>NC_051283.1:21753436-22353436 GCF_015220745.1 Sebastes umbrosus
TTTCAAAAGAAGGTAAGGCCGTCTTCGTCTCTGTCTTCTTATACACGTTTTCTTTTTATCCTATTTGACATTAAGTATTTGCTTCTGCTGAACATACAATTGTTTTATTGACTTAAATAATAACTTTTCCTTAGCTGCTAATCGTTGTGCCACCTCATGCATTGAGTCTCCCATTTGAGTCGGTCAAGGACGTGGGTGACTACTGGTGTGAAGTTACGGTAAGAAACCTTCTTTTTCAGTGCATCACATGCATCATTTTATTATCAGACATTTGTAGCAAGTGAGCTCCATCCTATAGATGCATTTTTAGTGGTTAGTGGAAATGTAATTTTTAAAATGCTAAAAGTGAAGAGTTTTTTTACATACTGGTACTCCAAGAAAAACACATTTTTATAAGAAATATATAGCTAATATTTTCTGTAGAGAGTTACCTTGAATCTTAATTATCTTTGTTAGTGTTTCTCCACCAAGAGTACATCTTCATGTCACTCTCCATGAACCAAAAACAATTAAAAACCTCACTAAACAGAAGCAGGTTAAGGCTGTTATTCTACTAAAGACCAGTCTGCTTATTCTTCATATTTTTATCTTCCAGGTTAATGGAATGGACGTAGTTCGCATCCCCATTTCACTGATGCCATATGAGGACCCATCTGCAAGTTATCAGCGGCAGTTGAAAACACAAATGCAAGAGCAGCAGGAGCAGCAGGCGGCCGCAGACATCTCAGAACCTGCTGCTGTAGAGGCAGTTTCTGCTGCTGCTGTGGAGGAAACTACTGTGAAGGCAGTTTCTGAAGCTGCCGTGGAAGAAGCTGCTGTGGAGGAAGCTACTGTGAAAGCTGTTTCTGAAGCTGCCGTGGAAGAAGCTGCTGTGGAGGCAGTTTCTGATGCCACTGAGGAGAGAGCTGCTGTTTCTGAAGCTGCAGTGGAAGCAGCTTCTGATGCTGCTGTAGAAGCTGAAGCAGGTAAAGACTCTGTGAGTGAAGTTAGTGAAGCTGCAGCCTCAGCAGGAGTCTCCGCTGCTAAAGAAGAATCAGCAGCAAGTACACAGACGAGTCCAGACACAACAGCACCACCTAGCGACAGCCCGAAGAAAGATTAATGGACTCCAAATGAAGATGTGCATAGAACTGCAATGGATATTGTTTACCCATAATACACATTATACATGCATAAAAACAATCGTCTGCGTCATTATTAATTAATTATTTAAATGTTTGGGAACTTAAGTATATTACATGTGAACTCTAAATTAAGTTTGTAATCTTACCGTATGTAATACCTGCATCATCATCATCATGATACCTGACATAACCAAAAAACTACCCAGTTGCTTTCAGAGGTATGGAGCCAGGAAAGGAAAAGGTTTATTCATTAATTTGAACTGCACAACATGCATAACAAAAAGATTTTTCCCAGTAATGCCGTCAAACATGTTAGTCACTGAAGTTGAAATGTCAGTGCCTTAATACAGTTGTTAGCTGCTGAGGTCAATGTTTTGTCCTAGGAGAGACAGATAATGTAATTAACCAAGGGGGGATGTGAATGTCTGATTGTTAAAGAAATGTTATTTCTTCCAAACCCCCTCTGCAGCTCTACCGACGGTATATGTACTATAACTGTGAAGTCTTCCAGGACTGCTGGTATGTTTCTGCCCAAACATCAGAGTTAGTTTTGAGGCAGTTCAGGTTGTGCATGTGTCGGAACAGTAATGGTGGACGAATACAGAGCCACAGCTACACCTGGACAAAGTTTCCATGTGAAACTTTCTACAAAAATCCATGTGTAAGGAATCACTAATAGCTCGTGAGATAACATTTATACTCTTATCTGCTTGAAAACTAAGAAAATATTGATGGGGGGTGGACTAGGAAACCAGTAGAGCCTGAATAAAAGGCATTGCTTCAGTTTAAAAGTCTTCTTTGCAGGAAGATTGATGCAAGAACGATTTTAAGAAATCTGCAATATTCTCCAAACACTGGAGAGATTAGCAGTATTTTTGTTTCACCATATTAAACGGTTCATAGCAGTTTCCCTTAACAAATGTGTATTTTAAACCTTCTGGCTCCCTGGCAGAGAACAAGCCACAGATTAATTTTGACGGCATAGTCTTCCTATAACTGGAGCAGCAGAAAGAAATACAGTACGGCCTCCTCTCAGCCACCTAAAATAAAACAACTTAATGAATGTGATCTCTATTTAGGGTATCCTCAAGAGGCTAAATGTGTTACCACACTGTCAATTGCACACTAGTATAAAGACTTGTCATTGGGACTTAGGAGAAAACTAGTGAATCTGTAAATGTATGCTGGATGCAGCCAGATAATACTGAGATAAAGGTCCGGTTTCATGTTAAAATCAGCCAGATGATAGTCCCTAAAGAACCAACGGAAAGGGAAATGCATGTTTGGTTCTCTGGCAATTAATTTATATAAAATATCTGTAGTTGATGGCGGTATGCTCTTTCACAACTTTGCTGAACATGAAGTAAATAAAAAAAATAGGGATGAAATGATAGCAACATGGACAACTTTGACATCCTTAATTTAATGAGTCATTGTGAGCAGCATATGTATTCCAACATCATCTTTATTTCTTATTACAAAGGTGTCAATTCATCGTATAAATATGTAATGAATGCATCACAGCTTTCTACTGGTTCATCTCTCTTTATCAGCGGCAACATTTTACTAACATTTCTGTGACTGCCAGAGAACCAAACCTTTTTTGTGGAGTTATCTGTCATTATGTCATCTTTAAATCACAAAGAAACAGGAGTCATACATCAGGATTCGCTGTATGAACAGGAAGCAAACACTGTCAAAGGAAAACATTTATAACGGCCACTTGAGGGTCACTGGCTGGCCACAGGTTCCTTAAAAACACTGTTATGTGCAGGTATAGAGCCTATAGGTACTGTAAATGACTGTGAAAGGAAGTTTAACGGCTGGATTTTCCGTACAAAAGTAACCGTTGACCAAAAGAACTACTGAATAATAACAACACAAATACAGGAGGGAAAATCTGTATTAAGGTGTGGGTGTGTATAGTTTCTTCCCAAAAAATATGTTTTCCCATTGCGTAGGGAAATCTGGAAAGCTCTACTCTACTTTCTGATGCAGTGTTTCCACATGCCACCAAGAGTCCACAGTTTGACATTTAGAAACCGTATTTGGCCTGCGTCTGCCGGCGGGTCAGCTTGTTATCTGCCCAGCTGTTCTTCAGCTCCAACTCACGTTCCTTTGCCTGTGAAAGAAGAAAATCAAGTAAGGGGAAATAAAAAAAAAAAAAGAAGGAGATCCAGTCCGCTGGTCGAATCTGTTTTTGTTCAATTTCAAGTGACTTTAAATGCTTGTGGACAGAGTGCAAGTCTAATTATGGGGGTCAGATTACCAGAGATAAGAGGAGCAAAACCCGCTTTTAGAGAAGCCAAAATCCTGAGAGAGTACGCTAACAAATATGAGCTCTGAATGCCAACCAGCTTAACAACATAAACAAATCCCCATCCTCTGGGCTAATCACAACTTTGCATACCATCCGGGGTGTGTAAAAATAAAACATGATTGTATAGCCAATTACTCTGAAAGTTAAACAGGAAGCTGCAGGCAAAGTTAAGAGAAATGTGGCTTTCGCTTGTTTGAATGCCTCGTGTGTGGGCTCGTCATCCTGCAGCTTAAGCTACAATCCACGCTCGATGTTTGCCAAACATGGCAGCCAACAATTGGAGCTGAATGTGTGCAGACATGTCACACTGGCAGTGCAGACTCTCGGTGTGTTGGTACAGAAACACTGACTCACACCCTGCTCTGTAAATCACCTTCAAAACCAATTGAAAAATATGTTGCCAAGTCGGTCTACTAGAAGTCCTCGTCTTAGCTACAATATGTTCAGTTTTTTTAGTTACATCAATGAAATTAACTCTGAATTCCTCCCTTTGGCAGCACTCACCTGGTGAATGAGATATGTTATCTGGTGCTTGCGTCGCTGTTGTCCTGTGGGCATTTCTCCCTTTTTCTGCAGAAATGAAAAAAGGTAGAGAAAATGTAAATGATACATTAAGTGTTGTAGTACATGTTATTGCTTTGCAAAATTGGCTAAGACTTCTGACTTTTTATGCTGCTTGAATTGCATGAAATCATTTTTGTAACAGTCCTGTAAGTATCAAGCGTATCAAGAGTCCAACTACCAAAGCCATTTCCTTCTTGGTGAATGTTCACATTAGAGAAATCAGAATCCTGTCTGTTGAATCAGGCCGTGAAATATTTTTAGGTTCCAAGACATCAGACATTTTATGGCCGGAGCTTTATGAGTTCCAAGTCTCAACTAAGTGTAAATCAACAGTGAGGAGGTCTAGTCAGGTGGTCACCTTGCTGAAGGACTGACGGGTCTGCTTCTCTTCCGTCATGCTCTTGGTCATCCACTGCTGGTTTCCGCTCAGCTGGTCGTCCCCCTTGATCTCCAGGAACTTCACCTCCTCTTTGCCCCTGTTCCGTTTCCCTTGCAGCCGCATGAACTGAAACACAAGGAAGAACATGCTCACATCAGTTAAATGACATTTTAAACCTGTATTGATGAGGCTGCAAAATCGTCAAGAATTAACCGATGTATAAAGTATGGAGTTATATAGCAAAACAATACAGATAGAATTAGCAGCAAACTTCTTACCGCTTCATCATCAAACATGGCAGAGTTGCCGGGCTCTTCAGCCTCTACGTCAGGATCCTCGTAGTATGGCTCACTGTAGTATCCCTGTCAAAAGAGGACATGTTTGGGATGTCACTTAAATTCACGTTCCATTTTTGCTGGTTTACATCTCTTTAATGTCTATAGTTGACCATAGGACTGGTAATCCAGTTTACAAGAGAACTGATTTTGAACTGGATTTATTTCGTCAACTTAATGTTAAATACTCCAAATAAATGTAAGAGTAATCAGAATCTACAGCCATCCAGCTGACATGTACGTATATGCAGTATCAGGTATTTTACGAGTCATGATTACCGGAGGGAGAGCTTCTGGGCCTGCCATGGGCTGTTGAAGCTGAGCATATTGACCTCCCCATGGACCTGCTCCCTCCTGGCTCCCCCCAAAGTCGAGTGGGGCGTCCGACTGACCCGGCTCATCATCTGCAGGTGCAGGCGCAAGAGGTTCTGCGGGGGCTACCGGGTCAGGGTCTAAGCTTGGGACGACCGCGGGGAGAGGCTGCGAGCTCTCGCCCAGAGAAAAGTAGTTCTGTGGGGTTATGTCCTCCTCGTCCTGGTCGTCGCTGGCTATTTGTCTGGCCAGCTGCAAGGCGGCCGATTTCGCTGCAGCTTTGATAGCGGAGGGAGACGCACTAGAGCCAAGCCCACCCTGAGCCGGCGCTCCAGGTTTCGGTCCTTTGGGTTCTTGGCGCTTGGTGAGCGTGTGAGGGATCAGGAGTCTGTCCATCTCCTTCACTGTCATGTTTCTGGGTTGTGGTAGAAGGGAGGAAAGGCCTGAACCCTGGAAGAGATATGGATGGAGATGGAAATGGAAAAGGGCAGTGTGAGTTCAGGGAATGGCAGCAACATCCCTGTAGTTTGTATACTATGCAAAGTACTGAAGTCTGAGGTCTCTACACCGGCTCCCTGTCTCTCAGAGAATTGATTTCAAAATACTCCTGCTGGTTTACAAAGCACTAAATGGTTTAAGGCCAAAATACATTTCTGATCTTCTGCTATGTTATGAACCATCCACACCTCTCAGGTCATCTGGATCAGGTCTGCTTAGTGTCCCCAGAGTCAAAACTAAACATGCAGAAGCAGCGTTCAGTTTTTATGCACCAAATATTTGGAACAAGCTCCTAGAAACCTGCAGGACCGCTACAACTCTGAGATCTTTTAAATCAAAGCTTAAAACTTTACTGTTTGCTGCTGCCTTTTATTAAACCAGATAATGATCTTATACTGCACTAGAGCTTTTACTCTTGTGTGTTATACTCTATTTTAGCTTTGATCCTAGCTTTTATTTTTAGTTTGTTTTTATTTTCTAATATTTCATGTTTGTATAACTGTTTTAATTATGTCTTAATGTTCTTTTGCACTTTGTCGCAATGTTCTTGAATGTTTATGTAAAGCACTTTGAATTGCCCTGTTGCTGAAGTGTTATATACAAATAAAGCTGCCTTGCCTTTCCTTATCTTACAGTTCTGTGGAATTGGTTCCCTGCATTTTGATGTATTTTTTAACCTTACTGAAGCAGTGGAAATGTTGAGAAGAATATCAGAGGAGACACAAAAGAGGGAGCAGTGAGAGATATTCTTACCTGAGGTTGTACTTTCTTCTTTGCTGGTTCATCATCATCATCAGAGTCTGACTGTGGACAACACATACATAGATTATGTCTTACACCCTGATTACACACCACAGGAGCTACAATATATATAAAAGCTGATAGGACTCAGTACTCACATCCCGTCTCTGGATCTGTGGCACACTGATCTTGACAGGCTCTGCTCGCTTCCTCGGCTTAGGCAGACTAGAAAATAAGCCTCCTTTAGATGGCTGAGGATCTGGGTCATCGTTTGACGAGCTGTCCCCTGCTGAACGGGTCTCTCTTGTCTCCTTTCTTGGTCCCCCCTCGGTTCCTCCTGTTGTCTTTTTCTTGGGAGCAGGCAGGAGAGAGAAGAGCCCTCCTGAGCTGACCGGTGCTGCAGAAGTTGAGGTGCCTTCTGAGTCACTGTCATCACTGCTGCCATAAGCGACTAAAGACATGTTTGTGTTTTGTTATTAAAGATGGTTAATCTGCAGGAACTCGTGGACATGGATAACCACTTCTTCCAGCTGGATTTGGTCTCAAGAAGCTCACACTTTCCGACGTTCTTGCTTCAATTAAAAGGTACGATAATGTTTGATAACTACAGCCACAGAGATAATGAAGCTGTAGTATGAAGAGAAGCAACACAGCCGGTCAACACAGCTAACGTTATCTAGCTAGGCCGCCGCAGCTAAACGATATTAACTAACTAACTGGTCCTTTCTCGCTCAGTCAAACTAAATCTGTTACTGCAACATAATACGACCTCGGTTGACGCAGCAGCTGTGAGTTTACAGCACTATAGCAGAGCTGGTTTTAGTCTCTAGACTCCATCAAAACATTCGCTTCGATCATTCATGATTGGAGAAAAACGGCAACTGCGCAGAAGCTTACTGAGCAGCTTTCTTCTTCTTCGTTTGTTTTGTTTTAAGGTGGTAAACAACTCCAGAGCGGTAACGCCCCCCGGAGGACCGAGTGTGTATAGACATACATTTACTGTATCTGAAAAAAATAAATATATATATACACTCACCGGCCACTTTATTAGGCACACCTGTTCAATTGCTTGTTAACACAAATAGCTAATCAGCCAATCACATGGCAGTAACTCAATGCATTTAGGCATCTAGACGTGGTGAAGACGACTTGCTGAAGTTCAAACCGAGCATCAGAATGGGGAAGAAAGGGGATTTAAGTGACTTTGAACGTGGCATGGTTGTTGGTGCCAGACGGGCTGGTCTGAGTATTTAAACTTCTGATCTACTGGGATTTTCACGCACAACCATCTCTAGGGTTTTACAGAGAATTGTCCGAAAAAGAGAAAATATCCAGTGAGCGGCAGTTGTGTGGACGAAAATGCCTTGTTGTGATGTCAGAGGTCAGAGGAGAATGGGCAGAGTGGTTCGAGATGATAGAAAGGCAACAGTAACTCAAATAACCACTCGTTACAACCAAGGTATGCAGAATACCATCTCTGAACGCACAACACGTCAAACCTTGAAACAGATGGGCTACAGCAGCAGAAGACCACCCGTTACTAGCACCGGCCACTTTATTAGGTACACCTTGTACCTAATAAAGTGGCCGTTGAGTGTATATATACCACATATATATATACCACATATATATATATACCACATATATATATATACGATACGATACAATACAACTTTATTGTCAGTTTGCACTGAAATTAATTTTGCATCCATAGGCAGCTCAGTTTGAGAAAAAGTACACACACAATAGACATACTGTTACCATAGACAGACAGACAAGTGAGACCCATCAGACAAAAAACAATTATTCATACATAACCCATTACAAAATTACCATCTGTCCTCTGGATTTACATGTCTTTAGCAACACATTAATTATTATTTAGCAACAAGCAATATATATATACATACATATACAAATGATAATATTTTAGAGAAGATATGTTTACAACTTTGTGGGAACAGTTTGAAGGAGGCCCTTTCCTGTTTCAACATGACAATGCCTCCATACACAAATCAAGGTCTGTAAAGAAATATTTTTGCGTTTGGTATGGAAGAACTTGACGGGCCGGCACAGAGTCCTGATCTCAAAAAAACGTATCCCGAAATCAGAGGAGTGGAGGTTGTTAAAGCAGTATATTAATGCACATGGTTTTGGATTGTGTCCAACAATCACATATTGGTCTAATGTTTGGGTTTCCACATACTTTTGTCTAATTTGAAATGGATGAAAATTGGGATTTAAGCTGTTTTGTGACAGATAGATGATACTTAATATATGGCATGGCAATGACAACTTTCCTGATAATGGAGTGACCTGTGGGAGTAAACTGAGTGAGGCCCTATATTGAAGACGGTCTTTGTGTCAGAATGTTATTTCAATACCTCGTTATTTCAGTTTTGTGCTTGAATATTCATAAATGTATGTGTTTAATCAAATTACCACACAGCACATCTATGCCCTGGTAGTATTCCAGCATAAAACAACTGTACACAATGCACAGAGAAGACGAAAGCATCTGTTTATATAGAGCCTTTTTGCTTTGGGCCTCCATGCAAATGAATCCGGCCATGTAAATTAACTAGGTCCATTTATTTTTGGCTGACTGAAGGTAAACTCCTTAACCCTTATCCTACCAACCTATTTAACATACAAGAACTACCGACTGGGGTCCCTGGTTATTTATTTTCAAAACATTATTATTTATGTAATTAATGTCATCTGAAAAAACAACAAACAGATTATTATTATTATTCTAGAAAGTTGCAGTTAATTTTCATATTGTGTAAAACGAAAATAGACAGAGTACAGGAGGAAATCTGTATCTGCTGCATCTTTCACCTTCAAAATGACTGACAGAGTGCCCCTACCCCCCAGATAGTGTGTCATACTTTAAAGGTCCCATATTGTAAAAAGTGGGATTTTCATGTTTTTTTATTATAAAGCAGGCTAAAGTCCTATATAAATACTGTGAAAGTATCGAAACACTCAATCCACAGATAAATACACACAGCTCGTACACAGAAACTCTGCATTTGAAACAAGCTGTCAGCAATTTTAAACGTAAACATTCTAAATGTGTCCCAGTTTATTCCTGGTTGCAGTCAAAGCCCATAGAAAGGAGGCTGGGTCACACTCATATCTTTGGGGGGATAAAACATGCGCAGTAAAATCTGGTCTGCACTCGCCGAAATTGAGCCAATCGCAACGCACGACCGCAGCTTCAGTTACACTGTGCATGTGTTATACCCCATACCCGAAGACCCATGTCCACCCTTGACCCAGCCTCCTTTCCATAGGCCTTGGTTGCAGTGTATGTGAATGATATCGGCTGACAGGAAGTACACATGGACTCAAAACTGTTGCCTAGCAACGCAATTCTGTTGCCATTCCGTTCAAATGAGCTAAAACGGAGCGTTTCAGACAGAGGGTGAATACAGACATATTCAGGCTGACAGTATGAGGAAAATAAAGTGTTTTTTGAACATTACAGCATGTAAATATGTTCTATTAGAAACACAAAATACAAGTATGAACCTGAAAATGAGTATATGGGATCTTTAATTGCTATTTTAGTTGAAAAATTGTCATGCAAATTTCCAAGTGAATAACGTTTTTATTGCCTTAGAGCTGTAATTTCTTTTACATGAGATATACAGCTTCAGTGTGAGGGAGGTTTTGGCCAGCAGGAGCGCTGCTGAGCGGCTTGGGGGCGCGTCTGCGGGCGGGTTTCAATTTCAAACCCAAACAGTCCGAGAGGGACGAGCCAGTGGATTGTGATTGTGAGATAAAACCAAACAGTTACCGCGCTTAGTTTGAGATCATTTGAAACGTTATTCAACATTAAACCAGAGCGGTGTGGTTATACCACCGGGGTCGTGGTGGTTTACAGTCAACAGCTAAAGAAAAGTCGTCCGCTTCGTCTTCGCTCCAGTTTTTCCGCGCCTGGTTCATCTGGATGATAAACCGACAGCTTGAGGCTTGTTTAGCAGCAGGTGTTTGTTGAACCAAACCGGAACACTGTTGAGCCACATTAAAACTGTGTTTTTAATTCATATTATTATTATCTGGACATAGCAAAGCCAAGAAACATGCCGAGGTCCAACAGGCAACGAGAATACAAACCTGGAGATCTTGTGTTTGCTAAAATGAAGGGGTATCCGCACTGGCCTGCGAGGGTAAGAGCTCCTTAATGTCTTGTTTGTTTCCTAGCAACAGGGTTTGGTGTTAATCTCTTCTGACTGTCTGCTCTATCACTTGTTTACCTGCGAGGCCTAACAGCAGTTAGCGTTAGCAACAAGGCCTATTAAAGGAGGCTGGGACACGGGTCTTTGAATTTGGGGTTTAACGCATGCGCAGTGTAACTGAAGCGGCGGTCGTGCGTTGCGATTGGCTGAATTTCGGTGACATTCTACTGCGCATGTGTAATACCCCCGATGATATGACGCGTGTCCCAGCCTCCTTCTATAGGTCTTGGCGTTAGCTACCATGAGTTAGCCTAGCTAGCTAGCTCGTTCGTTTTAGCTAGCTAACGTTGCCTAGCATCCACACACACACACACACAGCTAACAAGCTAACCAACTGTAGACAGTTGGGAAATGTCTTCCCAGTGAGTCATCGTGTAGACAGACACTTCATTACTCTGCTGGGATAACTAAACATGATTATGTTAATGCTAGCTGCTCTCTCTGCCACCAACGATGCTTGTAATGTGCCGCTTTCGGCTCATAGGGGGGGCCTGTTAGGCTAACGTATAGCTAACTAACCGTTGACTTAAAGCTAACCGTCAACCTAAAGCCGACCGTTGACTTGAAGCTGACCGTTGACTTAAAGCTAACCGTCAACCTAAAACTAACCGTCAACCTAAAACTAACCGTCAACCTAAAGCCGACCGTTAACTTAAAGCTGACCGTTAACTTACAGCTGACCGTTGACTTAAAGCTGACCGTTAACCTAAAGCCGACCGTTGACTTAAAGCCGACCGTTAACTTAAAGCCGACCGTTGACTTAAAGCCGACCGTTGACTTAAAGCTGACCGTTAACTTAAAGCTGACCGTTGACTTAAAGCTAACCGTCAACCTAAAACTAACCGTCAACCTAAAGCTGACAGTTAACTTAAAGCTGACCGTTAACTTACAGCTGACCGTTAACTTAAAGCCGACCGTTAACTTAAAGCTAACTAACCGTTAAAAAAGAGCAGTTGGGTTAACCGTCGGCTACAAGTTAACGGTCAGGACATAACGTCACACACAGTAGCAGACCTTATATTATCTTATCTAAAGTTGTTGCTATCTAAAGAACTCAAAAGGCGAATTATTTAACTTTAGCTAGCTGAATAAGTTTGACGTTGTTTTCCATAATATCTGTTGCATTACATCCCACTCATGGCTGCTTGTGTGTAGCCATATGCTGGGGTAACTTTGTAAACATGCCTGTCTCTACACACTTGTTGCGACAAGTAACAGTGTTTCTGCTTGTAAGTTGGAATTACTTCCATTATGGTAAAATTTGGTTCTATAAAAACCAGAAGGTACTAATGTCTACCAGCTCTATAAACACACATGGGCTGCTGTGTGTTACAGTCGGTGTTTCCTAATTCATTCAGCATGGGAGGAAATGTGAACTTTTAACTAGTTTGTATTTTACCTGCTCAAACACAGCCTCACTCAGAGCTTTATAAAGATAAGATAAGATATTCCTTTATTAGTCCTGCAGTGTGCAGCAGCAAAGGGGATAGTTTAAAAAAACAAGAAGCATCAGCTAACACAGTAAAAAAGAGCTAAACAAATTATAACAAAATATGAACCATTTAAATAGAAGGAAGTATAAAAATAAGAGCAGTATATACAGTATTGACAATAAACAGACTATTAACAAAATTGCACAGGTGGAAAATGATATTGCGCAGTGAGAATGAATGAATGAATGAAATTCCACCTGAAAATATCAGGTTATTGTCAGTCTTTTGGTGTGTAAATACTGTTATGCAAACTAAATAAGAGAACATGTTAGGATAAAAAATAACCAAAACTATTTGGCACTTTATGCTGCAAGAGAGCCAAAACTACAATGGATAAATGTGGAACCCAAACACCACCACTGGCATGAACAGTTGAAAAGGAAACACTCGATTGCAGATTCAGCCAGTGTTTTATGTTTTTGATGGTAGTGTAGCAACCTTGATACATTTGATTGACAGACAACTCATACAAAAACTCTTTTAAAAAAAAACAATACTATCACCCAAAATAGTTAAGTAAGTGTCAGTATTGACCTGTGCCTCTTCCCTCCTTATTCTCAGTCTTATCAGCCATGCCCCTTGTCAGCAGGCTACAGGTCCTGCCCCACCTATCCTGACACAGTGGCCCTATCGGGGAATGCCAAAAGCCTGTCTGGCAGTTAGCAAACGGATGCCATGCCTTCCTGTGTCTTGCCGTGCTCTTTTTAAAAACACAAATAAATATGGTCAGAGTGGTGGAGCCTAACCGTGCACTGCAAGGATGTTAGATACGAGAACTTTAAGAACTTTACTGATTGAGCTGAGCTACAAACTCTTATTCTTGATTCACAGATTGATGAGTTACCCGAAGGAGCCGTGAAGTCCCCCTCAAACAAGTACCAGGTTTTCTTTTTTGGGACGCATGAGACGTGAGTAATGTGTGTTTAATGTTGTCAGTCTTATTCTAAGTGGAGCCTAAATGGTGACAGAAACATACTGAAAACTAGTTTATCTATATTTATGTGTCCATTTAGTAGTGATGGCGAGATGAAGCACTGAAGCTCTCCAGCAAATTGGTTCACTAAAGGGTTAATTTCACCAGGCTTCATCTGGGCTTCACATGCTCATGAAACCACCTATCGGTGAGATAGTGTAAAACAGGCAGATATAGTCCAGATATGTGGCAGTGGTTTATCCGGGCAGAGGACAGTGAATTTGCTTGTGTAACTATAAGAAAATGATAGATGGGAGACATTTTTCATTTTTATTCAGGAATAATAAGTTCTCAACTGTATTTCAGCTTCGGACGTTTTCAGTGACGTCATTGGTCTAAAATGATACAAGCCTCGATACACACTTCACAGAAAACTTCCTGGATTACTCGACACGCGCGCCGAAGCCTCGGCACAGCACTTAACATCATTATCATTTAGGTGCATTACATTAATTATATAATGCACCTACAGTATGTAGTACATATAAAGGTGCAGGACAATTTTGTTGACCCTGTGACCTTTCCTGAACACTGTTTTACATCTTCTGAGTTCCCTTAAGTTTGCGGTGAATATATCCCCCAGATAAGGCATCATAATTTGTTGACTCTTTGAACTTTTTTTTTTTACTTTTTCAACACAAGACATGTCAAAGTCTAATGCAAACTTTACATTTACATATCCCCAGTACTGGTAAGGCTCTAATGATAGCAAAATCTTCAGTATATTATTTGTTCTGTCCAACGTAGATAATTACTATAACTCTATATAACAATAATTCATCTTGATCTACTTGATAAACAGTCAGTTGTCAAAATTGTCATTAATTAATCTCTGTTGATCAAGTAATAATTGACTAATCATTTATCACTAAAATACTGTATAGAAGAATTTAGCAGCATGTGTTGTCATCGTCCAAATGTCAAAATAGACACAGCTACTTGTATGGCATAAAGCTATGTGTTTGTGTGAATGGCTGTTCACATTTAGAAAACAAATTGAGTTATATTGACATCTCTAATGTTTGACCACCACAGGGCGTTCCTGGGGGCCAAGGATTTGTGCCCATATGATGAAAATAAGGAGAAGTTTGGAAAAGCAAACAAGAGGAAAGGCTTCGCTGAGGGACTCTGGGAGATTGAGAACAACCCCACCGTCACGCATGACAGCGAGGTGTGTGTGTTTCTAGGATAGAGGCCAAGTGTTTATTGTACTGTGAGTAATTACGTTATGTTTGTGCCCCGTATAATATCACATTGCTGAAAGAGATGTATCTCACTGCCTCTTCAAACACTCATTGGTTCATGACGGTGAAACTATCACGGGTCAAAACAAGGAAAACTAACGGTTCCTGAAAACGGCACCGATTACAGAGGGTGATGTTTTCACTGTTGCCTTGTTTGGAAAGGGATGACCTCAAGGTGTTTGCACCATAGACTGTATATAAAGATGGACGACGCTTCTCCACTTTCTTCCACTGTACAATAGTGAAGCCAAAATACCCCGGATACAGGAGCTGCCATCTTGAGATTGTGACGTCACTTGGAGTCAGAGTCTGCGCAGTAGTGAGGGGGGGAGCGGGAGCCACGCTATCAAAGTCCCGCACACACACCCGCCAGAGCCAATCACAAGCCGAGCACAGCCACAGCTTGTTAGCGTGAGCCACCTAGCTGCTACGTTAGCACCACGGTAGCTGTTTGGCTAGAAAGACACAACAACTACCCATAATATGTCTGTAACTACATTTATGAAAAAAATCATGTTCTATTACACAGACTCGTGACGGTTATGGAAAGTTAAAGTTACATCTCCTCTCTCGTACAGTTCCCGAGCCTCTGGCTCCGTGACTACTGTCAATCATGACGTCTCACCCCCTTTTTATAGCATCAAATGACTAATTAAAACTAAACTTATCAGAAAAATTAACACTTGAACATACATTAGTGTGATAAAAACTACCTACAATGACAGAATCATCTTTGGGAAAAATGTATTTGACGTGTACTTTGACTTTTTAGTTTGACCCATGTCCCATCCGCTAACATGGAGTGAGGCGGGATTTATGACCTATACTGCAGCCAGCCACAGGGGGCGATCGAGATCGCTTCTTTTTTTGGCTTGACTTTTGGGGAGCTGTCATTACATCCATCTTCATATACAGTCGATGGTTAGCACAGAGAAGCAAGCAAAGGACAAAGCATTTTTTCTACAAAGCCACAAGAATATCTAGTGAACAACCAATCATAGTGTGTGATGAAATTGGCTTGTTTGGCCAGCAAGCACAAAACTCGTAGTCAATGCAACACTGACACAAAAGTCCTCATATCTGTATGAACCTGGTGAAATCAGTTTCTGCACCAATAACATTCCACTCTCTACCCCCATTGAAGAATGTAAGAGAACTGCACTGTTTACTAATTCAAGACACCATGTAGACTTTGCCGTGTGCTCTTTGTGGGTCCAACTGCAGACTTTGTTTCCTTTTCTTAAACTGTTATTTCAATCTCTGCCTGTAGACTTCGAAGAAGGACAACGCGTCAGAAGGAGCAGGGGATACAGGGGGCTCTGAGAAAGCTGATGCCGAGGGCAGCAGTGATGAGGATGAAGGGGCCCTGGTCATCGACGAGAAGAACGAGAGGGGAGGAGCTAAACGTAAAGCAGAGGAGTCCACAGAGGTGAGCTTTGGGTTCGTCTTTCATACACAGTCCAAGTAGAGAGCTTTATAGTCGGTTCATAGTGCAGCGTTCTGTCTCTCTGACACTTCCTCCAACCTTTTGTTAGGCATCACCCAAGCGGCCGAAGGATACAGAGGGAGAAGGGGATCCTAAAGTAGACCACAACAAGTCTAATGCGGAGGCCAAGCTCAACGATGTGGCTGGACCCAAGGCAACTGCTCCCTCCTCACAGAGCGAGTCGAAAGCAGAGGCCCAGGAAACCGCTCCAGCAGGAGGCAAGCTAACGGCAGATAAGGTGAGACACTCGTCAAACATCAAATTATGTGGACTTAAAGCTGCAGTGGGTAGAATTGGAACAAATATGATTAATAAAAGTTATTTTTATAAAACGGTCACTATATCCCGACAGCAGTGCATGAGACAGATAATCTGAAAAAAATCATGTTCCTCCAGTGCTCCTAATGGCATCTGCAGGATTTCACAGACCAGAGGAAAACAACCAGTCAGAGCTGGAGCCTTGCCGTCTATGAGAGCCGGCTGTCAATCACTCGCAACCCCGGTGAACTCAAACAGTCAAACTAGGCAGCGCTGATCAAATATGAATCAATATTCTGTTACTGTAATACCTATTTCTCGCCTAAAATACCAGGCATCGCCCACCAGCCGGAGCACAGCCAATAGGAACGCTTTCGCTCTGAAATGACCTGCGATTGTCCAAAGTCTCCCGTCACGGGCTAGATTTTTTAAAGCCTGAAAACAGAGCCATGAGGACGTGCAGAAGTCCAGTTCAGTTTTCTCTCAGAACATTTGAATTATAATATGCTGAAAGGTTATTATGAAATTTTTGCCCAATGATGCAAAAATATTCTACCTACTGAAGCTTTAAGTATCGATACTTAAAAAAACATGAAAAAATAAGTGAGAAAATTGTATGTTTATGTTGCTTGTCAGAGACACTAAATGTAATAATTCCTCTAATTTCTCCCCCCACAGCCTGTGACAGACAGCGCTTAACGTCAACTCTCAGAAGAAAACCAAGAAACTCTGACGCTTTTCTCTGGAATTTCAGCATCAACATGATTACCTGCAGGATGCCAGATTTCAGCTGTTTAATTAATAGGAGAATTTTAAAAACCTAAGTGTTTGTATTGAGAGACAAACAAATCCTCATTTGCCATTTTTGGGATATCATATATCCCAGAAACAAAAAAGTTTGCTAATCTGATTTCAAACAATTGAACTGAGCACTTTAAGGCTCATTTATAAATGGGATTTTTGGTGTGTATATATTTTTTATTTCTAAGTGCAATTACATAATTACAAAGACTGAATGCTAGGTGTCAAAAACATTTTTTTCAGTTCAGAGGGAATAAACACTGAATATATAGTAAATAAAAAAAGGAGAACATTTAAACCACAAAAAAAGATAAATCCTCCCATTTGATGGTTTTAAAACATAGATATTGTACAGGAATAAGAACAAATTTTCACCCATGCTCTCAGCTTTGGTTCACAAATTAAATGTTTTACTTTCATTTGTTTCACCTAGCTTATCAGCCTCATCTTACATCATATTAAACCATATACGTATATTCAGTCATGAGTTGCACTTTCAGAATTAGTTTTTCCTCTGCCCCATTAATCATCGTATAGCTCACTGTATGATGTTTTTATGCAACGCAGGTTTTGTTGCTTTGGTGTAGTGAATGCTTCATTGCAGGTGACCAAATTTCTGTGATTCATTTCACCAGATTGAATATGTAAAGCCCATTTGAGAAGAACTATTGCAGGATTAAAACAGCTACTTTGTAAACCCCTCTGTACCTTTCTTCAGCTGATGATTGTTGATTATTGAAAGCAGAAAGACATTCCTGAATGTTGTCGTGTCGGAGCGCGGTCTTGAAACTTTGGTGCAGGTGGAGCTGTGAGGGTAAAAGTTATTCGTCGCCACTTTTTCTGGAGAAATTATCTGGCAAATTCTTTCAAATCCATCAACTCAACTATCAATTTCACGTTATTACAAGTTCTAATTAAGCCCACGTTAACGCTGCCAATGCTTGATACTTAAGAACACTTAAATGCATTCAGTAATTGATCGTACCAAATATATTTCCTTTCTGTCTTTCTACACAAATTGTGATTTTTTTGGGAAGAAATTAAATTGAGAAGAATCTACAGAATGAACCATCTGTAAAACTTTTTGGTTTCTCTTTAACTGGAATATGAGTCTGTTTTACTTCAATGGTCTTATTATTTTGGCTGTGAAACAAAGTTGTGATGTTTTAAAGATGTGTTTTATTTTGACTTTTGTTTAGACGACATGTTCAAAATGTGGTGTTTGTTATTTTCCACTATAATAGGTAATTTTTGTTAAGGTTCAAAGTGTTTTTTTGTAATGCTGGGCCTGCTCACCATGTTACTTGGATGTCATTGTCATCGCTTTAGTGTTCTTTCCTGTATTTGGCAACATGAACCCACAGTTAATCAAATTTATAATAATGTATCTCAGCTTTTAAAGTGGAAATAACTCTGACTGCTGTGCCTAAAATGACGTTAACATACCACTGATTTCAAACTATAAAATGGTCAAAGTGGCCCTCTAAAGTCTGGAGTTGATTCCAAGGGTGTGATTTGGCATTATGGTGTAATTCTTGGTTACGCTTTTTCTCTTTTAGTTTCAGAAGCTGTCATTCATCTTCATCTGCTGCTTAGTTTACTGTTGTAGTTGCCAGTCCATTTAATAAACATGTTGATTACAAAAACCCTTGTTTTTGTCATGTTTATATTCCGTAAATCCTCCTTGTTTATTGTGGATTATCTACTTCCTCGGTCTGGAAAGCACCTAAAACAATCATTGAGTTCTTTTTAACCAACAGTATTGTATGCCATTCTAATATAAAATCATTCTTTTGAGTCACAAATGTGTCAAGCAGGCCAAAGTCTACCAACCAAACCTAATTAAATATTTCACATCTCATTTTTCACTCTGTTACAAATGTATGAAACTAACGACAGCACCTTTGTGTGTGTATATATGTGTGTGTGTGTGTGTGTGCGCGCTTGTCACAAATAATTTGCTCTCCAGAGAGCCTCGCAGCACAGTTTGGTGCTCTAGGCCGTGTTAGCTGAACTAGTTATGGTGTAACGTAACATATCCTGACAGCTTTGAATTTGTCATAGGCTTTGGTTGAGTATGAGTTCTTTAAATAAGTTGTTTGGGTGGAAACATGATGTTTTAAATCCACTTTCATTTGTATTTTTTTTTTTTTTATAATATCCATGAAGTGCTGGACTAAAACATTCTTTAAAAGTTCTCTGTGGCAGCTGGTGCATCCGGTACATAAGATTAATGACTTCTTCAGCGTGCTCGATTGATTTTATTCATCATAACAAAAAACAGCAAAGGAAAAAAAGAACCATAGGTCATGAATAATTAACAACATTTAATTGTGTAGATTATTTTTCTGCAATTCTATAAAAGTATTTAATGAAAAGGGGTATTCTTTTGTATACCCCATTAAAATTACACTTTCTATAAAATGAATCTGTTTTTACATTTAAAATATACTATGACATCTTAAAGATTCCATTATGTAAAAATGGAAATTTTCATGTCTTTTATATTATAAAGCAGGTTTAAGTGCTATATAAATACTGTTAAACTATCAAAACGTTCAATATACGGAGAAATACACACAGCCCGTATGCAGAAATTGTGTGTTTGAAACAAGCCGTTTGGATTTCTGTTCATTTGTAATGTCACAAATACACAATATATAGATCATTACACGGTTTTAAACATAAACATTTTAAATGTGTCCCAGTTTATTTCCTGTTGTAGTGTATGTGAATGTCATCGGCTGACAGGAAGTAAACATGGACCCAAACTGTTGCCTAGCAACGCAATAAAGTTGCAATTTCGTTGAAATCGGAGCATTTCAGACAGAGGGTGAATATAGGTATATTCATGCAGACAGTATGAGAAAAATAAAGTTTTTTTTTAACATTACAGCATGTAAACATGTTCTAGTAGAAACACAAAATACAAGGATGAACCTGAAAATGAGCACGATATGGGACCTTTAAACATTTGTGCTCATAATGTTGCAAATGACACATCATAGTTGCATTTTAAAAGAAAATGGTTATTATTAAATGATGCTGTCAAACTAATTAATTCTCAGAAAACACAGTGTAGGTAATGGTCAATTCATCACAGATTATACAGGCAGAAATGAGACAACGTGAGCAATTTATGAAGCCGCCGAGTGCAAAACCGTGGTAACGCCGTTCGCCTCGCTCAGAGGTCGTCCTTAACACAATAACACTACTTTAGGAGCAACGGTAGTCAACATGCGGATGGGTGTACCACGGTTTTGCTCTCTGCAGCTCACTTTACCACAGTTTTACAAGCGTGTTGGAGAACTACGGTGGCCTTCGGGTAACATAAACATTATTTTCATTTTTATTTTTAGTTTTATTTTTATTTTTATTTTATTGTATTTTATTTTTATTTTATAATTTTTTATTTTTTTATTTTTTTATTTTTTTATTTTTTTATTTTTTTTATTTTTATTTTATTTTTACTTCATTTTTTTCCTGTCAATCTACTGCTCCATACTCCAGTCCAGTAGGTAGCTGGTTTGCCAACCGCCAATAAACACCAAAGAAGATGCATTACTTGGCCCACTGCGCATGCGTACAGCCAGCTCTCACCCTCCTGTCCGCTAGGGGGCGGTGTCCGATGACGCTAGTGTTGGTGACGTCAGTGCTGCTACATGTGACATTGACATCAACAGAGGGTAAGATCTTTCTGCATGTTATGTTACTTTCCTCGGGTTTTTCGTTATAACGACACTGTGAAAAGATATGTAGCAGTCTTATTTAAGATGTTAGTGTGTTTTAAAGATAATGTTGTATCCATAGCTGCTGTGTTAATGATAGTTTCCCAGCAAGCTAACACTTAGCATATAGCTTGTGTTGAGCTACTTCATGAGCATTGGTTGATTGTGTCTCTGCAGCACGATGAGGCTGACTGCTCTCCTGTCCATGGCAGCCAGGGTGGTGGTGCCTAAAGACTACCGCTTCGGCACCAACAGGCCGTGGACTCCGGCTGCTAGGAGGCTGAATCCTCCTGGGAAGAGGAGGAGGAAGGTGTTTGTGGAGCCCATAGCAGCAGAGGACTGGTCTGTGTTCAGAGGGGACAGGGTGAGACACTCTCCATCACATATATTATATAGGAAAATAAACTCTTTAGACTTCATAAACAAATTGCCAGCTGCAACTCTGACACAGTGGTTGTGTGTTTTTTACATAGTTATAATGAAATATTCAAGCTGCCAGTGTAGTTCTGAGATTTTACTAGTTCAAAACTTAAAGACTAATGTTTTTGCCTTTTACTTTTAAGTCCAGTATTCATCTAGTCCAGGGGTCTGCAACCTGCAGCTCTTTATCTCCTCTACTGTGGCTCCCTCTGGATTTTTAAAAATGAAAATGAATAACTGTTTTTTGTTTTCATTTTTATTTATCATTGTTGTAGGTCTATGGTACGACGGTATGACAGAGTATTAGGGCCACAATGAGGGAACAAAATAATCTGAGATTTTGAGAATAAAGTCATTATATTTCAAGAATAAAGTCAGAAGTTTATAAGAAAAAAAAGTTGTAATTTTATGAGAATGAAGTCAGAAGTTTACGAGAAAAAAAGTTGTAATATTACGAGAATAAAGTCATAAGTTTACAATAATAAAGTCATAATATTATAAAGTAGTAATTTTAAGTGCTATTTTCTTTTTTTCTCGTAATATTATGACTTTATTCTGGAAATCTCAGATGTTTTTTCCCTCAGTGTGGCCCTAATATTCCGTCGTACATTTGCACTTTGGCCCTCACTGCATTAGACTTATATACTATAAACTTAGACTATAAACTGTGTTACTTTCATCACAATGCTCAAATGTTTTGCGGCTCCAGACAGATTTTTTTAGGGGGTTTTTTGTGAAAAAACTGTTAGATGTAATAAGACAATGTTTGAACAACATAGACTTAAGTATCTGCTTTTCATTCGTTTCTCAGGTGGAGATTCTCGCAGGGAAGGACAAAGGGAAGCAGGGAAAAGTGATCCAAGTCTTCCGACACAGAAATTGGGTTATGCTGGAGGGCCTGAACGCAGTAAGGAACTACTGTAGTTTGTTTTCAGAGGGAAATAACTGGAAGCTGTTTGGTGTATCGCAGTATAATTGTCGTTGCTGTTGAGAGGACAAAAAGTTGTCTTGCTGTTCTCTCCACACATAGTGCTGATGCTTCACTATGCATTTAAACAATTTTGGATACAGAGATGACCTGTCAGTCATCTCATTTCACCAAAAAGTTAACGGTAAAGTTTTCATGTTAATTCTAGCTGTGTCATACAGTGTGCATTTATTTTTTCGCTCCACCAGATGGAGACACATGTCTAGTACAACGTCAAGGTGAAACAAGCCGACAAAGTGTGCCATGAAAAGCCATTTGGCCACCACCTGTTTGGTTATTAGAGTTTGAACTATTGTTATCTGTCTTAGCATCACAGGTATATTGGAAAAACTGGGGATTACCGTGGGACTTACATTTCTAGCGAGGCTCCCATCCTGCTCCACGATGTTGCGCTCATTGACCCCTCAGACAGGTACAGTAAAGTTTGCTACACTGCAATAATAATAATAATTAAAATTGTGGCTATGCATGTGCACATCCACCTCAGGACCTTAACAATAGCAGAACCACAGATTAGCAGTCACAATGAGTTGTTGTCATTTTTCTAGACGGTCATGCATTGTTGCTATCTGAAGTCCTAAGTAGGTTGTGCTGAAGTTGAAGTGAAGCTCTAATTCCTGGTGTTATTCTGAAAACAAATTGTAATAAATATATAAAAAAAAAAACTCTTAAGTATGACCGGCAGAAAAAATCATCAGGGATTAATGATAAATTCACAAAAAAACAGCAGCAAACGGTAATAAAGGAGTATATGTTGAAGTACATAGGATTTATTCTTTTGTTTTTATTTTTACCGTGGTATCGAATTGGTATCGAGAATCGTAGAATTTCACTGGCATTGGTATACTACTAAATTTCTGGTATCTTGACATCCCTGATGCCGTATAATAACAATCTTCAAACTACTTTCAGGATATTAAGAAATAGTCCAGCGTCATTTACTGTAGATAAATGTAAATGATCTTTGGTTCCATAACAGATTAAATCTGACATGCTGATATTGTTCTTCCAGGAAGCCCACTGATGTGGAGTGGAAATTCACAGAAGAGGGGGAGAGAGTCCGAGTGGCTCTCAGGACGGGTCGAATCATCCCCAAACCTGTCGTAGAGCGACGAGATGGCATCGTGCCAATGCAGTGGAAAGGTGAGAGTGTGTTTTTATTCATTGGAGGGGGATTTTCTCAGTAACCAGTTTATTATGTGTTGTAGCGGAGAGTCGGCACATAAAAACTGTCTGTCGATCTTTTTTCCAGCATAAGCAGACTTGGATTCTAAAAATAGGTGTCTGAGTGATGCAGTTTAATTGTTTTATAGTGGAAGAAACTAGAAACACATTGAGAAGTGTAAACCTTTACCAATGCTCAACAACTTTCCAACTTAATTTTACGCTTGAAATAACCTAGTTTGTACGATGTGTCGTCCAACCAAACATCTGGAGGCACTCAGAGTGAACAGGTGTCTGCTAAAATTTCTGCTTTTTTTATTCTTGTGTTTTTCCAGTTGTATATATTCTTACGTGTGACTGTTTTGTCTCTCTGCTATTACAGATGGTCCGAAAGACACCAGTCCAGAAGCCACTCTAGAAAAAACCTACGTACCGTCTTTAAAAACCCTGGAGGAGGAAGTCATGGAGAAAATGGGCATCCAGGAGAACAGAAGGCCCCGAAGGTCCTACTGGTACTGACCGGACAAACTAGAGACACTCAGGCACCATTGTGCTATCCAGTTTCCACCCTGAAAACTCTCCATGTGTTGGTGGGAGTCGAGCAGAATGGCATGTTAAAGAGAGACTATGAGGATAACATGAGTAAGGCTTATGGAAACACTGGAAAACACTGGTGCAACATACATATTAGTAAGGAAATGACAGCTTTGTAAAAAAATATGAGGAGGTGAAACAGACCTGTTACGTAAATGTTTCCTGAATAGTTTCAATCGTTCTCTATTCTCTGGTATCAGAGTTTGAATTATGTTTCTTTTTTTGTAATTGTGAATAAATGTCACACGTAAACTAATATAATAGCTTGTATTTGCTGTATACTAGAAGTTCACTCCATATTTCAGTCGAGGAACCTTATATCTGGACCCCAGGAAGACTAGCTGGTAGACTAGCTATTTAAATAAATACATATTCTCAAAGGACAATATTATTAAACCACAAGGTTTACAAACTTAAAGGGTAACGCCACCTAAATTAATAATTCCAATATGTTATTTCCATGGCCGTGGAAAGTTCAATCAATATTTGTGAACATGAGCTACTCTCTCAAAGCCAGAAACCAGAGAAGTAAGTCTCAAACTTGTGATGTCATAGGGTATAAAGTCTGGAGCTGCTCCATAGACAATGAACGGGAGACCGATTTTATGAACCCACAGAATGTTTTTTTTTTTTTTTTTATACCCAAATGAGTTTTATTCTATTGTAGTGTTCTCAGTTGTGAAACAGAAAATGTTCCCATATACTCAGATCATTCCCCAGCATGCTCTCAGTGTCATGTAGAACATCTCTCCTCATTCATTGTCTATGGAGCAGCTCCACACGTTATACCCTATGACATCACAAGTTTGAGTTTTAGCACCCTAGTTTTTAGATTTGGGAGAGAGTTGTTCATGTTTACTAACATTTTTTTGTCTGTCTGGAATAACGTATGTATTCTGAAAATGGGCGTAGTTCCCCTTTAAGGGTTTGGCTTTGTTATATTTTCCCACACCAGGCAAATACTTAAAAAATATTCACTGAGCAGGAATGAAACATTATTAATGCGATAAGACGCTTCTGAAAGCAGCATTTCAACTAAAATGACAATGTTGAGGAAGCTTTTATTAGAGTCATCATCAGGACAACAGCCTCTGTCCCAGAGAGAATAAATCACTTGACATTTAGTATTGCCGTATGGCTCATGCACACTGTACTTAAAATTAACCTTATTCTTGATATTGGCCGGGTTAATAATGGTAATTGTTCCAGTCTGTTTGGATCATTCTTTCATAAGGCTAAAAATAGTCATATTATTTCACAGAAGCCCAGACATGCTGCTCTCCAAAGCCTTTAGACAAATGAGTCTGTCTTTCCAACATGTCTGGGAAACCGTGTGCAGAAGGAAATGGTTTTGGGAGGAGACTACACAGACCGGGTAGCTGCAACCAAGTTCTCACTCACCTCATATGACTCTTTATAAACTGTGGCACTGCATGCTGTTCCTCTGACGTCTTATAGTTTCAAGTATGATCTCACTGAGGAAGTCATTTTTGGTCATGAATTTATGATCAAGTTCATCAATGTTCAAAGCAAAATCACTGTGTGTTTAGTTTCAGTTTAACAGTTTTTGTTCACTTACAGTTTAACCTTTTTTTAAATCTCAAATTTACATTACCATCTTTTGTGATCAGTTGTCAAAATGTTCTTAATTTCTTATACTTAAAGGTAAATCTTGCATAGTTTGGTGCATAACTCTCCTATAAGTGACTCGTAGAGCCAGTTAATTCTCCCCAAATCAATCCCAGTAACCAAAGCAAAGAACGTCAGTTTCAAAGCATTTTAAAATAAAATTTGTGCCTTTCTCCTTCATACACATCACGTGTGTAAGGTAGTGTAACGTAAATAGTGAGGGTGAAAGTAAACTTGAATTTAAGAATATTCAAAGTAAGCACTAATATAAATTATTTAAAATAAATATGTGAACTATATCTGTAGTGAATGAAACTGATTAGAATCAATTGATATAATGAAAAGACCAGAACTATTTCCTGGAATTGTGTAGTAGGCTTTGAAACAACATTTAGACCATCCTTTAGGGGGATAAAATGTAATGAAAATATTAATGAACCTTTATTAAATTATGTCTATATTAGGGCTGTCGATTGATCGATCGATTAAAATATTTAATTAATTGCATGATTGTCCATAGGTAATCGCGATTAATTGCAAATTATTTTTTATCTCTTTAAAATGTACCTTAAAGGGAGATTAGCCAAGTATTTAATCTTATTTTACTCTTATCATCATGGGAGTGAACAAATATACTTGCTTTATGCAAATGTATATATTTATTATTGGAAATCAATTACCAACACATAACAATGACACATATTGTCCAGAAACCCTCACAGGTACTGCATTTAGCATAAAAAACATGCTCAAATCATGACATGGCAAACTCAAGCCAAACAGGCAACAACAGCTGTCAGTGTGTCAGTGTGCTGACTTGACTATGACTTGCCCCAAACTGCATGTGATTATCATAAAGTGGGCATGTCTGTAAAGAGGAGACTCGTGGGTACCCATAGAACCCATTTTCATTCACATATCTTGAGGTCAGAGGTCAATGGACCCCTTTGAAAATGGCCATGGCAGTTTTTCCTCGCCAACATTTAGCGTAAGTTTGGAGCGTTATTTAACCTCCTTCGCAACAAGTTGGTATTTATCGATGGATTCCTTAGGTTTTCCAGTTTTATATGATGCCATTATCTTCACTCTAGCTTTAAAAGCCCGCCACAATCTAAAAATTGTGCTATTATCGCATTAACTTTGATAGCCCTAGTTTATATGGACTTAAAATAGCCCTTTGTAGCTCTAAATATCCAGTTTAAAGTATAAGTATCTGCATCTATCAAAGGGAAGCCCAGTCTTCTTTAAGCTCCCCTCAGCTGCACATTTATCTGTGATATATGAGGGAGGTGGCGAAATCTTTTCCCCCCCCCGCTGGTTAACCACGAGTGTCGATTTACCGAAAGACCCGGCTTGCCAGATCTCCAGCTGTAGAAGCAACTAACTCTGTTGCCAGGCAGTGACTCAAAAAAAACAATGTGTCACACATCATTTAACTGCGTCAAAGTATCACAGCGGCTCTCCATAACCCTCATTTCTGGTCAGTGCAGTAACATCATGCAGAAAGCATGGCAAGGCGTCGGTTTGGCCGGTGAGCCGATGAGTGCAGCACTTTTTCCCAGACTGGTCTCTCCTGAACCAGTTTGCCTCCACCACCACTCTGCATCCAAGAGGGAATAAAAGCAGCCAGTCAGCGGAAACTGGGTTTTGAGGTTTTTCCTTTTATGGCAGGAAAAATGATTCCAAGGCTGGTTGTCTTTCCTGTCATGGCATGAGTGTTGTATGGATTTCAGTCTGGGATTACAGCTGAAGGTGTAACGTTGGTGAAGTGAAGCCTTTGTCTTCATTTTTTTTCCATTTACACACAAAGCACAGATTTCCTTGTGCAGAGTAGAAGGAGTTTTGAGATTGACATTTCTACTCTGTGGTGGGTTGATTCTGGTAACCCAGTTAAACGAAACCGCGGAACATGACTCAAGCAGAATTAAGACTACTTAAAAATAAACTGCAGGATGTGCTCTGTGTTTTAGCTGAGTCACATTTGCATCTCAGCCACGTGAACTAATGAATCCCACCTGGTGGTGTACGTGCACGTTTCAGAGTCACTAACAGAAGACTTTGGAAGTCAGATTACAATATTTATTTCACATTATATCACTCAGTTACTTGTCTCTGTCTTTTTATTTATATCTTTGTGGTTGCACATTTGCTATCCTCCCGTCTGATTTTGATCTCCTTGCAGAAGGATTTGTGATCGCTTGAACATCTCCAGAACATCTGAAGACACTTTAAAGTTAAATTTGAATGTTGCTCTTGACTCATTTGATGATCTAAGCTCAGCTACAATATAATGATAGTGTCTAATTATAGGCTGGTTGTTTGAAGGCTGCTGGAAAATGTAACGTTAGCTTGTATGCAGGTCTGAGGCACGGCCTGCATGCATGTGTACACTGTAACTGTGTTGGGTCTAATTTAGTGGCTCTCAGTGGATTCTTGTATTTGACCTCAATATGTTACATTTAGGAGCTGAAAAAGGAAGGTAGAAAACTGCTCTTACTTTTCCTGTCAGACTTGAATTCCCTTCATCCAGATATGATTTATAGGTTTTATATTCAGTTTTATTAATTCACTTAATTTGCAGACCTGTAGTTCACAGAAAAAAAACTAAAATACTATAGTATAAGGTATTTTACAGGACTGTATTTCTAAGAATTACGGCACGCACATTTGTGCATTCAAAATCTTACATAAGTAAAAGTACTGAAGTATATTACTAATAAAGCTTAAAGTTGTAGTAATATTATGCAGACAGCCCCTGTTAATGTATTATTATTGGATTATTATTAGCAATGCATAGAAGCATTTTATTCTTGTAACTACGTACTGTAGGGAAGTGGAATTTGTACCAGTGCATCATATTTTATAAAGTAGCGTAATATCTTAATCTGCAAAGAGAATAGTTACTAAAGCTGCCAGATAAATTTTGTGGAGTAAAAAGTACAATATTTCCCTTAAAAATGTAGTGGAGTATAAGTATAAAGTAACATGAAATGGAAAATACTCATATAAAGTACCTCAAAACTGTACTGAAGTTACGGTCTTGAGTAAATGTACTTACTAATACTACATAGTTACTTTCCACCGCTGTGTAACAGTCAGAAAACTAAATACTTCAAATCCGAATGATCCACTTTCTATGAAAGGTTTGACCTGGATTATTTCTATCAAACTCTGCAGCAGATACAAGATTCTCTTGAGAAAACACCATTTAGTAACTATTTTGGAGCTTTCAGTCATATCTCATGATCTACATCAGCAGATGGGGTTTGCCCAGTTGTCAGGAAATTGCAGATTTTCAAATTTTCTTTTTTTCCCCTGAGAACTTAAATGACTTCTCTTCCATGTTGGCCTAAAATGAGTCTAAGTAACTTTGGCCAAAACAGCAGCCACAAGAGGTAATTACAGGATAACGGCACATACAGTAGAGTTTCCTTTTCCTTAATATTCTCGAGTCAGTCGCCTTAAAGACATCAGTGGAGAGAGGCAGCCAACTGATGCAGACATTTACACAGAAATATCTAACATTAGCCACCATAAGCTACTGGTCATACCAGACTGAGTAAGGTTGTAGCAACAAAACCCCCGGGCTTGTTGAACTGGGCAAGAACGTGTTTTACAGAAAGCTGAATATGGGCAGAAATATGTGTCACTAGAAAACTGAATTTGAATAATTTATATTTGAATTAAGCTGAATATTATAATTTGAAATTTAATTATTAGTTTGGAACTGAAGTCCAATAAACTTGAAACTGAGTGTAATATTATGAAACTGAATTCAGTTGCTCTGAAACTGTCGTTGATCCTCACTGAACATTTGCTGAGCAAACTTTCTGTTGCTGCCGTTAAACATGTCTAAGCAATGTCTGAAAAAAGTTTGAAAAAAAAAGTTTGAAAAATTTTGGAAAAAAAAGTTTGAAAAAAAAAGTTTGAAAAATGTTGGAAAAAAAAGTTTGAAAAAAAAAGTTTGAAAAATGTTGGAAAACAAAAGTCTAAACAACGTCTGAAAAAGGTAAAAAAAAAAAAAAAATGTCTAAAAAAAAAGTCTGAAAAACGTCTGAAAAAAAAGTCTGTAAAATGCTGGAAAAAAAGTCTAAACAATGTCTGAAAAGGGTAAAAAAAAAAAAAGGTCTGAAAAATGTCTGAAAAAAAAGTCTGAAAAATGTCTGAAAAAAAATGTCTGAAAAAAAAGTTTGAAAAAAAAAAGTTTGAAAAATGTTGGTAAACAAAAGTCTAAACAATGTCTGAAAAAGGTAAAAAAAAAAAAAAAAAATGTCTCAAAAAAAAAGTCTGAAAAAATGTTGGAAAAAAAACTGAAAAAAGAAGTTTGAAAAATGCTGGAAAAAAGACTCCGAAAAATATCTGAAAAAAAGTTTGAAAAATGTTGGAAAAAAAGTCTGAAAAAAGTTGGAAAACAAAAGTCTAAACAATGTCTGAAAAAGATAAAAAAAAAAAAAAAAAAATGTAAAAAAAAAAAAGTCTAAAAAACGTCTGGAAAAAATGTCTGAAAAAAAAAGTTTGAAAAATGCTGGAAAAAAAGTCTACAACGCCTGAATTTGAGCTGCGCTTTGCTCGACGCAGTGATAAGCTGTCGTTGCACGGCGCAAGCCATTGAAAATCACGTGTTTCAGAGCGCAGTGGTGCCGTTGTTGTGTTGTGTCTTTAGACCCAGCGCTGATGCTGGCCACCGGCCCGCTGTGACCCCCCGGGTGCTGTGCATGAAGTTTGCTGATATCAGCTTTCAACTTTCCATCTTATCACAAGATCTTCATCAGCAAGTTATTCTCTGGTTTTGTCCCACTCTTCAGTTAGGTCAGAGGTCAGATGTCAGGAGCAGCTGTGAAGAAAGCCTCCCCTGGATTGACTCTTTCTATGGTTGGAGTTTCTGCTCTAAGGATGGCCTTCGCTTTCATTATACCGCCCTGCTGTTGAAGACAAATGACAGCAGAGAGAATGACGTCTTACAGCGAGCATAACTGCTGACTGGACTTGACTCAGTCTGGTTCACTGTGACAGTCAGTCATAGCTGGAACATAAAGCTCACCTCTGATCTTTGTCTGCTCCTCTGAGCTTTGACATTTCCTTCCCAGACGGTCCTGCTGGTATCTGGGTGTCAGATTCCTCAGGTGTGAAGCACCGACCGCTGCTGCCGGGCCAAAGGACAGCCTCTACAAAGCACCATTCACCCCGTCTGTAGAGGGCATTGGTACACACTTACCTTGACCTCGTTTGACTTCTGCATGTCTCCGTTATAGTTTAAACAGATGGTTAGATACAGTAGTCAGCCAAGACGATCCCCGAACATATAAAGTACTGTATGTAACCCAAAATGGGCACAGATTCAACTCGGCTGTAAATCTTCCTCAGTAACAGAGATTCTGTTCGGTGCTTCACCGCTCTCTCCCCACTGATGACAGCACCAAGCTGGATTATTGACTGTTCAGAGTGGGCACCTGCTCCAGAGACCCAGCTGGAAAGGTAAAGGTGTCCAAATGCTTCAAACAAAGTGCTTGTCTGGACACTGTGATTGCTGAAACAGTAGCCTCTAGGCAGGATCTGAATTTCTCTCTCAAGCTCTTTCTTCATTCACACCATGAATGCCCTCCAGGAGAGACTGAAAGTGTGCAATGTTACCCCCATTTGAACGATAATTGTGTCCCGCCAGTGGGCAACCTCCTGGTCTGAAAAGTGAAGCCTATGCGGAAATGCCTTAAACTTGCATTCTTTCTAATAGCCAGCAGGGGGCGACTCCTCTGGTTGCAAAAAGAAGGCTGATTGTATAGAAGTCTATGAGAAAATGAGCCTACTTCTCACTTGATTTATTACCCCAGTAAACATTGTAAACATGAGTTTATGGTCTCAGTCGCTAGTTTCAAGTCTTCTTCAATACAGCATGATGTTCATTTAGTAAATTATGGTCCCATTTAGAGTCAAATAGACCATAAAGCACGTTATGCTTTAGGGCGTGGCTACCTTGTGATTGATAGGTCGCTACCACGGCATTGTCTGGTCTGGGAGTTGTCCGTGTTTTCCTCTTTGAACTTGAACCCTTTCAGTGTTTTCAGTTCATGAAAGCCAATTATAACTTTTTGGTCATCTAAAAATGTTGTACTTAAATCCACCCTCTCATGTCACTTCTGGTTGCAAAAAAACGAGATGGCGACGGCCAAAATGCTGAACTCGACGCTTCAAAACGGCAGTCTGCAAACCAATGGGTGACGTCATGGTGACTACGTCCACTTCCTATATACAGTCTATGTTCTCGCCCTCTCTGTGACACCAGGCTTTTCATCCTGCCTTCAACTTTGGCCAGTTTGAACAACTCTAAACTTTTACATGGCGCACATTACTAAATACATTTGTTTACTTGAAGATAACAGGATGCATGCAGACAAAAAATTGGGTGGTGCGGAGGTGTGCTCAAAGGGCCCCCAAACCCATTCTCATTCCCAGGGCATCAAATACGACGCTTTGTCAGGGCCGTCGGCGTGTGATACCACTGCACAAGGCACCTTTTAGCGCCAGTATGAGACGCACAGGCTATCCATTAACTAAAATGTAAACCCATCTGCCGCAACAGAAAACGCACAGGGAAAGTGTGCTAGGAGTGTGGTGACGTAGTTCAAAGATCGAAAGAGACGGGCGGAAGGGAGGGGAGGTGGATAGGTCCAACAAACACAAGGCTTTCATCCAGGAGAACGCTGTTTGTGTCCCGTGTGTTAAGTTTCATTTTCACGTTACAATCAGCTGTTCATTCGTGTCCTGTGTTCACAACGTTAAGGTTAATTTTCCCTGTACAAACGTAGTCATTTTAAGCCCAACCATGTTGTTTCCTAAACTTAAAGTGACGCCGTCACAAAGCGGCACTTTGTGACGAGTTGGGATGAGAACGTGTTGGGGGGCCCATGGCTAATTTTTTTGCTCAGGACCCTCATGCAGGTTAATCCGGCCATGGCTAGGACCACAAATGATGCCCCATAAATAAATATCTTTGTGACTTTTTTTCTTTTTATGGTTATTTCTGGATGAGCGGCAGTTAACGACTACTAAACTGTGACATACTGCATGTTTAGTTTATGGGTCTCAAATGAAATACTGGTGTCAAACACACCCTGCAGATTGAAGATGTAAACTGACAGCTGTGGTCTGATTGATCCTCTGCAGGATGTTGCAGCAATGGTGATACATGCAAAGTTACTCAAGGTGATCGAAGAAGACCAATTAACTGATGAAGAGGAGGTGTTAACTGTCAGCTCCCTCCTCCTCCTCCTGTATAGGTGACTGTGCTGCAATATCACCTGCAGCAGCAGCAGCAGCAGCAGCAGCATCAGCAGCTCTGTGTTGCTGCTGCTCTGACTCCAAATGCATTTGCAGGAAAAAAAAACCAACTCACTCAGGTCGTCTCTCTTCATTTCATAGCCTATAACATCGGTTATTTCAGATGTCATCCCTCCCAATCCCCTTTGACAGGCATGCGCCATCTCCATCCCGATTGTTGGGTGAAAAAGTGGGCATGTTCAGGATCTCATATGTGGCTTCACTTTCTCTCTCAACTCCCTCCTTTTCTCTCCGAGTCTCCGAGTCGTCCGGACAGCAGCAGTCCCAACAACTCCCCTCCTCACTCCTCTCTCCTTCATAATATACCTGCAGAGCATCCAGAGCCTGCAGAGCATCCAGAGACGCTTTTCTTTCCCCACAAACAGGACGAGACAGTCGCACTGCAGCAAGCTGAGTGCAGCTGACAGAGAAGACTTTTTACATCCATCCATCCTGCATCATCAGCTGCAATGCTGCTGAGAAGAAACCGGTAGGGGTTAATTTATTTTTGTTTTATTTGTGCCTTTGTGTGTTAATGGTACACAGTTGATGTGGTCTGTAAGTTCTTTTTAAACGTGATGTTAAATGATGGTGCAATTAAAGAAAATGACCCTGTTTACCAGTTTAATTGCTTTACAGTAAGTTGCTGTCCTCAGAGGAGGTCCTGAAATTATGGCCATGCAGTATTTCATTTTCTCTCCAGAAAAATGTCATTTTTGTGCAACTGACGCACTTATAAGTATAACTTTCGTCTTTCTTTTTGGTTTTCTTGCACACCATGAACTGTGTTTTAGAAGAGCATGCAGCTGATTGACATGTTTCTTAAAGTGCTTTTGCCTCCTTATGCTCAGTCATAATCATGACGCTGATTTTGATGCTTTTTCGCACAGGTGAGCATGTAAATGTCCATGAAACAGAATGAAAAAGCTGTGTCAGCATTGACTTACTGTCCTCTGCATTTATAGAGAGCAACTCCTTATTTATTTTTTTATTTAAATGCTATTTTCTCTGGGAGTAATGCAGCTGAAGTAGTTAATTTTCTCTCCAGAAAAATGTCATTTTTGTGGAACTGACGCACCTATAAGTATAACTTTCTTATTTCTTTTTGTTTTTTCTTGCACATTTTGAACCCCCCCACTGTGTTTTAGAAGAGCATGCAGCTGCTTGACATGTTTCTTAAGTGCTTCTTTTGCCTGCTCATGCTCAGTCCCCATGATTATTACATAATAATTATGAGGCTAATGTGATGTTTTTTTCACACAGGTGAGCTTTGAAATGTCCATGAAATGAATATAAAGCTGTGTCAGCATTGACTTACTATGTCCTCTGCATTTATAGAAAGCAACTCCCTTATTTATTTTTTTATTTAAATGCTATTTTCTCTGGGGGTAAAGCAAGGCAAGGCAGCTTTATTTGCTTTATTTCAACAACAGGGCAATTCAAAGTGCTTTACATAAACATTCAGGAACATTGCGACAAAGTGCAAAAGAACAGTAAGACATAATTAAAACAGTTATAAAAACATTAAAGATTAGAAAATAAAAACAGCTGAAATGTTGATGCTGTTTTTCCCTGCGGGAGACACAAGAAGCCAGCTTTTTTTTGTCTTAAGTGCACATTTAGCCTCTTCTGTTCATCGTCTGCACCTCAGGGTCCAGGTAGACTTCATTAATGGATTGGTGGAGATGTAGTAAAAGAGAGACTTTTTAAGGATTCCTCTCTCTCTCTCTCTTTTATTTGATGGTTCAGTGGCTCTCTGGTTTGATGTTAGTCAGCAAAACAAACTAAAAAACACTGACATTGTAATTTCTGATCAACATGTAGCCATTGATCACCTAATCATTTATAATATTCAACCCATCTGTGGCAAAATTCCACATCATTAAAGCTTGAATTTGTTGGTCTAGTGCTGTCACTATAATATCAGGTAATAAAAGCAGATGCTCAGTTAATGTCTCTTGATTATATGATGTAGATGTTGTCATAGCCTCAGACCTAGATAGATAGATAGATAGATAGATAGATAGATAGATAGATAGTAACTTTATTGATCCCGAGGGATATTCAAATGTCCAGCATCACAGTTCCATAGTGCAAAACATGTTAGTAAAAAGGCAGTAAACAAGTTAGTAGTACAAAGTACAAAAAATATATCAGATATAAAAAGACCTGTCTGAAGAGAAGCTTTCACACTATTTTATATCATTTGAAGGTGTGGCACATGTTGCACAGCAGCAAGAGAAAGGAGACCCATACTGCTGCAGGGAGTGTGGATGAAGTTGTTGGAGGAATAATTAAAGCCGGGTTTTAAGCTTCTGAATCGTTGCCCACATCTTCAAATTTTTCAGTCATTACATTTTTCACAATAAATTATAAAGTGAAAACAAAATAGCATTAATTCAGCCTGATCGTCAGGCTAAAAACTAGGTAGGGTAGCACAGTAAAATTGCTGTTTCTTAGGGTTTATGCAGAATAATTCTACAATTGCAATTACATAATTACAAGTCTGTGTTGGAGCTGAAGTTGAAGAAGTTTATACAAGTATATTTTGTGTCCCCAAAAGAGGATCCAGATTATACCTTTTATTTTACTCATACAGGTTATTCGGAGGTTCAAGATCAAACATGTAATATACTGTGGATGTGGAGTTTAAAATTCCCTAATATAAACTGGAGTCAGGCAAATTATTTCCTTATAAATAGTTAGTTAATCATCCTAGAATAAATGCCCTGGTCAACCATGTAAGGTAGCCAATGATTGAACGCTAGTGTCTGAATAGTTGACCTCAAATTAAAGAGTTCTTGATAGGAAAATGCAGTTTAGTAGTTCATTTATTGCCCCCGTTCTGCTCAATTTATGTTTTTTGCGTGGTTTATAATGGGCCTGCCACGCATGGGCGGTGGTCAGTCCACGGATTTGCTGAGTCAGGTCTGAGATCAGGTGTTTGTTTGATCCTCCGACTCGTTCCCGGGCACGATGGGTGGTGAATCGTCTACTGAGTGGGTGGCTTTTCCAAGTTGGTCAGCTTGTTGGGGGAACAGACAGTCGGTTTATTGAAGATGTCTGAAGATTTGGGAGGTGGGACGAGTCCTTTGAGCGAGTGCAACTTGTCGGATGTGTGGAGGTGTTACATTTGATGGTGCGGAGAGTCGGAGGAGTGGTGTTGAGTGTCAGACAAGGGGCGGCTTACTTTGCTCTGAAGTAGACAATGTTCAGTGTAAAACAGCTGTACAACATCTGGAGCTGTGGGTTGTTTCTGAACTGAAGATATAATTCATTGGGGGGGGGTTTCTGGGCCTTTTCTGGTGCTTGGTTACCAGGCGAATGTCATCTGCATAGATGAATTTGGAAGAAATGGTTTGTGGTGTTTCATTCGTACAGAGGTCAGTTAGGCTAGAAGCAAGAACTGATCCTCGTGGGAGTTATTCTGTCCTCTTTATACACTTTTAATCTGTCCAAGGTGAATTCTTAACATCCGTTTGTCGACCAGAGATCTGACCGTTACACACATAGACTTAGATAAACAGGAATAAAAGTAAGAAATGCTGTAATTTGCCAGTTATTTATCAAATTATAATAAAGACAAATATTATTTTATTCAGAGTAGAATAATAAAAATACATGACACTGATTTGGTTGGTGGCAAGGTTGCACAAATGGTGTGTGAAGTGTTCTATGTTGCCTTAGTTTAGCCACTTCTGCAAACCTTTGATTTTAGATTAGAAGATTTCTGCTAAGTATCAACGGTGGATAAAATGGAGGAGAATAACGAGAGTCTGTGAGATGACTGTCACATTTTAAATGTAAGAATGCAAGCATTAAAAAGAGGAAAAAGTCCGTGCCAAAGTTCTATCTAAACTACGACAGCATATTAAGGTCATTGTAGGTAAAAATAAATAAATATTACGGAGCCGGGGGAGGTGGGAAATATTCAGTGAAAAAACTCTGAATTTCTGAGATTAAAGTTGTAAATTTGCAAAAAAAAAACTTGTAAACTTTGCCTCGCTCAGAGGTCATCCTTACCAAAATAACACTACTTTAGCGAAATTCAGACGGTGGCTGGTGTTACCACGGTTTTGCCCTCCACCATTTTTTTATATAGTTTTATCTACAGTATAGTTTTTTCTTGTAAATTTACAACTTTAAAAACTCGCAAATTTGCAAGTTTTTTCTTGTAAATTTGCCACTTGAATCTCAGAAAATATCCAAGATTTTTCTTTTAAATATACAGCTTTAATCTCAGAATTTCTTTTCTTTGAATATTACGCCCCTCCGCAATTATTATTATATATATTTTTTTTAATCTACAATGGCCTCAATACACCATCGTACTAAACTGCCCATCTGTGTATAAATTAACTTTGTTGTTACAGTGCAGATAAGACAAAAGTTATGAATTAGGTGTCTTCTTGAAGAAAGTTGGAGCTTTTGTTTAAGTAATTTACGTTGTATTTAATTCCTATTGTATATTCAGTCTGTTGTCACACACTGTTACACCGTGCATGTAACAAGCGGAATTTGACATGTGTTGCTGGACATTTGTAGGAAAACGAAAGAACGAAAAAGGAGGAATAACTTTTTCGTAAGATATCAAAGGAACCGCTGCAGTTTGAACTCCAACTCAATCGTACCATGTAACCACGGTCTTGAGTCAATAAATCTAAAATGTAAAAAAAAAGTTGGAGATGATGAGAGGAATGAAGCCGCAACACTCATGTGGTGAACAGAAACTTATACTAGAGTGGATTTCTACCTTTGAAACCCAGTGACTGTGCATTTTTGGAGATCCCGACTGTATTTAATCATAGACTCATTAGCCAGTCCCAGCTCAGCACTCCACAGAGCTTACATCAGTCAACCCGATGTCTCGGTATGTTTGACCTGGCTGAACTGAGATCAGGAGATATTTTCCTGCTCGCCGGTGGAGACGGGGTTTGCCTGAGTTGACCTTGATGCAGACAGAGTAGAGTACTGCAGAGGCCACCCGCAAGATATAGTGAGCAAGCTTTAGCTGTCAGTGCAGCACTGATGGGGATCCCAGCCTCTGACTTCATGTTCCTTGTTCACCATTACATTTAAATTTATAGCTGACACTGTTAAAGATTTGCTGTAATGTGGTTTTGACTGATGTCAGTCTTCCTTTGCTTACTTGTATATCTCCGCAGGAGGAGGAGACTGGATTAGTTGTGCTTGTGAATAATGCATCGGCTGCAGTCTCTAGACCTGTAAATGCAGTGGGTGGCATTGATTTTTAGCTTGACTTGTCTTCATTGTTACTCTCATTAAAAAGAGCAGCGCTGCAGAGTGCCTGGTGACGGACGACGCCAAACACTTTGTGATCCAAAAAAGTCACTGAACAATCAGCAGCAACCGGGATTTTCTCCTCTGTCATCAATTTGAATCATGCACACACTCACACACAAGCCCACTCTCACAGCAGCGATACCATTTGAAACAGTGTCTTAATGTGGCCTTTTGTACGAAGCCTGCTCCAGAAACGATTCTTAGTGGTTTCAAACTTCCTTTTCCATCTTTGAAAAGAATCGAGAGGAAAGAAAAGAGAAAAAGCGAGCGAGTGTGCCAGTGCCCCCGTCCTTTAATTTTCCTCCGAGGCCTTTTGTAAGGGAGTCGGCCTGAAGTGAAAGCACAGTGTGCAGCTGTCCTCCTGGCCCACTGCTCGCTTTTTGTGAGACGCTTTCTCGTCAAGAATACTAATAGTGATACCAGCCCTGTGGAGTCCTCCCAGCTGGCTGAGGAAACAGACAACAATTATTCTGCCATCAAAGAGGGTCATTTAATGTGACACAAGTTAGCGAGCTGTGTTGGTGCTGATGTGTTTGATACACAGATGCAGAAAAGCTCATCAATGCTTGTTTAACTTTTAACTTTTGGCTCGCTTATGACTGTGATAATATTTATACATTTGTCATTATTTACTAGAATCTTCACCTTGAGCACATGTATACTATGTGTATGTCTGTATGAGACTTATGCTAGTTATTAAATTTGCATTTTGACAGAAATGAATGGGGCTGACGCACACAGTACCCCTTCTGTGCATAGCTAGGAGCTTTATTTTAGGAGTTTTGTTTCAGCTACAGTCAAACAATCTGGGACTTCTTTAAGAGTTAAAGAGCTTCTCTGTCCTAAAAAAAATGCTTACATAAGTACTACTGCATACTGCTACTACTACATATCAGAAGGAAATATTTTACTTTTATCTCCAGTACATTTTTTTCACAGTTATAGCTACAATTCACTTTACAGATTAAGATTTTATAGACCAAACAAATGACCAGTTTGTAAAATATAAACCGCCTTAAAGTATATAAAGTAGTCATAATTAGCTCCACGTCAACCAACTACAACACTGAAGTACTTCTTTCATGTTAATGCATAAATGATATTGATCCAATAATATAATGCTATAACTCTGACAGTCACTCTGCATAATGAACACTTTTACTTTTGATACTTAAAGTACATTTTGTTGCACTTTTACTAAATTTCAATGCAGGACTTTTACTTAACTTAACTTAAGAAAATTATCTTAATACTTCTTCCACCACTGCCTATAGGGCTGCATTTTAATTATCAATTGAGATGCTTTTTCATAAATTGATTTAAAAATGTCATAAAATAGGGAAAACTATCCCTCACAATTTCCTAATGTCAAGTTAATATGGCTTGTTTTGCAAAGATGTTCAGTTTACAATCATAAACGACCAAGAAAACCTGCAAATATTCACATTTGAAAAGCTGGAACCTGTGAATATTGCTTAAAAAAAGGACCTTGCTGCCAATTGTTTTCTATCTTGAATCGATTACCAGGAAAGTAATTTGGAGTCAAAGCCCTGCTTTTTTAGTGACGAATGAACATTTGCAGCTTCAGGAGGTTGTGTGAGGTCACTGTGAGCGCCATGCCATGCCTGTTGGGTTAATAACAGGGCCAGACTGGTGACGGGGTGCTGGCAGGATGCCGCCGGGCTGAGACGCCGTGTCATTAGCTCCCGGAGGTGATGAATGGCTTGTGGTCGGGAGCTCCCAGTTTCCCTTTGAAAACCAGAGAAGTTGCTCTTTTATACTAGTTTATAGCTTTGAGATATATTTTTCAATATCTTATGGGACTTGTTTTTTAGTATTTTACATTATTGTTCAATATGTACACACACAGCTGCCAGTGTGAGAGGTATCGAATCAACTTTATATTCAGTTTGGAGGCTTTGCTGCATTTTATTGCATTATACTGAGAGGGGTTTTTGATATTATTTCACAAGATGTGACAGTTTATTCTATTTTTAGGGTGCCTTAACATCGGGCCAGAGACAAACAGATGGAAACTAGACTCGTGGTCTATTTTTGGCTCATTTTACAGTTCTTTTTTCTGTTGATCAATGAGCATTGTCCCTGTCAAATATGCTAATAAAATAAATAAAAAATGTTCCACTCCATTTATATCAGTGAGAGTAGACTAAATATAAAACACATGTTAGTATAATTCTAGTGCTATTTGTTATCTTTACCCAGTATGCACATTGCAAGTATAATTATCATTTTTATTTTCCACCAGACTTTAGTTCAGACTGAAATATCTCAACAACTATGGGATGGACTGTCCATACATTCATGGTCCCAAGAGGATATATTTAATGACTTTGATGATCCTCTGACTTTTCATCTAGTGCCATCATAAGTTTTTTGAGTGAAATATCTCAACGCTATTGGATCGATTGTCATGATGTTTTGCTCCCCTGAGTGCTAAACTGATGGTTAGCATGGTAACATAGTATTTAGTATTTATCTCAAAGTGCTACTGTGCCTACGTTCCTCCTCACAGGTCTGCTAGCATGGCTGTAGAAGTTAGGATGTAATATCTACTCCTAAAGGCAGATTTTATGGTGAACTTGTTGCTTTATAAGATATATTGTTCAATCTTCTCCTAAGATAACACTAAGGTCTATATCCCTCCATTTTTATAGGTGCTTTATGCTTTATGGCCCTTTTTACATAAGCCCACATAAAGCTTTTTCTTTCTTTCTTTTTATTCTTAAAGGAACAGTGTGTAAAATTTCAGGGGATCTATTATTGGAAATTTAATATAATATTCATAACTATGTTTTCATTATTGTAAAACCACCTGAAACTAAGAATCATTGGGTTTTTGTTAGCTTAGAATGAGCCCTTCATATCTACATAGGGAGCGGATCCTCTTTACGGAGTCCCCATGTTTCTACAGTAGCCCAGAACGGACAAACCAAACACTGGCTCTAGAGAGAGCCTTTCATGTTTTTACGTTACCCGAAGGCCATCGTAGTTCTCCGACACGCTTGTGAAACTGCGGTAACGTCAGGCGCAGAGTGCAAACCCGTGGTACCGCCAGCCGCCGTCTGACTTCTGTTGCTCCTAAAGTAGTGTTATTATGATAAGGATGGCCACTGAGCGAGGCGAACGACGTTACCACGGTTTTGCACTCGGCGGCTCACGTTACCGCAGTCTTGGAAAGTGAGAAGTGAGGGGAGGGGTACTTGGTTGGTTGCAATCTGCAACCACACCACTAGATACCGCCAAATCCTACACACTGTACCTTTAATTATATAGTGATAAATGGTTAAAAGTCAGAGCATTACAGTGTAACCTTGAGTCTCTCTCCTCACTCAGCTGCATATCAATACATGTGCACAGCTAAAACTATTGTAGGTGGATGCTGTAGCACAACGGTGTGCAGGTTGTGACCTTTAATATTACAGGAGATCAGTTTGGTTTGATTAGTGGAGCTGACTCAACAAAATATGTGACTTCCAGTATCAGAAATCGCTCTGCCTCTTAAAGGTTAAACGTGTGTGAAATTGGAAACTGGGAAGGAGAAATAATCTGTCATTTTTGTGTCCTTTTTTCCCCCCTGAGTTTATGACAGGAAGGCTTCATTAATCTTTATGTTTCATATTTTGTCTAATAATAATAATAATCATCATCTTGTGTTTTCCTCTTTATCTCCATAGACATGTCCAAATACTTCCACTTCTCATTGCAGTCTGCCGCCTCACTCTGGCCTTCCCCACACAAACTCCATCTGCATTTGGTACGTCTGCATTTTCCCATTATTACCTCTTACTTTCAGTATCCATTCAGTTATAAGCAAAGGTGAGTTTAAAAGTAAGATCAGCAAATTTACAAAGCCGCACTGTTCTTCACGCTCTCTGTCAGATGATGCCCGGCAGCTCCAGGTGAACATCCCTCAGTCCGGTCCGGTTTCCGCCCCGCTGGGCAGCTCCATCTCCATCCCCTGCTTGGTGTCTCTGTCCTCTTCCTCCCCCGTTATACCGCGGGTCAAGTGGACCGTGGTGTCCGGCGGGGTGGAGACGCAGATCTTGGTGGCGCGGGGTCAAAGGGTGAAGGTCAATGAGGCGTACCGAGACCGCGCTGCATGGCTCAACTACACTTCCTCCCCTGATGATCTATCACTGTGGTTGGGAGATTTACGCTCCAGTGACTCGGGTCACTATCGCTGCGAGGTGCAGCAGGGCCTGGAGGACGCCAGCGACCTCGTTCAACTCAAGGTCAAAGGTAACAAAATGAAAAACGTGGCTGCTTTGATTGTAATCTTCCTGTTACAAAACATCTGATTAATTTAATTATATTGAGTGTCAAATACAAAAATCAACATTTATTGGTAATATACTGTTGTTCAAGGGGCAATTTGTATAATCTGAATATAAATATGTGCTTATGTGTGTGTGTTAAGGTGTTGTATTCCAATACAGAGACGCTTTGGGCCGCTATGCGTTTTCCTTCCATCAGGCCCGGAGTGCTTGTGAGGCCATCGGGGCACAAATTGCGACTCCTGACCAGCTGCTGGCAGCTTATTATGACGGCTACGAGCAGTGTGATGCAGGCTGGCTGGCAGACCAGTCCGTCAGGTATCTCATCATTTCTGCATCTGCACTTCATTGTTTAATGAAAAATGTTTTAGATGTATTTCTAAAGACTTTATTCACATTTCCCCAAAATTCAACCTGAAATGTGTATCTTCAGGAAAGTATACAGGATCTCCGCTAGAATTTACGACAAGTTTACAAAGTTTATAAGGTTGAATTTTACATGACAAATGTTGTTTCCATTCTTGCAGGTACCCAATCCAAGTGCCCCGTGAAGGTTGTTATGGAGACATGGATGGCCAACCAGGCGTGAGAAACTATGGGACAATGCATCCAGATGATCTATTTGATGTTTACTGTTATGTGGAGGAAACTGAGGGTATGAATAATAATACATATTTCTATAACTAAAGCCCAATCCATACTTGATCTTTTGGGCCAATTCTGATTCAGAGAGCTAAAAAAACTAAAATAATAATATATCGTGTGAGAAATGTAAACATTTTAAATATGTTGTGTTTGTAGGGGAGGTGTATCATGACTCCATCCCGCAGCAGTTGTCATTTAATGAAGCGCGGTCATACTGCAGAGCAGAAGGAGCCGAGCTGGCTACAACAGCAGAGCTTTACTTGGCATGGAGTGAAGGTCTGGACCGCTGCAGCCCTGGCTGGCTGTCTGATGGCAGTGTGCGTTACCCCATCATAGACCCTAGAGAGCGTTGCGGAGGACCTCAGCCAGGCGTCAAAACCGTCTACCGCTTCGGCAACCAAACTGGCTTCCCAGAGCCATCCAGCCTTCATGATGTGTATTGTTTCAAAGGTGAGTATTAAAGTTTGTGTGTGTCAAAAATGCATTGGATACGCATGCAAAAATGGACATTCAGATATATGTAAATGTTAGGTGTTTACAGTGTATATGTATGTTAAATTGTAAGGATGTGGACAAAATATTTGAATTAAAGGTTCAAATAGATTATATATATTACTTGAATCAAATTTGTAATCACTTATCTGTCCTTTACAGGTAGTAGAGATACTCCCACCGACTCTGTGATGGACTTCGTGGCCACAGAGCCTGCGGACAATGGACAAGATGTTGTTATTCTTATGGAAAAAGCTGAAGAGCTGCAACTGAACCAACATGCAGAACAGGTGGAGCTCAAAGCTCAAAGGGTGCTTGAATCTTTTCCCTTTTTCTCTTCCACTGAGCAAAACCTGGTTGACACGCACCCAACAGTTCTATCAGACACAACAGAGTCTCCTCTCAACACCACGCCTACATTGGACGTCCTCCAGGCATTGAATGAAACTTCATCTCCCACAGAAATGAGCTCCCAGCATCCCACAGCACTGCTGAACAGCACTATCAGCACCACAGAAACCTACGATTCCACACAAAACACAACATTACTGCTCAGTGTTTACAATGAGACAGATTCCCCTAACAACTTGAACTTCACCTTTCAGCAGTCTGAGAATGAAAGCACCACAGCGTTTCCCGAATCATCATATGAACCTCTGACACATAACCAGACAGTTCCCGAAACACATCCCGAAGAGGATACACCTGAGACGCCAAAGGATTCTCAAGAAATACAAGAGACCAACCTGCATTTTGACAGATCACAAGCCAATTACAGCGAGACAGACAGCAATCATACTCAAGAGGAGAGTTTCTGGGAGGTGACCTCTATGACCCTTGACCCCGTGGTTGAGATGAAGCTGGAGGAAGCAGCAGGAGAAGATCATATGCAGGTGTTTCTCTCAACTCAGGCCTCAAAAGAAGAAGACACACCAGCACAAAGTACAAAATCTACCATCATGGAGTTAACATCATTGTGGACCAATCTAGATGGGTCTGGAGATATTTCTCAAGGTATGCCGAGCATTTTAAATGTGCGTTTATAAGTCTTACAAAAGAACACATAAATATCTTGGATGAATCATTCATATATTATATATTGGGAAATGCACTTATTCACATTCTTGCCAAGAGTTAGATGAGAAAATTGATATCACTCTTGTGTCTGTACGGTAGAGTGGTATCGGTCTTTTCATCGTCTTGGCAAGGAAGCAAATAAGGGTATTTCCCAAAATGTGAAACTCTTTCCTTGATAGATGTATTTACAACTCTAAAAATGTGTTATTCTCTTTTCTAGAGAGTGACCTTGACATCGAAGTAGTCAGATCCATCCCCACATCAGATTCTTCCACATCTGGCTTCACCACTCGCACCTCACTTTCTGCTTCGGCTAGCAGTGCTACCACTGAGCCTCGGACGTCACTCCCCAATCCTACTCTCTCATCTGGGGCACGCCATTCTGACAAACTGGGCTTGGATATCCTCTCCACAGCACCACAGTTGTGGGAGTCCTCCATTTCTAGACAGGAGGGAAGTACAAGCTTAGAAATTGAAGACACAATCACTCTGGAAAGTGAAGACAAACAAGTGCACCCGACAAAGTCTGAAGACATCCTCGTTTCTGGAGTAGGTTTAACTACCACTGAGTCTCCAGACGTGTCAAACACCTCCCTGCTGCCTACTGATTCCTCCACAGCACGGTATCGAACATCTGGATACAGAGTGTATTTGGATACTACGACCACTGGGTATGAAGAGGCAAGTGGACAGGAAGCTGCTACAGTTATTGGTACCCTGGAAGAAGACGTTAAAGTTACTCCAACCATTGACGAGGATGTTAAAGTTAGCCGAATCATTGAAGAGGAAAATAAAGTTAACCCAACTCTTGAAGAGGGAGTTACAGTGACCCCAACCCTTGAAGAAGAAATTAAAGTTTCCCCAACTCTTGAAGAGAAAGCTCAAGTATCCTTTTCACTTGAAGAAGAAGCTAGTGTTGCCCCAACCCTTGAAGAAGAAGCTAGCGTTGCACCAATCCTTGAAGAAGAAGCTAGCATTGCCCCAACACTTGAAGAAGAAGCTAGTGTTGCCCTAACCTTTGAAGAAGAAGCTAGCGTTGCCCCAGCCCTTGTCCTTGAAGAATCTAGCGTTGCCCCAACCCTTGAAGAAGAATCTAGCATTGCCCCAACCCATGAAGAAGAATCTAGCATTGCCCCAACCCATGAAGAAGAAGCTAGCGTTGCCCCAACCCTTGAAGAAGAATCTAGCATTGCCCCAACCCTTGAAGAAGAATCTAGCGTTGCCCCAACCCTTGAAGAAGAATCTAGCATTGCCCTAACCCTTGAAGAAGAAGCTAGCGTTGCCCCAGCCCTTGAAGAAGAAGCTAATATTACCACAACCCTTGAAGAAAAAGCTAGCGTTGCCCCATACCTTGAGGAAGAAGCTAGTGTTGCCCCAACCTTTGAAGAAGAAGCTAGCGTTGCCCCAGCCCTTGTCCTTGAAGAATCTAGCGTTGCCCCAACCCTTGAAGAAGAATCTAGCATTGCCCCAACCCATGAAGAAGAATCTAGCATTGCCCCAACCCTTGAAGAAGAAGCTAGCGTTGCCCCAGCACTTGAAGAAGTAGCTACCGTTGCCCCATTCCTTGACGAAGAAGCTAATATTACCACAACCCTTGAAGAAGAAGCTAGCATTGCCCCAATCCTTGCTCTTGAAGAAGAAGCTACCATTGCCCCATTCCTTGAAAAAGAAGCTAACCTTGCCCCAGTCCTTGAAAAAGAAGTTGACGTTTTCCCAACTCTTGAAGAAGAATCTAGCGCTGCCCCAACCCTTGAAGAAGAAGCTAACATTTCCCCAACCCTTGAGGAGAACTTTACCGTCTTTCCTTGGGAGTGGGCTCTGCTGACCACCAGAACAGGACCCCAAGAGTCTCTGAACGATCTAGAGTTCAGCAGAACAAACTCCCCCATCACCTCCACAGCGGCTCTAGATTCCTCCTCGAGTACAAAACCAGCTGCTGCTACCACAAAGACGACCACCACCACCATCACGACCGCCACGCACTGGTCCAGACGCACCTGGAGCCCGACCACCTCGGGACCAAATGTTGTCCGCAAGACGGCCGAGCCCCGGAAGGTGACGGCCTTCATACCACCAGTGGATCAAGGTCTGGTGGATGTTGAGTTTAGTCTCACCCAGCCGCCCACCCTGCTTATCTTGCCCAATGAGAGGGCAGCTGTAGGCGGTACAGGGAAAGTTTCAGGTAATGTTAAAGCCACTCTCATCAGCCTAACCGTCCTCCTCTTGCTACTCGACGCAATGATGCACTAAAATCCCCCGATCTGTCCCCAACTTGGCTTTGCTCCATTTTCTGTAAAACACCTCCCCTCCTTTTTCAAACGACTTCCCACGTTTGTTTCACTTGTTGTCTCAAAAAAGCCCACTCACCCTTCTGACTCCTCCCGCTTCACCCTAAAACGTTCCTCACTTCCCCCTTTGTGACCCCCCACCTCCCCTCCAAGATACTCACACTGGAACAGCTCCCATTTGACATTTGTCAACAGCCCAGTCTTGCTGTGCATGATGTTTTCCTCCTCATCCAAAGATTGACTTCTGTGAAGTACTGTAATATACTGGTATGTTTATGAATGAGTGTCTCAGTGCTTCTTCTACAATGATTTTCTGCAAGAGTGATGGGGATAGCGTTGGTAAACCTTTTCTCAATATCTTCATCAGTGGATTTTATTTCTAAATAATACATCTCTGCACCAAACCAAGTGCAAATTATTCTCTCCACCATCACATTCTTCAGTTTCTTTTGCAGTAATCTGGAAGTAACTTGATAAAGGGACTTTTCTCTGGAATGTAACAGCTATTATGTTGAATGCAACAGCAATAGTGATTTTATTTGTTTTATTTAAGTTATGTATTTAATCCATAACTTCACATCAAGTGTTAAAACTCAGATTTTTTAGACTTCTCTTGCTATTTTAGACAGTCTAGTACCAAAAGCACAGAGTGTTATTATGTTTATAAGCACAAATATTGTTCAGTGTTCATTTGTTATAAGTGGTAGCATTTAGCAATATGTTTTTTAAATCTCCTTTATGGGTCATTAATGTTTCATACTGAAGTCATTCTATTGTTTAATCATGATCTTCCAAGATTTGTACAGTATTGTTTTTAGTTGTAAGAATGATAAAAATCAACTAATCTATGTTTGCTCGACTCACCCTAAGTTGATAAATCTGTTATTTTGTTTTCCTTCAGTCTCAAATGTTTTACTTTACTGTAAAATTGTTTGTTCCTACTACTAAAAATGGCAGCTGCAGAGTGGTGCGTAGTATGGAAGCCAATGTCTGCCAAGAAAATCTAAAAAAAAAAAAAAAAACATGAAAATTTAGACATGATGAAATCTCAAGGTAAGTCAATTTTTTTTTGACTTAATGATTCAAAATTACGACTCACTTTCTCATAATTTTGACTAAGTGTCTCATCATTTTGATTTATCATGAGTATTTTTTATTTTATTTTGCACAAATTGTCATCTTTTTTTTTTTTTTTTTCAGCAGAAATTGGCTTCCGTAGAATTTGGCATGACAACAAGACGTGGCAATATTATTTATATGGCACATCTCATTGCAGGAAAACTCAATGTGCTTTACATTAAAGTGCATACAGCAACTTAAAATGATGCACAAACAAACAAGAGTGGTTCTGCATGCGGCTCCATCCATCTTTACAGATGCTTTCAGAGTTCTGCATCACAAAACAGATTTTCTTTTCACCGGCAACTTTCTTATCAAGTCCATGACATGTTCCAGTCAGTCATATTTGTGGTGATAGTTGTGCAACAGTTTTACTCAGCACATTTGCATTGACATTTAGGACATGGTATCTAGAAATATGAGAGTTATGTCTATTAACAAATAGAGGACAGAAGAGGTAATATTTTTTAAAAAGATGGTTAAAAATGGAAGTACGGGATATAGAGTAGCAGCTGATACAACAAGTTTAGGTAATTTGTAATGTATTCTCATTTAATGGAGACAAACTATTTTATTGTATTCTACATGGTGGTGATGCTGTATTTCATATTGATCCATATTTGCTGCATAATCTCACATTTAAACCTTCTTTTTTACACTCAGCATGCTACCAGTCATGCAAAAAAAAAAACATCCACGTAAATATTCTTTTATTGAGACAAGCTTTCCGACAGAGACCTTTATTTTAAGCGTCAGAAAGCTTGCATCAGTAAATGAATATTGCACAGATGCAGCATGCAGATGCTTTTGCTATTTGTTCCACTTTTAATCTCAGCCTCCATTAAGCCTTAATTTGGTGGGCAGTGCTGATTTTATATATAGGACTATTCATGGTGATAAAAGACTGGAGACTCTGCAGTTAAAGACAGTGGGAAAGCCACCACTCATTCAGTAATTGAAATGACTAACCTCACATAATCACCAGCAGGAATTTATTGTCTCGTGCTGTTCGATGAAAACGACACAAACACATGGAAAGCATTCAGACTTTTCCCAGAAACGGCTGAGAATTGAACTAAGGTCCTTGGTGCTGTGCAAACGAGAAAACATAAAAAATCAAAGTAGAGATGCCGACATGGGTCACAGCACAAGGTTTAAATTTGTTTATACTTAACCCCGTTGTGTATTTTTTTTTTAGCAGTTTTTCTTTGAGCACACATGATTCTCATTTGACTTTTGTAAAACAGTTATTACTTTCCACTCACACACACAGTGACCTAAAGAGAAGTATGTGAGTGTTTAGTATAATGAGAGACACCACAGAGCTCTTGTTTATGGGGTGTAAAAGGAAGCAAATGAACCAGATCCACTTGTAAAATGTTTAATTTCAGTTTGGACACACATGCCTCCATTTTGCCTTCTTTTACAAATTTAGAGAATTAAACTGAAACTCCAAACCCTCTTTTTATACTTTTTCCAAACTACTAGGCTTTTTTTGGTAACAATAACCTTTTGACAGGGACAATTTACCCGTAGCCAAGAGATATTTCCATTTACCAGTGTAACATCCAATTTTCCAAATAGGTCAACGCCAAAACTTCAATCTAGCATACGAATGTACAAGTTTTATGGGTTTATTTCATCATGTGAAGTGACTAACTGGCAGATTTCTGTTATATTTTCCCCAAAATGACTTCATGAACTCAACTACCTAATTTGCAATTAAGGGTTTTTATTCAACATAGTTTAGAAATTGTGAATAACGGTCCTGTGCAAGCATTTTTTAAAGCATGGAAGAGGAGATCCAAGTGTGAAACAAATGCACAAAGGTTATTTGAGTGACGGAGTAGCCTACTGAATGTGAATCACAGAGAATTTATGACAGGAAAACCAGTGTCTTTATCACTACTTGTATGTCCCATAACATGTTTGACATAGCCTACTCTGATATCTAATGATCAAAACAGAGAGCATGCTTTGGTAGAGAGTAGCTATCAAAACAGGTCACAACAAGGTCTGTTAGCTATCATATCTAAATGTGTCTTTGCATTTGGATTTGGAGTTTTTTTAAGTGTAATGTTAGCATATTAAACCCAACAAACGATAGTCAGTGTAATGTACTGGGACGAATGCAGCTCCAAACTTCTGCAAATCAAACTCAAACTTTGTGGATAGAGTTTAGAGACCCTGGTTATAAGGGAAACGTGGTGTGGTTTTAGGTGACCTGCCCCTTTAAGCCTTTTTTATTACCCAGTCACACAGTGTAAACACTTTACACAAGTACCATTTGAAAGGTTATTATTAATGAAGAGTGTAAGAAGAAGAAGAAGACAGAAAAAAAGGTCTCAGATGTCAGAGACCCACCAAAGAAGACAGAAGACATGAGGAGTTTGACCTCATATGACACTAAGAAGTTTGTTCTCTGCTGCCATCTGTTGGCTCCTGGTGCATCAGCAATGTCATTTTAGTGGCAATATTATTATTATATTTGCACATATTCCTCTGTAAATGTGTATAATTCACTGGTATACATGCACGGTTGGAATAAGTGCATCCTCGAACTTTAATCTTTATCTCTCGAATTTTTTGATGCAGCAAATCCACTTTTATCCCGACATTTATACTTGAATTACAATAATAGATGATAGAATACTTGAATAAAGAGATATACAGAGTGTGGGCTGTGCTCTCATGTAGTCTCAGCAGCAGAATAACCTGATGTGGCCCTCTGTTTTGTTTCAGATGCCTGTGTGAAAGACCCCTGTCTCAATGGAGGCACCTGTACTGACCGAGACGGGCAGATTCAATGTCTCTGTCTGCCAACATACGGAGGAGACCTCTGTCAGACCGGTGAGCTTTCTGCCTTTTTGCAGTGGAAATTGCTTTTATTCATGTCGGTCAACAAAGTTGTGAATCTGTTTCATTGAAAACAAGGTAAATATAAGGGGACTTCACACACTGCAGCATAAAACTGTTTTCAAAGACTCTCGGTTGTCCTGTCTCCTCCTCTGGGATGTTTTCAGACCTGGAGCGATGTGAAACAGGTTGGGATAAGTTCCACGGTTTCTGCTATCGACACTTCAGCCAGCGTCTGAGCTGGGAGGTCGCCGAGCAGCACTGTCGCACGCAGGGAGCTCATCTGGTGTCCATCATAACCCCTGAGGAACAGAGTTACATCAACGGTAGGTTCAACAAGATGGTTTGTCCCATATGAGTGATTTATTTGACTTGTTGTGTCCTGAGGACTGAATTAATATAATTGCCTCATTGCCCTCACCAGACAACTACAAAGAATACCAGTGGACCGGTTTGAATGATAAGACCATTGAGGATGATTTCCGCTGGTCTGATGGCAACCCACTGGTGAGGATATTAGAAACTGAGTGACTGAGCTCATACAAAACAAATCCACACAGTTTTCATTCCCTGATATCCCTGATTTTACCCCTCAAGATCAGTTTACTAGTTATGAGGAGTAGCCCACTAGTCAGCCTTGAAAACAGTTGCATGACTTCTTCTGAGGCTCTAGAGGAGTTTTGTCAAGTGTCTTTTGTTATTCCCCCAAAATTGAAAAACAGTCAAACATTTCTGTGAAAATGCTTGTTCACTTTCTTGCTGAGAATAAGATGAGAAGATCGATATCACTCTCATGTCTGAGAGTGATATCGATCTTCTCATCTAACTCTCGGCAAGAAAGTGAAATGATGTTCTCCTTTGAATTTTATACTATATATATTAGAATTTTCCTTTTTTCCATTATAAGTATTTGTGTGGATCGTGCAATTTTGATCACTCACTTTGATACCAGCATTTGTAGTTTTTATAAGCTTTGGGAGAACCTGAAGCCAGGCCAAGTGATGATTTAATGCCTTTTTTTTAATCTTATGTCACATTTTAGGCTACAGTTATGAATTAATTCCAAAGTTGTGCTACTTTTATATGATACAACCTCATAAAAAAATAGGGAAATAAGTGGAAAGAACAATATTATTAATATGGATGCAGTTTACTTCTCCATGTTCTGGTTAAAAACAAATTCACCCATGTCTCTTCTCTCCATGCATACAGCTCTACGAGAACTGGTACAGAGGGCAGCCAGACAGCTATTTCCTGTCTGGTGAAGACTGTGTAGTGATGGTGTGGCACGATGATGGACGCTGGAGTGACGTACCCTGCAACTATCACCTTGCATACACCTGCAAGAAAGGCACCTGTGAGTAAATTAGACATATAGAGCTCCTCATTTAATGATTTCAACTCCCTCATGTGGTTGCATTTGGCTGTTACACCATCATACATCAGTCCCAATGAAGACCTAACTCAACTCTTCCAACAGCCTCATGTGGTCCACCACCCAAGGTCAGAAACTCATCCATCTTTGGAAAGGCTCGACAGAGATATGAGACCAACGCAGTTGTGCGTTATCACTGCACCAAGGGTTTCCAGCAGAGACTAAATCCCCTGATCAGGTGTCTGTCTGGAGGCAGGTGGGAGAAGCCCCAGGTCCTGTGCATCCCTGGTAAGATAAGAGATTATCATAACCCTTAAGATCACCTTCATGACTTTGAGTCTGTCTCAGCTGTCATTTAAACATTTTCCCATTCAAAGGATCAGGTGATATTCTAGACTTTTTTTCTAATATGTCAAAAAATCCTATGAAAAGTCCAAAACTAACAATGACTGTATATTTTGACATTATTATCTGTGTATCCAAAGTCTTTTGTATCTTATTCCTCTGTGCCATAAAGCTCCACTTTTGTCCAAAAACTATAAAAAAGTACATCAGCGAGTTACACCTTTACACTGAGTAACATTGTATTTCATTACCATGCACATGAGCACTGAAGTTCACTTTGACTCAATCCCACACACACACCGTCCTGCTGCTGTTAATACGCAGTCAAACATTTGCATCTTTATTTACTGGAAAAATTTCACAACCCACCTACAGACCGGACCAATATATGTTTCAATACTTATATTAATAATAATAATAAAGCCAGAATAATGATGTGCAATAAATAATTCGTATCATTTATGCCATCCTTCATTTCACTGAACATATTGAGTATGTGACAAATAAAATCTCTGAATCTTGAATGGCGTATTAATCTGCCGATAAAACTAGTCCCTAACAAATGAACTACTGTATTTACTGCTGTTTGAGTAACATTTGCTAAAAACCACAGTGCCCAGCTGTATTAAGAAATAGCATTTTTCGTTAAAGAGGACCTATTATGCTCATTTTCAGGTGCATGCCTGTGTATTTTGGGTTTACTAGACCCCCCAACCGAACCAAACTCTAGGTATTATGCAAATGTGTTACTTGGTGACATCACCACGTTACGGAATTAAAGGCGGGACTTCAATCAAGCGTTTCAGGAAGTTTAGGAGCAGTGTTTCTGTGGGGGAAAGTAACTCCCTTTGGCGTGGACTGTGGGCTTTGTAACTCTGCAGACATTTTACATGCACAAAAAAACTATATAATACACTAAAGGAAAGGGAAAAGGCATGATAGGTCCTCTTTAAATTAAAGTGTATATTTGTGTCCCATTTCTAAAGATTTAGAAAAGCATGGGGGATGAGTGCCACAGACAGGGGAGTCTGAAAGTGTTGAGAGACAGACTAACATGGTTTTGGTTTTGGTCTTTTCATGGGGTTTTGTTGACAAAAAGAAAAATGGAGAATAACTGTTGAACATTTCTTTTGAATTACTTTTCAGAGGCCGGAGGTCCAACCCAACGCCCTGAAGTGACATCACAAGACGAGTTTGAAGCCACTAAAGACACACCGCAGTTCTGGGACATCAAGTTTTAAAAGTCAGCCATGCTTTCCTTCCTTGTCTTCCTCTCTTAAATTCTGCTGTTGTAACATGACAAGGTGCCAAGAATCAAATGCTTTTACCAATGAACGCTCAAACAAAATGAAAAAAAATGAACCACAAAGACACAAACTGAAGCTTCCTCTCAGCCAAGAAGCCTGAGTGCACAGACAGGCTTTGTTTTCTATTAATGGAGTTACACATTCCTACTTTTTGATGTCCTTTAGAATATTTTTTACCGTGTTTTGGTTTAATGTAGTGATAGCAGAGCAAAAAAGATGTTAAAGTAGAAGGAAGAAATACAGTAAATGTGTGAACTCAGCTCCAAATCTACATTACAGTAAGAATGGTTCTCGTTGTGGTTTTTGTTATGTCCGGAACCTTTTTATAAAATGGTGCTAATGTCTTTAAAACCAGAGATTTTTGTTTCCCCTGCTTTCTCAAAGAATCTAACGACTCCAAAGCACAAAGTCAATCTTAACAAATAGTCAATAAGTACTGTACATATATTCGTTTTCACACCTGTGATCACTGCTGTCCGCTTTCTTCTGAGAGAAACTTCTGATCTTCCAGCAGACGCAGTTTTGTTCGTCAGCTTTATGTTGTAATAAAGTTTTGTAGAACAGAACAAAGAATAAATCGTTCTCTTATTTTACCCTTAGCACTGTGTGTGGGCTTCATTTCATGTTCAATCCAGAACTCAGACTGACAACACAGCAGGAACACCCTTTGGATTTCTATTTTCTTTTACTGATGGAAGGAAACGTCTATAGTATTTTGGTCTACGTGTTAACAGAAAAGCAGTAGAAATATCACTTATGGATTATGTGGCCTCAGTACTTTTGGTCACCGAGCAGCACTGAAGTGGATTTGTGATTATAATATACACTAAACCAGTGGTGGAATGTAACTAAGTACATTTAGTCAAGTACTGTAGGCCAACTTAAGTACAATTTTGAGGTACTTAACTTGAGTATTTCTATTTTGCTACTTTACACTTCTACTCCACTATACATTTCAGATGGAAATAATATTGTACTTTGTACTCCATTACATTTATCTGACAGCAGATAAAGATTTTGGACATCAAACATATGATCAGTTTCTAAAATATGCATTGTTATAGATGAAACTACCCAACATACACAGTTTTTCAAATTAGCTCTGACAACATTCAAATGCTGTACATGAATCAGGCATAAACTTCCAATAGCCTAATACATATATAATAAATCTAACACTTTGAATGGGGCCATTTTGCATAATGAGTACTTATACTTTTGATACATCAAGTATAGTTCGCTGCTAATTATTATCTGTTTTTTTACTTCAGTAAAGTTTTGATTGCGTGACTTTTACTTGTAACAGATTTTTTTTTCTTCATTGTGGTATTGCTACTTTTACTTATCTGAGTATACTTCTTTCACCTCTACTTGTTGGTCAATAATTTATTAATGCTTTTGAGATCACAATAATCTATTTGTATAAACTACTTTAGTGAAAAGTCCTGTTGTAGCCTATTAGGCCTATGGCAAGACTACTGCTTACCCTATTCAAAAGCAACAAAAAAAGCCAATAAATTATTAAGCAAATCTTTATTACATGGCACTCATTATACACACACTATATATATAGTATATATATACATATATATACAATATATATACATAATATATTAATATATATATAATATTAATATATATATGTATATATATATATACATATATATATAGTGTATATATAGTGTGTAAGATTTCTTACTGCATTATCAATTTATAGGCTACAACGACAACAGCAGGTGACCAACGTGATTGCGCGCACACACGCCCGCGCCTGTCCATAATCAGCAGAGAGATGTTACGTCACGGTGTCGTCACTCAGGTCGTTAAATTGAGGAAGATTGAGAGAAAAACAACGAGAGAAACATAATAATGTAAGTACTGTGTGTTTGTAAATGTGTGTTTTTTTGTAGCAGATAAAGTTAGATAAACATTCAGTGATGAGGAAGAGATGTAAATATATGAATTGGTTTTGTTTGTTGCTAAGGTTACCTGCTGCAGGTGGACTGAGCTAGCTTACCAAACATGTAGCCCAGAAGCCACAAAAAAGCTTGAGACTGCTGTTGTCTCAACTCAAATCATTTTTTTATCACACATACAAGATGCTAAACATACACAAATGAGTAGTTTACAGATACCTGGCTGTCAATGCATGTAATTGACAGGTTATATGTTATTATGTTCTCAAAAAACTGATTAAAATCTACAGTGTTTACATCAGTTTCTGCTATGAGATAATAACAGTTGCCAGCAGCTGCCACCAGATGGCATCATTGCTCCATGATCTTTTGGGACTGTAGGAAAACTAATGGCAAAATGTCAGGGAACAATGAAGTGTTTGATATCACAGCTGAGCCCATACTAAATATTTTGATTGCTGCCATGTTAACAGTAAAAAAAATGTCTGAAACAAACAAAAGCTGCTACCAAGAATTGAAGAACAATGTTGCTTTTAGTGAGATTCACAATCATTTTATCTCCTGTTGTTTGGATAGTTCAGCTTTGACTCGTGCTGCCTGCATGTATTAAATGAACACAATCACATTATTATACAACACTTTCCATTTTCCTTCCTTAAAGGTCCCATATCGTGCTCATTTTCTGGTTCATGCTTGTATTTTTAGTTTCTACTAGAACATATTTACATTCTTTAATGTTCAAACAACACTTTATTTTCCTCATACTGTCTACCTGAATAAACCTGTATTGATGCTCTGTCTGAAACGCTCCGTTTTAGCTCATTTCAACAGAAGGGCAACAGAATTGCGTTGCTAGGAAACAGCTTGGGTCCATGTGTATTTCCTGTCAGCTGATGTCATTCACATACACTGCAACAGGAAATAAACTGGGACACATGAAGTATGTTTACGTTTAAAACTGTGAAATTGTCTAAATATTGTAGATTTGTGACATCACAAATGTACAGAAATCCTGACGGCTGGTGCTAAACGCACAGTTTCTGAATACGGGCTGTGTGTATTTCCCTGTGATTTGAGCGTTTTGATACTTACACAGTATTTATATATCACTTAAACCTGCTTTACAATATAAAAGACATGAAAATCTCACTTTTTACAATATGGGACCTTTTAAAGTATCTCCACTTACTGTACACTTGAATGTGCTGTTATTAATTATTGAGTAAGACACAATAAATACTGTCTTTTTTCACCAAATTAAAAATATTTTTTACACCTTTTGTCGGTGAAGAAAATGAATGACTGAATCTCTCAGGTTACACCTACAACCATACTCTGTGTAATACTTAAGACAGTTATGCATTTTAATAGATTTTAGTTTATAGTCTAAGTATATAATATATAAGTCTAATGCAGTGAGGGCCAAAGTGCAAATGTACTACGGAGTATTAGGGCCACATTGAGGGAAAAAACATCTGAGATTTCCAGAATAAAGTCATAATATTACGAGAAAAAAGTCGTAATGTTACGAGAATAAAATCATAACTTTACGAGAAAAAAAGTCGTAATATATTACAAGAATAAAGTCATAACTTTACGAGAAAAATGACGTAATATTACGAGAATAAAATCATAACTTTACGGGAAAAAAAGAAAATAACACGTAAAATTACTACTTTATAATATTATGACTTTATTCTCAAAATCTCAGATTTTTTTTTTCTTCAACTAATACTAATACTCAAAAAACAAAAAAACAGTTAATCATTTCCATTTTAAAAAATCCACAGGGAGCCACTGAAGAGGGGCTAAAGAGCCGCATGTGGCTCCGGAGACGCAGGTTGCAGACTCCTGGTCTACAGTATGCTCTTATTTTGTCATCAGACATTTTTAATCCCTTTAATTCCTAACTAATATGACATAAATATATTTGATTGAGTACAAATTTAAACTTTTCCACTGTCAACACTTTGTTGGTGTAACACTATTAGGAAAGTCTAACTAAACGGGTGACAAAATGTGTATTTGATGCATGTCTCTTACCAATAAGTGTAGCCAATGTAAGCCTTCATTTTAAATTCATCCATGACCCAACTTGTGCTTGAATGATTAATTAATTCATCTTAGCTGATCAGCTGGAAAAAAATATAAATATAATCGCAAAAAAATGTTTTAGCAATAGGTTATTAATCAAGCAAAAATAATTAATATCCACTGCTTTTATCGGCATTATGTGATTGTAAATTTAATATTTTTCAAACTTTCAAACCAAACAAGTGATTTGAAGACATCCCTCTTGGCTATGGAGAACCAAACTGCATTATTATTAACTCGGAAATGTATGTTGAGTGCAGTGGTGGAAGAGGTACTCAAGTACTTAGAACTACAGTGTAGAACCTAAGTAGGTGTGCAAAAGTATTAGCATCAAAATAAACTTAAAAGTACTCATTATGCAGAACGGCCCACATTAGAATAATTTATTTCCAGATTAATAATACATAATATGATCAACAAATTATCTAGTGACTAAAGCTATCAAATAAAGGTAGTGCAGTAGAAGTATAAAGTAGCAGAAAATGGAAATACTCAAAGTACAAGTACCTCAAAATTATACTTCAATACAGTATTTGAGTAAATGTACTTAGTTACATTCCACCACTGGTTTAGTTTAATATTGTAATAATTTAATAGTACATTTATTATCAGCATTAGACAGGCCAAAAACTTATGAAACAGACTATTCCATCATTAAAAGTTTGTATGTGTGAGTGTCTTTATGCATAATTCAAAAACATGTATGAGAGCACTTGAAGGTAAATGGGAGGCCCTTTCCTTCTCAGTAATGTGCCATTGAGCAAGGCATTTACCCCTGAAACAGATCCACATTAGTGCTGCTCAGTGGCCAGAAATACAGGATTATAGTTGGCAGCTCCCCCGGTGTGCAGTGTATGTGTGCAACCTTTCTTCCTTCTGGTCCTGCTCAATTAAAAAAAGACCGATCCACATTATTGGACCTGATCAGAGGGTAAAGTTGAATTCATAAAGCTGGGCGGATGTTCAGAGAGGTGTTGGAGCAGGACCGGCGTTCTCAGGCCTTCAATGGCGTCACGCAGCTCGGCCTGAATGCAGAGGGTTGCTGTCCGTTCCCTTTCGTCATAGAGCCGATAACACAGCTCCATATGGGAGTGTATTGTGGCCTGTGACCCCGAGGTCGCGGGGTCAGAGCAGAGTGAACAGAGGCCAGTCGTTAAGGACTCCTCACGGAGTTCCTCTTTCTTCCGAAGGACGCGTGGCTCGCTAATTGAGGGCCCACCTCCCAAAACCCCAAGTGCGAGGCCCTTGACACCCGAAAATGACCGCTGGTGTGAACTGCAGGAGGAGGAGGGAGGTGTAGGGAATGAAAAGGAGTGAGTTATCATTATTTTAGCTGTGTTGTTAGAGCTGCAACTAATGATTTACCATAATTGATTATTTTATTGGGGATTTCTTAAATTTTGTAGATTATATTTTAGTTTATAAAATGTCAAATAAGCTAAGATGAGGAGTTAATCATGCAGTTGAGTCTATGAGTGGAACTACTGATCATTTTTATTATCAATTAATCTGTCAGACACTTTTTTGATTAATCATTTTTGTCTCTAAAATGTAAAAAATAGTCAAATGACCTTTACAAGTTCACAGAATCTCAAGTGTGTTGCCTTCAGATTGCTTGTTTTGTTTGACCAACAGTCTAAAATCTAAATATATTCAATTTAAAGTGACAGAAAATCAGCAAATCATCACATTTGAGAAGCTGCAACCAGAGAATATTTGGCATTTAGCTTGATATGTGATCTAAATAATTAACTTATTAAAATGTTTCCATTCATTTTCTTTCATGAAAACATATGTCTGATATCTAGATATATCAAAATGATGATTTCCCGCCTAAAACAAGGCAGTGAAATTCTCTTTTTATTCTAAGACATCTCATCAGCTGCAAAAAAAAAAACACGTTTTTGTGTGTCGCACAGTTTCATTCGATGTGCGGTGACTCTGGGCGAAACTGCCAGATTTCCAGAGGAAACAGAAAACGATGTTTGAATGAACATATCGGTAATAATTGGACCACAGTGCAAGACTTCACAAGATCTGTTAGTCCGCACAATGAAAAGACAGAAGGGCGAGGAGAAGCTGAAAAGGCATGCCAAGTTGGCTGGGAACCTCAGCAGTAAGCTTTACCCACAACCCTTCACCCCTCCGCCACCGCTCACTGGGACACAAACAACCTTTGTGGCTCCTCTCTCGCTCGTGATTTGGACAAATGCAGAGTGTTTTGTGTTTTTGGGGTCCCAACTTCCTTCCTGGTCTCTTTACTACAATATGCAGGCATACACTCCTCGAAGAAAATGTGTTTGTTTGTGTGTAGCCCAGCTTTAGGAATTCAACACAGAGCGGAAAAAAATCGTACACCATCGGTGAAAAATTCAAGGATCTAGCATTTACATTTCTCTTATAAAGCTCATGAGTTTCAAAATGATTTAAGATCTATACTTGACTTTAATAAATCTACTTCTTACAGACTTTTACATTTTTAAAAGAAATAATAATCTATATATTTTAAAATGGATATATCTATTATCAATATTTTGTCTCGAATGGAAATTTTTTTTTTTGTCAAATGAATTGCATAAATGTGAATTTTACCACAAAGCTTCGGGAAGAACAGGAGTTTTAACAGGATCCTCTCAGGTTTTACTTATGAGCTGCTCATTATAATCTTTTATTTTGTTTCTAGAAATTCTGAGGGACTTCACTGAAAAAAGAAAAACTCATGCTAAAAATGTCCAAATATTTCCTTTTTAAACCATCTACTCACTAACGGCCACCAGTGAAAACCATTTGAATGGGACGTGAAATCAAAACACTCAACTCTGACTACCTCAAAGTAACGCTTCAACTAGTGATTATTTTCATTGTTGAATAATCTGTTGATTATTTTCTTGATTAATTGATTAGTTGTTTGGTCTATAAAAATGTCGATCAGTGTTTCCCAAAGCCCAAAATGACGTCCTCAAAATGTCTTGATTATTCAGTTTATTGTCAAAGAGGAGTAAAGAAACCAGATAATATTCACATTTAAGAAGCTGGAATCAGAGAATTTTTTTTTTTTTTTTTTTTTTTTTTTTTAAATAACTCAAACTGATGAATCAATTATCAAAATAGATGGCGATTAATTTGTTAGATAGATACTAATCGATTAATCATTGCAGCTCTACCTCTAACATATAGTTGGCTTTCCCGTACTAGAATTTCTTGTGATTATATATGCCTGTATGATATACACAGTATCTGTGATACGCTAATATTGGCCGATTGATTGGTGAGACTCCAAATCCTTTATTTTGTAAAAATAGTCAATTATAAAACAATTTATGATTTATTACTTTCTATTATATATCTATCTTCTTGCATAACTCAATAATGAGTTACAGTCAAAGGCGTTCAACTTAATTAATCAATCAGACCAGTTTGCTGTGAGCACCACTTATTGGACCATAAAACCATCTCACAATACCAAATACCTCATGTTATTGTGATGAAGTACCTTCTCGAATACAGATCATTGTATCCGTTTCACTGTTTATACTTCCAGGAGTGCTGCGTGTAAGAAGTGAGTGTATGTGGAAGCTGCAGCAGCTGGATGCGGCTATATCAGTTTCTCAGCGTGATAAAAAAGTGTGTGGGCTGCTTGCAGCTCAGCAGCTCAGCTTTCAGATCAGCTCCACTGATATAATGGCTTCTTTAATCCGAGCCAATTAGACCCACAGGGCACGGGGAGTGGCTGTTTTCACACTGCACCAATTTAGTGCTGGGGGTGGGAGGATTGATCGACAGGCAGCCGTGTGAAAACACTGAGACAAATAGGTTAGAATATGAACCCATGGAGAGGCAATATGGAGGACGCAGCCTGCATGGGAAACTATCTGACTTGAGAAACAATCATTCAGGAGCATTTTGATCAAACCATCATCACATAATTGAACCACTTGGACCATTAAAATTAACTAACACATTGACCGTTTCATGGTAGTTTAAAAAAAAAAAAAAAATTGTATACAAACAATTGATCATATCGTACAATGTTAATTTGTTCTATAGTTCTCAATCTTTTTGTGTTATGACTTTTTAAATAGTGTAATTTACAGGCATGAAGAGATAAAACTGTGTGATTCCACCAAAAATCAACAATGAAAGACGTATCTAAAAAGTAAGCATTATTTGGGGTAACAGAAATGTGCTTTTTTCCCCTCTTTTTATCTTTTAAATCATTTTTATTGCCCCTCAGATTTACCTTGGCTGCATGTTGGAAAACACTGTTTTGATATACAGTGAAAATAGGCGACAAGTTAAAGCAGAATTTCATATCATTACTGTTTTAGTTACTGTTAAAATGCTATTAAAGGTCTTTGTTACTTGGATACAAATTTGCTAGAGTAGAAAGAAAAACATTTAAGCCCTTCAGATTTAGATTTCTGTGGTACTACAGCATTTCTTTTTATCATAACAAATTCCATCAAGAAAATGACAAATCAAATGGCAAAAAAAATCAGCTTCAGGTTGAAAGTCATCCAGTCCTTTGCTCCAGGGCGAAGAGTTCAACACCTCGATGCTGCTGCTTTTAGAGTTCCTGCAGTGCTGCAGAGCTCCAGCTGGAGGCGCTCTGAGCTGAAGTTGTACAAACAGAAATGACTGCATGGGAAATTACCTCCTTTTCAATATTCAGCTTCTGTTTCAGTCAGCGTGATGGGAACATGTGGGCAAAACTCCTCCTGAGGATTATTGAGTCGAGTGTTTGTGTCATTCATGTTTCTGTGAGGCCGTCTCGTTCTCACAGCTGTTCCTCGACACAGACCACTGATTAGTCATCCAAGGTGTGTGTGTGTGTGTTGTCGCTATACACACAAACACACACACACACACACACACACACACGTATACCACATCCAAGCCCAACGTCAGTGTTAAGATGGTGATACATTATCCCCAAAACATATCTGTTTTGTCATGTGTGGTATTTTGGTGATATGTTAGAGTTTTGTTTTTAGCATTTATTATAGTGGACAGTAAAGACCTGACAGGAAATGAGGGGTGTGGGAGAGATGGGATCCTATAGCCAGTCTTGAACCTGCGATTACGATGATCAGCATCTTAAACTCTTACTACACCAGGACACACTGTGATGTGTTACTATTAAGCTCTCTCTGTATAACTTGAGTACTCTACAGTCTTTAGACACTAAACCAAAATCCTCTTTAAAATCTAAAACGAGGTAACCCGCGTCTCTCTTTTATATATTCTAGACTACTTTTTTTTCAACCTTATCAAATGGAAGTGGGAAATAAATTGCTGTTGTGGCAATAATGTTCCTTTAGGGTGTGACATTTGTTCATGTTGTCGTTACAGTGCAGAAAAGCACGACAATCGCAAGATCCCGAGCCCATTCGTGGAGGCGACCTCCCCATTATGCCTAATATTGTTTGCATTTTGGAGACGATGTTAAGAACGATTCTCTCGTCTGCCTTCCTTACTTTATCACCCATGGCTGTGCAGTTCAGAGACTGAGACTGGTGCTGCGAGCATAATGCAGATTTCGGAGGAGACCGGCAGCGTTGGCAAATGCCTTTGCAACTCTACTGCTACTCCCGTTAAATAGCAGTCCACTATAGTTTTGGTACAGTTGGTTTTCACACCTGATGCGAACCGTTCCCAAGTACACATGAACTGTACTCGAGACCACTTTTTTAGGGTTGACCTGAAGGCCTCGAAGCTTTGACCGTTGCCATGGTAATCGACCTCCAAACCAGCATTCGAATGCTTAAATTTTTGTTTTTTTGTTTTGTTTTTATATATAAGTATGTAATAATAATGTATAAATCCCAAAATAGCCCATGAAATAAGGAATAATCTAACAACATTATTCATATTCAACTTTAGTTATTATTAGTTATTCTCAGACAGATATCACTGTTTTTTGTGTGTAGAGGTGTGTGTATACAGTAGTGCGGCAGCGGCGCTGTCCCGGGCACTGAAGATGAGACAGACAGACAGAAGAACATGTCAGCCTGTTGCGCCACGCCGCGAAGCTTCGAATACCTTTGAATATTTCTCACCAAATCTTCGAAACCCAAAAAATGGTGTTCGGGAACAGCCCTAAACCTTTTCAAGTGTACCCGGGAACGGATCGACAAATCGTGCCCGGGTATACGGTGTTCATACTCATCAATGTGAAAGCCTCCTAAATAACCACTGTAATAGTGTAAATAGTGCAATAAGAGGAACATAAATATAAGAACAGGACAGGTTTTTGGTATACAGCCAGTGGTGGAGGTAGTATTCAGATAATTTACAGTAACAGTAATAACAGTTGCAATACCCTGATTTACAAATATAAAAAAACTAAGTTCTTACTTCAGTAAAAGATAATAAAAAGTGTTATCGGCAAAATGTACTGAGTATTATATGATAATATATCATACTGCATTAATCTGTAAGCAGCATTTTACTGTGGTAGCAGGTTGAGGTGGAGCTAAATGTAACTATTTTACACATTACTGGGTAGTTTAATCTATAACAATAATATTTTATATGATAAATTTACATGAAAATTACTTACACTATACATCCTATATACCACTTTATAGACTGCACACATGTACATATTATTTTGGTTCATCTGCACTTTCTCCACCATCTCATTCATGTTCGTCCATATTTTCATGTCATTTTGAAAGACATCCCCAATCTTAAACATTTGGCAAACCTAGAGTCCTTCAGTTGAGTAGCGCTGTCCATCAAACGTGATATTGTGACACATTTTAAACAAACAGCGTCCTGACAATGTTATAATCACCTCCTCTGTGTTGTTCTTGTGCCGCACCGAAGCATTAACATGTGAAAGCCCGCAGTTCCTGTGAACTTATTTGACCTCTGACCTCTCCTCTATGTCTCGCAGACAACAAATAGCTGCAGCTGCGATGGAGGGTTCCCAGTCGGTTCTCACCCACAGACTCTGGTTCAAATTGACGGGGCCCTGTCTGCTCCGAGGCAACAATGAGTGAGTAAGAAGAAGTGATTATTATAAGTGGCCCTGACTTGTTTTGACCAATAATGACTTATTGAGACACATTCTTCATGCTCTTATACACTTCACATAGTTTAAACATAGTGGAGGCTAGACAAGTGTGAGCAGACACATACATGCATACACAGTGCTGATTAAAGGCAGATAATAAAAAAGACTTATTTCTGGAAAGCCGATATTTGATAACCTGCAGAGGGTGCTGTGTTGAAATGAGAGAGATAATATGACAACTAATGAAACTGAAGAATGTGAGTCATTTTAACCAAGCATGTGTTGTGTTAGCTTGCTGGTAAAGACTGTTGCATTAGAGATATCTATCATATCTATCTCTCTGCTGATATATTTTCATTGCTGATAGACGTACAGTAGGTTCAGTTATTCAACATTCACCATCTTTATGTGATATGTGCAAAAACCTTCCTATGAATTATGATAGTTGTTGTTAAATGACACAGTACATTGTAGGTTAATAATAACATGTGTTCCCTGTAACAGGAGACCTACAGTGTAGCTGAGGTAGAAAATATAAGCGTTTACTTGTTAGTTCAGGCTGTTCTCATACACCATTCGTAGCTATACCTATAAAAAGTAATGTACTGTATATATCCGTATATATCCCACAAAATCAATTCATATCGTAATGGTGAACCAGGAAGTATAAAGAATAACAAACACCGCGTTGAGAGGAGGTTGGGGTGAATTGGTGGGTCAAAAAACACCAGACTTTCACCCAGAAGACCGGTGTTTGTGTTCCGTGTGAAACCAGAAGTCAACGTTGATTTATGTCACGCAACTTCCGTACTTAAGTTACGCTACTTCAGTAGTTATTTTAACCCAAACCAAAATTGTTTCCTAAACCTAACTAAGTAGTTTTGTTGCCTAAATCATTACCAAGTTGTTACCTGTGAAAAAGGAAGTTTATTTTGAAAAGACTGTATGCATGTAACGAGCGGAAATTGACACGTGTTGCTGGACATTTGTAGGAAAACACATGAAAACTGAGGAATAACTTTTCTAAAGATATCATACGAACTGTTGTATGAGGATATGTTGGTTAGTTCAACATAATGTGCTCTTATTTAGCTGTTTAATGAAACAGTGGCGGAATTTTCAGGAATCAAAAGTTTTCCACTTCCTAATGAATGTGTAGGTTCTCGAGGTTCCTAGAGACAAAGCAATGTGTACTCTGGACCCCTCGTCACTGGTTTCACACGATACTGTTTGTGTACTGGTTATCATCAATTTAACTAAAGAGAAGTGTTACAGTATGTTTGAGTTTGTATTATATTAATCATTTATTTTCAGAGTTAAAAATATCCAGTAATTCACAAGAAGTTAAGCAAAGATTAGAGGAAAGTCTAACAAAAGATACATCATTTCATATAGCACAAGTATGTTCCTGGTCTGTTAATCACCATGTTGTTCAGTACAGAGTCTACAGTATTTCTTGATCATTTGTGCATTTGAATTACTATTTCAATTTAGCAACTTGCACCCTTAAATGTATAAGGTCAGTCCATCCGTTCGTCTGTAAGTCTGTCCATACATTCACACATCCGTCGGGTCCATTCTGGTGACCGTGATATATCAGGAACGCCTGGAGGGAATTTCTTCAAATTGGGATGGATGAATTTATTAGATTTTGGTCGTCAAAGGTCACTGTGACCTCACAAAATACGTTTTTGGCCATAACTCAAGAATTCATGTGCTAATTATGACAATTTCACACTAATGTCTAATAGGATAAAATGATGACGTGATGACATTTTGGACAGACGTGGATATAAACTGCAACTTGACTGGTTAGCGGAGGCATACAACCACGATGCGGTTATTCTAGTTGACCTTGTATCATATTAATAATGTATTTTCAGAGGTAAATATATACAGTAATTCACAAGAAAATAAGCAAAGATTAGAAGAAAGTCTGACAAAATATACATAATTTCATATAGCACAAGTATGTTTGTTCTGCTTTCGGTTAATGTGCTTGACCACCAAGTTATTTAGTCAACAATATTTCTTGATCATTTGCGCATTTGAATTACTATTTCAATTGAGCAATTGGTACCCTTAAATGTATAATTTGTATGCATGATTTATGTCCCTGTGCTGCATATGCATGCCATGCAAGCTTCTGGTTATGAGCACAACAGCTTTTTTTTTTCCAAATCAAAAAATATGAAAAAGTAACACCTGACACAGGAATCTTTTTTAATGGCCCAAAACCTTCATTGCTTTCACAGATATATTTGATCATTAATCTGTTAATCTGTTTTTTTTATGGAGATTTTTCCACTCCAGCCCGCCAGAGAATCACAAAACATCTCACACATGTTCACACGATAAACACACACATGTGCCAGACACAGACACATTCCTACACGCAGTCCTGCACAGCCGAGACTCAGACATGCAAACGACACGGGTACACACTTTCTCACAGCACCACCCAGACACACACACACCCACGGTGTGACGCAGACAGTTTGAAGGGCCTCATCTCGCCTGCCTTTCTTTGCCTGTCTGCTCCGTCTGACCCAGCCTTTTTATATGTCTAATTAAGTAGTCAGACCCTCCAGCGTGCCATGACATGCTCATGGCTGATTTCTAGCCATGTTTTGTGCCTGTGTCTTCGTCTGGACGGATCGGTTTTATATCGCAATCTATAAGATATTGTTTCCCCATCGAGCTCGCCGCCCCCACTGTCAATGGTCTGGGAGAGTGGAGGGATAATTCACAAAATGTTCAATAGCACCCACTAGACTGTTTTTGTGGGAAACCAGCGAGTGGATGACTTTTAGACAGGGGGAGAAATTTAAGACAATGTTCATTTGTGTAAAGAGGTTCAACTGAGCATTCCCATGCATGATCGTTGTTACGCATTTATGAGCTGAACAATATGTGACAAAAAGGAAAAGTCAAGAGACTCTTTTTCAAACTGTGTGATCAGTCTGGACTGTTTTTGCAGAAGTCTTTGCATATTTCTTTAAAAAATTAGCCGTTAAGTTGTGATGTGCGTCCGTTCGCGCACGTGTGCAGAAATGCATTTCCACGGCTCGCTGGGTATGGACGACACACTTCGTCCTCCGGCCCGTCCCCTCGACCCCTCCTGACTGAGTCACGACCTCTGAGCTCTCATCAAAAAGGAGGTCAAGAGGTTAAACTCAGCATACCAGCAGGTCAACAACCTCTTTATCCGGCTTTGACCCCTCACCCTTCACCCCCGTCGCTCTGCAGTTTAGGAATGAACCGAGGAGCTTGTTCTCATAATTTAAGATTTCCAAAAACTCTGATTGAGCTCAGATGCTTTGGAAACCTGAAACAAGCTTAAAAGTTAGTAAAGAATTAGAAGTAAAGAACATCTTTACTTCTACTCAACTCTAGTGTTTTGTGTTTCTCTTGCATCATGTGACCACTGAGTGGTGGAAAGTAACTAAGTACATTTACTCAACCACTGTACTTAAGTACAATTTCCATTTTTTATGCTTTGTATTTCACTACAATTCAAAGAGAAATATACTCCACTGCATTTATTTGGCTGCTGTAGTTACTATAGTTACTTCAGATTAACACTTTACAGAAAAAACACATGATATTATAAATTATAATGCATTGTTAGAGATTAAAGCAGTGGTTTCCAACCTTTTTATCTTATGACCTCTCACAAAAAAGCAGTGTTTAGTTAGAGCTCAGTTACAGTTTCACCAAAGACACATTTTCCCTCCAAACTTCTCACATGCAATTCATTTAAATAGCTGATCGAGGCCCAACGAGGAAAAATGATGCAATATTTCACAAAAAGGCAAAGATTAGAGAAAAGTCCAACAAACAAATTAAGTTTTTTCTTCTTTCTATATCCCATTAATCATCTCACAACCCCTCGGATTTATCTTGTGACTCTTTGGAGATGCCCGTCCCCTACGTTGGAACAAACTAGACTAAACTACCAAACAGTAAAAGAAGATAAAATAGCTCCATCTCAACCAGCTACAACTGTAAAATGGTATTTACATATTGATGCAACAATCTAATAATGTCATATATAATAAAATCAGTCACGGGACCTTTTTCTGCAGAACGAGTAGTTTTACTTTTGATACTTTAAGTATTTTGCTGATAATACTTCTGTACTTTTACTTGAATTGAATTTTAAATGCCGGACTTTTTCTTGTAATGGAGTATTTCTACATTTTAGTATTTGTACTTTAACTTAAGTAACGGATCCGAGTACCTCCTCCACCACCGACTGTCCATTTTTAGGAAGAATTAATGGGATTAGATCAGGATGGTGTGACTATAAAAACTAAGCAGCAGGATGTCGCAGGTGTCTTTATGAGAAATCCCAGCGGCCTGCGAGGACACACAACAACAATCAAAAGGGTTCAAAGGTCAAGCAACTTGTGGATTTAAAAGGCCATCGAAGAGGGTCACACAGAGCAACGCACTCACACACAAATTCAAACAGTCAATTGTTTGTAGAGAGGTGGTGAATTAGGGAGGAAGTGACCATTGTCCGTCTGCCCCGAGGTCAGAGCGCTTCATGTCACACTTAATTTCTGACCTTTAACAAGCCGAGGAGGACCGTAATTTATTCAGTGGTTTAGGATGTCTTTTTTCCAGCATGTACTGTACATTATATAGTTTAATACCCGGAACAGGAGGATGCTGTCTGCTACTGAGATCGATTCAGTCAATTTCCTTCATTTATTAGCGTATTTATTACCAATAACATTGCTTCTCTATCTCGTCTACACTCTCTGGCAGGCGGGCAGGACCTTTTTATAGCCAGGCATGTTCACATAGGTTTTTAATACTCATAGGTTTGTTCATATTGTAAGCAATGCAGTATATTCAAATTAGGGCAGTTGAAGTCACATTTCACGTCAAGTCTTTCAATGCTAGTGTGGATACAATATCATGATTTTCTATAACCCCCTTAAACCCTTTTTCATTTAACAAAGGGAGTAAATGATAAATCCTGTTTAAACATAAACATCTTTACAATAACTTTGGTTGAATTTAATGCAGTCTAAAATGTAGTTATCATTTAAATCACACACCGTGTAATTAAAAGAATAAGAAAACTTACATTTCTTTGGTCTTTTACAGGATAAATGAGTTCAGATGCCTTGAAAAACCCAAATATGTTTAAAAGTCAAGTTTGTAAAGATTGAAAAATGAAGAAGCAACATCGTGACTTCTGTTAAATAGTAAATCTTGTGTTTCTCTTATCGTGTGATCTTTACCAAAATAAAACTAAAATTTGCAAAGTTATTACTTTTCATTACGCTGTCTGATAGAGATTATAAGTAAATGAAAGTGCAAATCTGAGGAAACATTTGATGCCAACCTTTAGTACTTGACAGATATGTATAGTGCTACGGTTACACCTGTAAAAGTATTCAGAGGTTCAATGTCGTCCTCATTCCCACATATTCAATCAACAGATTATATCTTCATATATGCCCGAGAACTGAAGTGAAGTTAAGACCATTCATATCTGAATATTTTCTTCAATATTTAATAGACTTTTGTTCAGAGCTGAAACAATCAATCGATGAATCGGTATAGATGATCACCAGAAGTTTTTATATTTAACTATTTTTTTCTAGCAAAAATACCATACATCCCCTGTAGCTCCAGTTTCTCACTTTGTGAGCTGCTTTTCTTTTTTCTTATGCGACAGTAAATAGAATATCTTTGGGTTTTGGACTGTTGGTCAGACAAAACAAGCAATTTGAAGACAGTAACTAAAGCTTTAGGAAATAGTGACAAAATAGATGATTATCTATTAATTGAGAAAATAATAATCAGATTAATTGATATGAAAGTAGTCGTTACTTTCAGCCACACTTTGGTTCTAATTGTCAGTGATGTGAATCTGAATCTGCTGCATTCAAATAAAGTTTTAAATTAAATTTGACCTTCGTGCTTCAGAGATTAGAGGTGAGATGAGATGAGATGAGATCTGAAGCGACCAGCTTTCAGATAGTTTCATCTCCGGTGAGTTTCACCACAGTAACAGGTAGATTTAAAGTTATAGACACAGTTCAAGTCAGACGGGATTCTTTCAGAGAGTCTTCATCACGTCATCATGCAGACGAGGATTTGCCGTTGAACTTGAACCCAGTCCCCTCGCACCGCCGGATTTCACGGTGGCAGCCTCGAGCCCTCCAGCACCTCCCCCGTCCTCTCTCCCCCCTCATCAGCACCGTGCTCGTCTTTGTGAAGCTGTCTTCCTTGACTTTCCGCATCCCCCGTCTGGCCCTCTGCAACCTCTCTTCCATCTCTGCCCCCCTCCCCTCCCGTGCAGCCATTCTTCACTCCCGGGTTGGGGGGCTCCAGGAGACGGCCCGCTGGGACTCGCAATACAGAATGCTAATCAGGCCCTCGGCGGCACTTCCCACGATTTTCCTCCCAGACATGAGCCTTTGTTTTGTTATTGATTCCATTATAATCAGACGGTTCCCGTAACTTTCCTGCTGTCTGGAGGCCGGCCTGCAGCGCTGACTGCAGTGGAGGGCCTACCTGTCATATGGCCCTTCTCACATTCACTCAGGATTTATGTTTTTACAAAAACAATGCAAATTATCATGTCTACAAGATCTGTAGTGGTACTTGTGTTTGCAGTAACCGTGGGATACCACCCTCTTTTAATACACTGCCAGTCAAAAAGGATCAGTCGCCCCAAAATTAGCATTTTTGTTTAAATTTTAAAGAATATCATTTTGAATTTACTGCAAATACCCCAGAGTGAAATTAGAAATGATAGACTGTATATAGGCTCCGGTAACAGACAGCTAACTGTATATTTTGTACAGCTGATACTAGTACTGCGTCTGCCAGGTCTTTTTAATCAGATTTTTCCACAGGCAGTTTGATGCAAGATTGTTCAGATTAATTTTTTTTAACCTTTTCTTTAATACAGGGTACAGGAGATTAGTTCATACGAGCTCTTTTACGTCAATGTCACGTTAACACTTCAGTTGAAAAACAGATGCAAAATAACAAAAACAGCAGAGTCAATTTAATAAAACTGACAATAAAAAGGTTCAGCCTCAGTGTAAACCATCACAGGTGTGTAGAAAATGATTATTGAGACTGCTGCACTCTTAGATCGGTTATATAATCATATACAGTACTTGTTTTTGGACAGTTTCTCTTTAAGGCCATCTTTCCTAACTAAGAGTAACAGCTGACTGTTCAGTGTTTTAGTATATTTTTTATTTAAATGTCCCTACTAACTGTTAAGATCTTAAATGGTAATTTACTGACGGAACATGTGAAAGGTCAACAAGGTCAACCACAGGTTAAGCCTGTATTTGTTAAAACATGTAGACGGTGGACTTCTATTTTGTTTCATTACAATGATTATGATTTTTACAATTTTATATATATATATATATAGGGGATTTCAAGTAAATACAATTTAAATCATAAACATTACTAAATTCACAGCTTTACCCAATCTATACTCCATCTACATTTATGTTTAGAAAAGGTGTAATTACAGTGAAGATATTTAACCAAAAATGCTAAAATAAAGAGTATTAGACCGTTACCAAAAGGAATTTCTGCGTTTTAAAAGCAAAAAAAAAAAAGTTTTTTTAACTCCTAAAGCTTAAAGCTGAAATAGGAGCAAATATGATTTTAAAAAAAGTTATTTTTATTAAACGGTCGCTATATCCTGACAGTAGTGCATGAAACAGGTAACATGAAAAAAAATCATGTGCCTCTGTGTCCTCCGGTTCTCCTAACGGCATCTGCAAGATTTGACAGACTGGAGGAAAACAAGCAGTCAGAGCTGATCTGAGATCTGCTGTCCATTTGCTGTCTATGAGAGCCGGCTGTCAATCACTCGCGAACTCCGACCAAACGGTCAAACTAGGCAGCGTTGATCAAATATGAATCAATATTATACGAATCATCTTGTCGTGCACGGTTTAGCAGTAAAATGACGTTTGTAACGCGTTAGCCATTATGAGATCTCATGAAGGAACGCCAAGTACCGGTCACATGACCAGAGCACAGCCAATACGAACGCTCTCTCTCTCTGAAATGACCTGTGATTGGTCAAAGTCTACCGTCACAGGCTAGATTTTCTAAAGCCTGAAAACAGAGCCATAAGGAGGTGCAGAAGTCTAGTTATCTCTCAGAACACTTGAATTACAATATGCTGAAAGGTTATTATGGAATGTTTTCCCAATGATGCCAAAAACATTCTGCCTACTGAAGCTTTAATCTTTATGTTGTTTGTTCTGTCAATTTTGGGCGCCTTTAATGATGGACAGCTTAATATATCAATGCATGAAGAACGCAAAACAATTATCAAAATACTCAACATTCAAACTTGGCAAGCCTTTCCAAAACATCAAATTTATACTTACCTCAGTCACCCCGTTATCATTTCTGTGGAAGAGAAGGAGAGTTTGTGCGTTACATACGCTCTGATGACCACCACACACTGTGAATGATTCGTATCCGTCGTGTTATGCGTGAAACAAACAGCTCAGAAACCTTCTTCCTCGAAACCTTTACCCCCAGAGTGTTTGTGAGCTGAACGAGGAGCTCGTCCCTCCAGATGTTTCCAGATGCTTCATGCAGCACGGCAGCAGCTGGATCCACTGGCCTGCGCCTCTTTAAGAGCAGCTGTGCCACGCTGTCCCAGACGCAGCACATCATCCAGATGTGACTGTGATTTTCCTCTGCGAGTGTACAGCGCGTGTAAACATTGATCAGTGATTGTGTTTAGTGTTCATGTGAGCATGTTGTTCTCTGTTCACTGCTGGAGCGTTTCTACCTCCGGACTGTTCTAACGAGGGTTTTGTGTAATAAGTTGGTCAGTTTACATACCTGTACAGTTATATTGCATTAAATGAAGTAGTGTACAACCACGTCTTGATCCTGAATTCATAAACGGGCAATAAATCCCAATAGAGACAGCTCAACTTTAAACATATTTCAAAATAGTTTAATCCAAATGGATCCACTCAACCTGAATAGTTTCTGAAACTTTATATTTCTAGGTCCATCTTTAAATTCACAGCATGGCTGGTTCCTCACAGCTAGCTCATGCATTAATCATTAAATATACCAAGATTATGTAATTTAACATTTTCCAGTCTCATACTTCTGTGTTAATGTAAAGGGAAATCATCTGTCTGACTACTGGCATCATAAATATCACTAAACTCATTCTCTACCACAGACAAATCTGGTTGGATTTTTAACAGAATTTGGGGAAATGATGCATCACTGTTAACTTGTATTTACACATGACAACGATTTTTCCCCACACGTCACTCCAAAAGCAGGTTAAAAATGAGTGTGAATCGAATGTGTGAGTGAATAAGAGTCACAGGCTCCAGTCTCAGACCTGCTGGGAACAGCTGGGTAGGAAAGTAAGCGAGTCGATTGTCTTTACGACTATCACTAGCGTTGCCTTTGAGCTTCTTTCTATGTGGCTGACCAACACGTTCTCATCCCAGCTCTGCACACTCAGCACGCTTTGTCACGCCCCTTGGTGTCACTTTATTTTTGGCATCAAAACCACTTAGGTTTAGGAAAGAACACATGGTTGGGATATAAATTACTACGTTTGTAAAGTGAAAATTAAGCTGAACGTTGTGAACGAACAGCTGATTGTAACGTAAAAATGAAACGGGACTCAAACAGCGGCCTCCTTGATGAAAGCCTTGTGTTTGTTGGACCCATCCACCTCCCCTCAAAGCCGCCGTGTGTCTTTTCGCTTTACGTCACCACACTCCCGACGCACTTTCTCTAAGCGTTTATTGTTGCCGCGGATGGGTTTACATTGTAGTTAATGGAAAGCCTGGTGCGTCTCATACGGGCGCTAAAGGGTGCCTTGTGCGGCGGTATTACATGCTGGCAGCCGTGACAAAGCCTCGGTATTTGGCGCCCTTGGAATGAGAACAGGCTGGGCTGACGGTAACAGTAAAGGACTGTACTGGATGACACACATAAGAGGAAGTGTGTAACTGACCTTCTCTTTAATAAATTAAAAGAATTGACTAATAGCAACACTAATAGATAATGTATTGAAAACAGCTTGATGGTAGTGTACACAAACACAGCCCCATGAAGAAGAGCCTGCAACAGTAGGAATTAATCCACATCACATGTAAAGTTTGTAAGGAACTTCATCTTATAGTGATTTTTTTCTATGTGTTCTGCTGTGTGTATATCTGTATGTTTCTGTGTTGTACTGGCTGTGAAAACAAATCTCCCTCTGGGACAATATTAAATCTAAATCTATAAATGAAACTCTGTGCAGAACAATTATCACTTATTTTCTGTGCGTCTACTGTGGGAGCTGGAAGTTTATTTCTAAATTGTTGCACTCTGTGTGGATATTTACATGATTGAGGGACTAAACTGGAACAGACTGAGCACTTTTTTGTAACCTTCCTGATACGTTAGCGATGTCAAATGAACTAAGCTGATTTTAAATGTGCCATACTTGTTGATTTTAAAATGTATTTAAATGTATTTACACAGCTAACTAAGCAAAATGTGCATTACCTTTTTTTGTTCAGTATGTGGATGATGTACTGGAGAAGAAACACAATGCGGTTTTGTAAATTTTGACGTAATTTGATGATTCAACAAATTTGTGAAATAATGATTGTGTCACGGTTGATTCTACATCCTTTACGTTCTCATCATAGATTTAAAAAAAACAAATCTTAGTACCTTTTAACACACAAACGTAGACCTCAGAAATCCACACATAGACAGTTATTGTCTCTTGTAAACATTAATACTTTTATTGATTTAAATTAACTGCAGTAGAAACAGTTGCATAGTAAAAACACATTAACAGCAGCTCATGTGCAAATCCTGCTTATAACACTCCTGAAACAGTAGTTCAGTGCATTACAATATGATCAGTTATTCCCTCGAAATAGTATTCAAACTGCATAAACTCTATTGCACAAGCTCTCCACATTAGATCAAAACAAAATCCCATGCATTCATGTGTTCATATTGTCAGAGGAGCTGATTTAACAAATGAAATGTGGAATAAAACCAGATTTTAGTCTCTGAGGCTGACTGCAATTACTGATGAAATCAATGGAAAGACTGTATTCATTGTTTCTAATGAAACCTAAAACGTAGCACACACACTCAAACACACACACACACACACACACACACACACATTGCACCTGTGCTCATAATAGTGCATGTTAGTAAAACACCACAATTCCCTCACACAAACTGAACCCGTACATTTAGCTGCTAATGTGCAAACGTATACCATACAATTCATGTGCAAACACTTATACACATAGTGCAAACTTAACAAAACCTCCTGCTCATTTCTTTTGCATAGATAAAAAAAATAAAATCAAAATGTATTTTAATTGCACAAAATGCTTCCTGCAGTGATAGAAGCTCTCTTGATAAAATGTGTACACTAAAAATAAAAATATAATTTGATAAAGATTTAATAACGATATTCTACACAAAATAAAAAAAAGGTAAAATAAAATGTGATGTACATGATAAGTGGCTGTAAAAATAGAACCTTATAAGACCTCCATAAAAGCTTCACATGAGCTGATGTTAAAGGTTATACAGCCCTTAAATAATATAGAAATGTACAAAATATAGTTATGAGATGAAAAAAATGAGAAAAATGTACTGCATGTGTCTAAAAAAACCTCAACTAAATTAAACTAAAAAATTCAAATAATCTGAACGATTGATAAACAATTCATAGTTGATGGATGAATTCCATAAAACATTTATCGCACGAAAAAATAATAATTTCAAATGTTTCAAGTAATCCAGTCACACAGATTGTCAACAACTTGATTGAAACATGCAACATTTTACATGAGACAAAGAGACTAATTTAATTGTAAGATGAAATAATTAGAAACAAGTAGGATTCAAGAGATAAATGAGAAAAAAATAAATTTAAAAGCTAAGATTTAAGATCTAAGATAAAAAAAGAGAATAAATTGTTAAACTAATGAATAACGCTAAAAATTCAAAACACCACAGCAACTATTTTTACCATCATCTAACCTTTTTTTCATTTTTTTTTTAAATTTGTTTTAATATCAAATGACAGATTTTTTTGTGTGCGTGATCGAGAGAGAGAGAAATCTAAGCTCTGACCTACATGAAAATCTAGTGCAGATGTTTCCTGAACAGCTGTGCAGAGCATTTCCCAAGAACACCGTGTACAACAGCTCACTTTGCCGTCCTGTACGCTCTGTTCCAGCCTCATGATGGCCAACTGTCAGTTTGTACCGCTTGTATCAAAGTCTTCTGTCGTCATTCAGATAAAGATGTTCTGCTGTAGCGGCCGAAAACGGTCACTTTTGTATCCATTACCAGCTTTAAGACCCGGCGGTTTTAACTTTGTCCTCTTGTTGTTGGAGACGGCTGTGTTCACAGAATCCGTGTGTTTCCTCCCGTATGTTAGCGGTTAATGACGTAGTCCTGTGTGAAATGAACATCGCTGGACTCAAAAGTCACAGTCCACAAGAGCGGAGAAGCAAAAGGACGGATAATTCCCAACTCCAGACTGATCCGAAACCTTAAAAAGAAGACACAGAGGAGGCGTTAAAAACATCTCATCTCATTCAAGAAGATCACAGAATGACCAAAAAATATAATCATTGTTTTATCATTAATGTCCTGATAAGATGTACAGTTTCTGCAGTATGTGGAGCAACAGAATATACATGTGTATGCATTTTTAATACGGTATTCAAATGATGTTGGTGAACCAGTTGGCTCAATTCCCCAGCTGCTCTACTGTGTTCAACTTTACTGCATTTACAGTACACTCTCGAACTGGAGACAACTATAGAAGATATTGATCCCAGGAGACCATCTTGGTTAAATAAGGCTCAAACGTACTGCATCCACACATGCAATTAATAACCTAACACACGTGTCCTGCATGACACACACATCCCATATTACTTGTGAATAATTAGCCAATTCCTGTTCTTACTTAAAAGCTCCTAAAGATGTTAAATATGTGGAGGGATTGCAGCCGGATTTTGAGTAACCGATCATGTGCACAGACTCAAAACATTTGTAGGACTCTGAGCTAAGTCATGCATAATTTAACACAAAGCTGTGTGTTACTGTTTACTGTATCGCCTACGGAGTGGCCTTTACTGTAAGCTCCCATTCACTGCTCGTAGATTACACGCTAATAACAGAAGGAACAAACTCAACACACAGAGATAAAATATGTCCCACCCCTAACCCCCTAAAAACACCAAACTCCAAAACAACCATGCCAGTCTAGACACAAGCTGCTCTTCCAATCACCAACATCCCACCTCCTCTCCTTCTCCATCTCCTCTCCTCCTTCTCTTCCTCCTCTCCTCTCCCTCCTCCTCCTCCTCACCCCCACTATCATTGTCTGAGCCACCAAAGTGTTTTTTCCCACGCTTTATTTTTCTCCGTCCTGTTTGCAGCCAGGCAGGAGGAGGAGAAGGAGGTGGGGGTGGAGGGGATAGGGAGTGAGGGGGGAGTGGGGGGTACGAACTGATGAGGTCGCCATGGCAACCCCACATTGGCATGCCCCTGATTGGACTATGTGGTGGCTAATTATTCAGCGCATATGCTTAAAAAAAACAATAAAGTAGGACGTATTGAAATGCAGAGCCGAGCATCGCATGGTGTGTGTGATTAACATATGAGCCCCGCGCCGCTTTTGATGAAAGACGCCTCAGTTTCATCGCTCCGCTTACAACTTAAATGTTTAATTTTATGTGCATGTTAAATACATAAGGATATATCTTTAACATTTCAACTGTAATCTTTTTTTTTTTTTTTCATATATTTATTTTTTGTTTGCGAAATGTTAACTTTTTGTCATGAACTTTGTTTTTTGTTTACTACTTAAACTAATTATATTTATCTCTTAACAGGAAGATTAATAATTCACATATATACGCCAATTTACATGAGAGGATCAACGCAAAACTTTACATTGAAAAGCTAGAACAAAAAAAACAAGAGCAGCATGCTAATGGCAGGCCTCTGAGCACTGGCATGACAGACAAATCATGTGTGTGTTTGCATGTGTGTGTGTGTGTGTGTGTGTGTGTGTGTGTTAGAGGCAGTGGGGATGGAGGGTCTGCTGTGTGAAAGAACCCGTGGGGTAGGGGTTTGTATATGTGTGTGTTTGAGGAGGGAATTGGGGGGGTTACGTTAACAATGGCCGGCATTGTTTACCAATCTCCCTCGTCCATTAATCAGGACGATCCGGCTCTAATTGGCGTTTTGGTTAAGCTGGTCTCCAGACCCCCGTTCCCTCCACTGGCCTAAATAATGGCGTTACGCCACAAGTGCCGCCACACATTGGGGAGGACAATGTGCCGCTTGTCTGAGGGTCCAGGATAGGATCCCCACCCTCTCCTCTTCCCCTCCTTTCTTAGCGCCCCATGCACCCCCCCAAGATAAACCTCACACAGAAACACAAAGAAGGCCTCTCACTATTGAGATCTCACTGTCGCAGCCTCCCTCTCCTCGTCTGTCTGCCCCCCCCTCTCTCTCTCCTCCTTCCAGTCATTCACTTACTACACTTTTTCCTCCCTGAACTCATCGGTCCCTTGCTTCTAGCGGTCGTGGTAAGAGTCGCAGGCTCAATGGTGTAGGTCATAAAACCACATTGAAGAAGGCGATCCTCACTTCCTATTCCCTGCTTAAAGGTTTACTAAATCTTAACTCAAAATTAGGGGAATTTAAATGTTTTCACACTTTTTGATAATATTGTATGCTTCTCTAAAAGTTACGACATTTCTCAGACTTGTAAAACCATTTTGAAACCTAAATAATATGCACATGAAGCTCAAAGTAAGGCCAAAAGAGTTGGCATGATGGGTTTTCATCCCAAGAGCAGCAAAACGAGAAGTAACTGTATATTAATTTAGGTTATTAATTTAGAGTCATTTCCAATTAAATCCCAAAAAGACATTTATTTGATCTCTCCTTATCTGATCCCTTTTAAACCCAAATGCATGATCATAAAGCTAAAAATGAGGCCAGAAACTTTGACCTGTTGGAGACGTAAGGTTTTCATTCAACAGCAACGAAATGGGGTGAAGTGATGGTATATATATTTTAGATAATTTAAATGTTATTTCCAGTAAAATCTCTAAATTCCTCTGGTTCAGAAACGAGTGACAGTTGATGACCCTGTGTGAAATAATCCATACGGCAACAAATATTCTTCTACAAGCCAAATAGGAAGTGTAGTGCCACGTGAGAGAGAACTAAGTGTGATAACAAGCGGAGATTTATGAAGACCACCATGTTGCTAATTACGGCTCCTTGTGGGTGTCAGGGAGCATGTAGGTGTTTTCTTTCTCTTCCACATCATCAAACAAAGCCGTCTGTACGCGCCTGCAGCGTAAATACCGTGTGAATGCTCCACATGCAGAAATAGAAATTATAACTCTTTGTAATCAAACGAATGATCTAATTAACGTCCCAGAAGCCGAGACGTCGAAAGAGTTTTCAGGGCGCCTTGTGGAAAATCCACAAAATGGTCGATCGTCGGAGTCTGCAGCGTGACGGCGGGCACGATGAAAGCGACGCAGGGAACCGCAGCTGCCCTTAAAAATGCCAGCTTGCCGACACTCAAAAGCCACCGGCTCTACGGCTTCCTCCTATCTCATCCCCTTCCCGCACGTCTCTTGGGGCGATCTCTACAATTAACACACTGGCAGTAATTAACACTGTCTTGAGGCAACCAATGGCGCGGAAAGGATCGGGGCCAACGTGAAGTGGGGGAAGGTGCAGCGCTGGCTATCCACGTTCCCCCCTTTTTATTCAGCTGCCATTTTGTGCCAGTCTTAACACCTAAGATGGTGGCAGGACTGTGACTTGCCGTGTGGGAGAGGAGGACAAACTGGCAAGGGAGGGGTCGGAGAAGAGGAGGATTATGGGATTGAGGAGGGAGTCTCTTATTTTCATTCTTCTAGTCGGTACATTGCTGAACGGTTACCAAGACAGGCGAGAGAGGGAGGCGGAGAGACAGAAAGAGGCATGATCGTCACATTGGTGCCCTACATGCACACATAGAGGAGGAATTCTCCCACACATGGACACACAAACACACACACACACACACACACACACACACACACACACGTCAGAGAGGAAGAACAAAGTATTTATACAGTGTGGGCGCGAAACAAACAACACCCTGTGATGGTCTGTTTGTGTAAAAAAAACGTGTAATTTACATGTGCTTAATATACGCCGCACACATACGAACACACATGTGCCCATGCATGAACACACACACACACACACACACACACACACACACACACACACGCAAACAACCAACACAGCCGTTCTCATGGTATGGTCTGCCCCTGAGCATGCAAATGACATTCATTATGCAAATGCATACAAATCAGAACCAACCATCTGAGAATCCAAGCTGGGAAAAAAACGAAAAGAATAAAATTAAATGAATGAGGGGGTGTGGGGGGGGGGGGGACCCGTAGAAAAGAAAGAAGAAGTACGTTGGGACGAGTGCGTGGGGAAAGTACAGTGTCAAAAAGCACATGTGAACACATGTGGTCAACAGGAAAATAGCTTATAACCTATTTTTTATCCAAATAATAAGGTTTAAAGATCATAAAAAGCTGGATAAATCTCTAATTAAGCTGCAGCCATTAACGTATGAAAAAGATTAATGATTGGGAAGCAAGATTCTGAAATTTTAAGATCAATTTAGGATATAAAAAAATCTTACAGCCCTATTTTCACTGATGAAATGATGGTTACACTTTGTGTTATACGCCACTACAGTGTTGATGGAGCTTAAGAGGTTTGAGAGGAGATTTTAAAAAGATTTTTAGTTCCTAGATAGTATATATGTTCGACAAAGTTACATTTAACATGGGAGATGAGATGACCAATCTTCCTCGCTGCCTTGTTGCGCCCCACTGATGTCATACTGTTGACTTGTTTGAGACAAAGCCCATTGAGCAGGAAAAAGCAGCAAATCAACTGCAGAAGAGCATCAACTGGAGAGGAGATGCTCCAAATGATGGCAAAGTGCCGCTAATTGCCTCTCGAGGTGTCCTTTGTTTAGTTTCACCTCTCTCACCAGCACTGCTTCTGTAGGAAGTGCTCTCTAAAACCACAGAGGAGCAGCATGCACGTTATCTCCCTTTTTATGAATCATCCCGAACCCTGAAACTCACCAAAAATAGAGGAGGATGGTCATGTAAAACGAAGCTGCTGAGGCTACAGCATGTCTCAACCATGTGTAGTTCTTGTTCATCTTACAAGAACAACAACAAACAGTTTTCCCTTCTAAGAAAGAGATTCAGGCAAGAAAACTGTGCTAAAAGCATATTTTAGCCAATTAACTGGCATCGATAAAATAAAGGCTAATTAAAAAACAGATTGAGGCCAAATTCTTCCCCAAACAAAGTGCAATTAGACAAAGAAATTCCTGAGTGTGCGGTATGTGTTTGTGTGTATGTATGGTTGTGCATTAAGCGTGTGTGAGACGGAGAGAGGGAGGACGGCAGAAAAAAAGAGGCCTATATGAGAAAAGGAAAGGTTAAGGATTTTCTAGGATCTTAAAATCAAATGTTTTTTAAAAAAAACATAAAAAAACATTTATCTCAACATCCTATCCAAGTGCTTTGAAACTCTAAACTCCCTTTTTCTTTATCATCTTGAAATAACTGTAGTTCATGCAAGCTAATTGCTTCCTTCTTCACTAATTTGTATTAACAGTGATAACAAATCTTTCAGAAACAAAACCCCCAAACCAACCAGGTGAAGACTTTTTTTTTAAGTGTCCTCACAGAAAAACCTAATTTGATTTGTGATTAGTTGAAAGGCCTCTAATAAAAAATAATTAATAAATAAATAAATAAATAAATAAATAAATAAAAACAGGATACAACAAGGTGAAGACCATAAATCTCGGAGGCACAGTGCACCGAGAATAAACCTCTCCAACTGAGTGTGAAGTACTAGCGAGTAATTTCACAGTTTACCTCTCTGGTGGGACAAGAAGGTGGATGATTTACGTATGTTTTTCGTACTAGACACTATCTGAAAAGTCTATTTTATTTGCACAGTTCGGTCTAATCTGGTACACCGAGCAGAAAATGAGGCTGGTCCTCCGCGTACATCATCTATTTGGGTTCGGGTATAACAGTCTTGTTCTTTAGCAGAAACCGTCAACCCTGCATGGCCACTCACTACAGAGCTGATTTATTTTAATTATAGCATTACACTTTGTTAATTTGATCCATTTCCTCCTGAGGCGAGATGTTTGGACAGAACAGGAAAGGATTAATTCAACGGGATGCCATTTATGGAGAGGATAGCAGTTTAAATAAAGGTCACCACTAAAGATTCTTTGTCCAGGAGATAAAAAAATACATTTTTCATGTACAAATACAAGATAGTTTTGTTGGGTTTTTTTTGCAATATGTCTATCAATAGGAGTAGGTGCACATATTTATTATTAGCTGTATTGATCATTTAGCTTTCCAGTGTGACTTAAAGTGCATTTTTGGAAAGGACAAAGAACACTTAAATGTTGAATTTATCTTTTTCCATCCCAGTCGACCACTTGATTGACAGCGAGTTGGCATGAGGAAACATCACACACTACCATCTTGTCACAAGGCAGCACAATACCCCACCACTACAGTATTACTGTGACCAGATTTGATGTATTTTGTGAAAATGTAATGTTTTCTATAATTCAAATATTGATTATTTGTGTTGGTGCATATTATATCCTCTATGAGAGACCCAACTCCCCTCCCCTCCCTTTAAAATCAGCCCTTATGTAACACAGCATCATACCTTCACGTCATCGGTTGGCAACATCCATCGTCCGGAGCCCATTCTTGCTTCTTTATGTGTTTTTTTTCATATTTTGTTTTGTTCCTCCGTGCAGGCGTGTAATGGGATTCTTGTTACTTTCGGTTATCTAGCTTTATGAAGAATGTACGTCACTCATACAGCTAGATAACCAAAGATAACAGACAACCCCTCAGGCCTGCGAACACCGCTCTCTGCCAGCAACACACACACACACACACACACACACACACACACACACACACACACACAACCTCCGAAACACCTGTGAGGACAAACAATGACAGGGGAATGCTTAAAGGGCTAATTCACCAAAAACAAAAGCTACTTTACTCTGTTTTGCACCTATTCCAGAGGTGAACATAATGACAATAATAGTCATAAATCTGGAGTGTTAATGCAGATGATTTATGGCGTGGTGTTAAAAACGCCTCAGTGAAATGAGATGAAAAACAAGCATGACTAAAGATTCACAAGGGATACTGCTGGGAGAACACATTTTCCAAGCTATTAAGTGTCTTTTATATGACTGAAATGTGAATGGGCTCTTGTAGGAATTCAAAACAAAACATTATAGCCGACTATCCAGTGAACTAAAGACAACAACAATAAAGATCTTTATGAGGGGCATTAGAAGCTCGGGCTGAAATAGCACTGAGGGGAATAATTTACACGAAAATATTACAGTATATGGCAGAATGAAAAGAGGAAATCCCTTGAAAATTGAACACATGAACTCATTTTAGTAGAGGTAAATACTCAATTACTATACAAAGGTATATAAAGGTATTCAGTCTATTTTAATGTCCAGTCTGGAAGGCAGATAAACCCTCAAACCATGTGCTTAACATTAAGGATTACTTTGCAAAGTTGTTCTTTTACATATCTAAAATACTGCACTATTTTTTATCCTGAGAATTATTCAAATATTATTAACATAAACAGTTTACATCCTCAAAATATTCTCTACACATAGTGTTTAGAAAACAGTTCAGTGCAGATGCAACACCAGCTGTAAAGGAAATAGTTTGACATATTGCTTAGAAGGACAAGAAACCTATAACTGCAAAAAAAATGATAAGATGTATGTAGATGATTAGATGAAATGTAAGTAAATTAATAAATGTGTAGGAATTATTGATACGTTTATTTTCATTAATTTATTTTATATTATGAAGCAATGTTTTTAGACCCTGCCATATTCATTATAGGTTTAAAATAATATATTTGAGTAATATATATATATATATATATATATATATATATATATATATATATATATTTATTTATTTATTTATATATATACATATTATATATATATAGAGATATTTATTTATTTATATATATATATATAATATATATATATTATATATTATATATATAATATATAATTCCAAATAAACTGAAGTTAGGGCTGATATACATAATTATCTGAAAATAGTAAAATATTAACACCTATAGCCAAATACATCATTGTGTTTGTTTCTCTCTAAAATGTTATTTATCTATTTTATTATTTATTTTTTCCCCCATAAACTGTTTTTTTTTTAAAAATGGCTTTTGGCGTCAGAGGGGAGTGACGTCACTGGCATCGCATGGCTTTCAATTAATGCAGCGAGGTGTGATGCCTAATTAACACACACACACACGCACACAGACAGATGATGTTCTTTCTCACAGCATCGTGATAAAATAGGCCACTGCCTCCATCCACACATCAAAAAATAAATATATTACAGGCTACACCACCTCGTGCTTTAGGCCTATACATTTTATTTTTACAACTGCTCTCTGAAAGATCTCAGAGAGGGATGAATTATAAGGAGCAGCTTTGGATTTTTGCCAAAAAAAAAAAAGAAACCTCCATTAGTGAAGATCACTTTGCTGTTTTACGTCTGCAGGCCGTGACACACACGTTTTAACACGAGCTCACGACTTCACACTGATGACTCCCATATACAGCCATGAATTATCATTTATTAATATTTTTATTACCAATTCCACATGATAGTTTTTAAGCCCATAGACTTTGAATGTTGTGATTAACAGTCTTTCTAATGTGAGTGTATATGTGTTGCTCTTACAGAGACAATAAAGTTGTATTTTCAATTCTTTGGCTACAGAAATGTCTACGTGTGTGTGTTTTTTAAGTCTTTAAAATGCTAAAATTAGACTTTATTTTTCAAATTGCATTGACTGAATCTGTTAGAATGGACAAACTAATAGTCAAGAGTAATTTTAAATTATGACCCATGTGTATTGTGCTGTACCTCCTAAATGTAATAGAATCATATAATAATTAATAATATTAATGCAACAGTTTATTTAATTGTATTTATGGTGCTAATTTTAGCTTTCATGAATTAAGGCAAATATTAAATACTGAGCACTGCTGACTGTGAATTAACCTAACTGTGTGAATTAAAATATTTCTTTCTTTTAATTGATATCTGATGCATTTTCTGCATGCAAGTACCAGTATACCAGTAAGAGCACAGTATAGCTAAGAAAAACCTGTATTATAATGCATAAAAAATCATAAAGAATGAAAAAAAAAAACATTAGTTACGTCCAAACTGCTGACCCTCATGTTCCTGCATGGAAAAACTGTGATTCCTCTCCAGGTTTCGTTCAAGGTAACTTGGCAGTATATAGTGAAAAATGTTCTACTTTAATAGATTGTCAGGGAGCATAAAAGGCTGCTGTAAAATGCTACAAAAACCTGAGCGGAACAGGACAAAAAGGATCCCGAAAGGATTTTAAAATGATTTCCAGGAGTAATCAATTAGTTCCACACAGCGTGCTGCTGCTGCTGCATGGTCGCTTCATGTTAGGTGTGTGTGTGTGTGTGTGTGTGTGTGTGTGTGTGTGTGTGTGTGTGTGTGTGTGTGAAAGGAAGATGTTGCATATGAATTTTCCCTAATTTTCTTGAAGTGCATTGAGAGCTCCTGCAGAGTCATCTGTGTTGCATTGAGTGTCGATAGTAAAAATCCATGACAAATAAATAAAAAAGTGAGATAATTCATATTCACCTGGAAGTTGGAGGAAGTCCTCGTCTTCATATTCATCTGGTGCGTTTGCATGCACGTTTCTGAGGGGGTGAAAAAGAAAGAATGACTTGAGGATCAATTTGCTATTGTTGCTGCTATATTTACAATGTTTATAATGATGATTATATTTTACTTCATTGTTGTTATTCAATTGATTGATTGTCTATTATACAGGGATGAGAGAGTAACACACAGGAACAAAGAATCTCACTGCCATGTCAATGTGTATGTGATCAATAAACTACACTTGAACTTGACATATAGGGGGGAAAATCCACTCAAATCTCCAAGAAATGAATGCATCTTTAAAATATAGTACAACACACGGACATTTCATCTCTCTCCCTCTCTCTCTCTCTGGAAAATCCCTGGAAAACACCCTGCATGCCTGATGGGAAATCTGCCTACTAGGTCACAGAAAGCACCCAAACTAGTCCAGCTCGTGTCGCTTTGCACCTGCAGCTTTCTCTGACTCTGCAGCAGAGTGATGCTCCAGAGATGCTGCTGCAGACAGAGGACCTCCTTTTTAACATTATGTTATAGACTTGTGTCACACATCACAGTCTCCAATACATCTCTTATAACTTGCTATGCATTTCCATCTCTCATGCATGGCTTTATATAGGGGAATTTAACAGGTGTTTTTTTTTTTTAACCTGCAGATTCACCTGTGCAGAGTCACTTTTACTGCTCATGATAAAGCACCGATTCTTCATTTTGGAGTGAACATCCGACTAATTTCTCCTTTGCGACTCCTGCAAGAGCCAATTATGCTGCTCAGTGATGATGCAAAACACCAATAAGTCCTTTTGCACGTGTTTATTTTGCAAAAAAAAATTCTCTATTGCATCACTTTAGATAAAGTCCCAAAAAATATAGTAAATAAACTTCTTCCCTTTGTCAGTTATACAGTTCGGCGCAGCTATTCATCCATCCATTCATGGTTTATTTAATAGGGACCAATACAATGTACATAGACAACTTAAAAACAGCTATCTGATGCCAGTATCATAGTGCTTATAGCGGATGCTAATTTGCAACACCTGTCCCTTTTTGTGGGGCTTTTTGTGAAAATAAGAGATTAAAACAGGAAAAATAAATAAATACAATAAAGCAACACATTTAAAAACATTACATGAAAAACTAGTACAGGTTTGTCGCTGAATTAACCAGGATTTGGTTGCTATCATGTATGCATCCTCCTAAATATATCTAATACTATAGAAAATGTTATGCAATCATTCTAGAAATGAAACTTATATCCATGCATGAGAGGGAGGTCTTACTACCCACTCACACAGATTAAGCAGCAGGCCTTATGTAAGAGCTCTCCTATGCTGCTGGCACCGTGCTGGATAATCCCAGGCTGCAGGAAACAGCACGCTGCTGGCTTCATGTACAATAATCACCTTTTGCTTTTTAACATGCAACCTTTTTTTTAACCCCCCTCCACCTCTCCTATTTAGCCCTTTCAGCGCGTAATCTGTTGACAGCAAACAGGCCAAAACACAACACTGTTTGTGCACCGCCCGAGGCCACTCTGACACTGCTGTAAACCCATGCAACATTGTGCAATTACACTTCAGTAAAAATCTGCAATACGTGCAGGGCTTAGTAGTAAAGTCGTGGAAAATGGTGCAACATGAACTTATGTAATGGGTAATAACAATAGAGCATATATATGGCTGATCCTGGGTCAGCAACACTGGAAAAAAGTCAAATTCAACATTTTATTTATTGGTATTAAAGACACTAAAACCAACCTATGTTGCCAAAGCAAAACTTAAAGTTGAAGAAGAAAAAGCTTCTCATTAATGTGCTATTTTCTGGGAATCATCTCTTAAAGGTCTTTAAAAATGTAGGTTAGAAGGATGCAAGAGAGAGAGGAAATGCAGAGCATCATTCTTTTCCATTAATAGTAATAAAGATGACTGGAAACTAATCAATAGGCCTTGTGGGAGACAGGAGATCACCTGGAGGAAAGGCTACAACTCAGAGCTCTCAAATTCACTCCCATGTTGATATTTCAGTAAACTACCTTGCACATATACTTTATAGTATCTATAGCGCCAACCAAAAGTGGCTGCAGCCACAAGTGAAACTACACGTCTGTGCTGCCATCAGATGATGCTCAGCCTTTATCTCACATGCTGCTGCTGCACCGTTTACACCTTAAACCTTAAACTGCTCTCACAACAGAAACAAAAACCTCACTGGAAGATAATGTAGATTTAGTTATTGAAGCATCTTGGTGTGGCCTGTAGATCCTCACTTATTTACACAACAGGGTTTAAAACACAGTGTGTTGCAGCCTATACATAAACGTGCATTCATGAGCTCGCCATTTGCTTATTTGTTTATTTATTTTGCACAATTTAAGACTATACAACATAACAAAAAAGAATAATATACAGTGCAGGAAGAGGCAAAAAACCCACTGGGCTTATCTGAAGCCTAGTGGGGTTTTTTTTGCCTCTTCCTGCACTGTATATTATAACATAAAATCATCTCTCCATGCAGGTTTAAACCTCACATGCCACACAAAAACCACCACTCATAATATGCAAAAACAAGCTTCTTACTGTCTCTTCCTCCTCAGGTGCAGCAGCCATGTAGATCCTCACTTATTTACACAACAGTGGTTTAAACACAGTGTGTTGCAGCCTATGCTCGCCATAATAAAAAAAAAATCATCTCTCCATGCATGCAGGTTTAAACCTCACATGCAACACAAAACAAAACACTCATAATATATAAAAAAAACACGCTTCTTACTGTGTCCTCCTCATGCAGGTGCAGCAGCAGCCAGGTTGCATTGGGTTTTGGATGAGATGAGCTCCTGGTTAACCAGCAGGTCCCTCTGGACGTGCAGCATGCTGGGAGCCAAATGAGCGCGTTCAGGAGCGTCAGTATTGAGCTTTGTGACGACGGGCGCGTCCATTTCTTCAAATCTAACGGGTCCTCTCTCGTTTCTCTCCGTGCATTTCTGTCCTCCACATCCACAGCCCCAAATCCTCCCCTCTCCAAACCCGAGGACTTGGGGCTGTCCAGCTCCGGATGGCTACATCATCTCCATCTCCTCCTTGTCTCCAAATGGTTTAACATCTCATTTGTCCTCAATCATATACGCCCTCCAAGGCCCACCCCCTTGTGAGTCAGTGAGGTAACTCTGTTCCCACCCTCTGAGATTTTTTGATATTATGCAAGACGACCAATGTAATTATAATAAGAAATAAGAAAACCCACAGCAGCGCCTCTCACGCCCCCCAACAGACGCATGCAGAAGTGCATGGTGGCACCATCATGTTCATTCATCCACCTAAACATCACTCTATAATGCCTCAGTTGGAATCAGAATCAGAATCGTGTTTATTGCCAGGTGTAAGATTCAAGATTCAAGAGTTTAATTTGCCATTTGCACTTAAGTACATTGGAATTCTGAGCAGTTTACACCAAGTCAGCTTTAAGAAAAGAAAAAAAAGGTAGAAAAGGCACAAGGTAATTACAGTACAAAATAAGTAGCACAATCAACTACAACACAATAAATAAATAAATTATTAAAATATAAAATGACCATGTTAAAAGAACTTGTAGCTCTCAAAAATATTTTAAAAAATAAATAATTAATATATTTCAGTGTAAGAGGTATACACTAGGAATTTGCTTTGGTTTTGTTGGTGCAAGTAAACAGTATAATAACAAAAGAAATAAAAATAAGAATAAAAAAATTGAATTTCTACCAATATACAATATACAAAATAAGCTATAAACATGATATAAACAGATGGTGCAAATATTGCCGGTGTGCAAACAATCAGGTATCAGAGGGAGAGAGAGGGGATACAGTAGGGGGTTGGTATTGAGAGTGTATGAGAGAGTCAGTAAGTCAGTTAGTGTGTGCTTTATCTGCATGACTTTATCATGTTATCCCGGTAATATCCCTATATATATATATCCATATAATAAGGACTTATAGTTGTTCACATGTCAGTAAATATATATTAAATAAATCACCATATTTCTGTTCCTAGGATCACCAGCCTATTTATAAGTTCTCATTAAGGTGCTCATATTGAGTTTATGTTGCATCACGAACATCATGGTCCTACTTTGGTCTATTTCCAATGGATATTTAATCTAATCATTTCTGCTGTCATATTTTATCCTATAGTAGCACATTTTTAACATTGATTGTAGGCTAATACTAAGATTTATTCATGCATATATAGTGCAGACTTCACTATTAACATATCATTTTCAGATGGTGAAATGTGAAAAAGTCATGTCTTTTGGCTTCTTCTCACCCAGAATTGACATGTCATATATACTATATCTGTATCTGTAGTTAAAGCTAGTTTTTTACATGTCATTAAATATATATCATATAAATCATATCACCATTGCCTATTTGTAAGTCTAGAGTTCTCATTAAGGTGCTCATATTGAGCTTATGTTGCATCATGAACATCATGGTCCTACTTTCCAATGGATATTTAATCTAATCATTTCATGCTGTCATATTTTATCCAACAGTAGCACATTTTTAACATTGATTGTAGGCCAATACTAAGATTTATTCATGCATATATAGTGCAGACTTCACTATTAACAGGAGAACATATCATTTTCAGATGGTTAAATGTGAAAAGTCATGTCTTTTGGCTTCTTCTCACCCAGAATTGACATGTCTCAAAGCTGTTTGCTGTGACTGTCTGCAGCTGAAACTTTGTAGAGACAGACTCGAGAGGCGCTCCTTGGCTTGGCTAATTATCATGATAATCACACCAGAAATCCTTTTTTGAATCAATGAAAGACGAATCCCCTCAAACGTTTATTGTATGAGGTCTCAGTCTTGTCTGTCTGTGTGTGTATGCATATATAAGCCTGGACTTCATTTGCATTTAATAAAGTTAACTCAGTCATGTTGATCTTGTCTAGACCACATCAGTGTGTGGAAATGCCTTCACACACACACGCCTTCACACGTGCATCTCTTATCCCCCCCACACACACACTGCAAAAATACACATTTCATACATTGCTTCAAATATATATCTTTTTGACCACATGGAACAAATAACCTATTCCCTAAGACTCCAAAAAGACACATTTATTAAAAGGTGAAGCCCTGCCATGACCATACTAATACAGTGATTGGTGATCTGAATATTTTTATATATCCTGGATCATACTTGTATCTCCGTCTTCCTGACCCATGTCATCTCTCTAAGCACATACACACACACATACAACACACACCCTTCTACACACTCTGACCTATAACCTCCGACCCTTCACCACATTTATTTTTATTTAAATTTATTTATTTATTTTACTTCATTTTATTTTAATTCTTTGGATTGTTTAAGTATGTGTCCTCCCTTTTTCTCTGAATTCAATTGAAATTATAGTTTAAGATGAAGTCTTGTTTTGTTTTTTTGTGTTTTCTCTCTCTCCATATTGTTTAAAGTTGTGGAATTTTGTGTAAAAACAAAGAGACAGCTGTAAAATGAAAATACAGTGGTAAAGAATGTGATGATGATTGTATAAGTTGCTGAAACTGCAATAAAAAAATAAGTAAAAAAAAAATATATATATATATATATATATATATACCTTTTTGGTAACACTTTAATTATAAAGTTTTAAATAATGGCGTTATTATAATAGAAGTTAATAAATAATTAAAAGCTTTATGGATCAGTTGTAAAACATTGATACGGTTGTGTAGAATGGCTGGTTGGACCTTATGACCACTAACCTGCAGGCTCTCTGGACCAAAATCTATCAAATAGTATCTCTTTTCACACCTTTTATGACTTTATCCATTAAAAAACACAAGTTCACTACATCAGAACCAAATGAAACCCCATGTCAGTCAGATGTCTATAAAGGCCTGGTGAGAGATGCTGCAGCACACAGAGGCTCAAACCAAAACACCTGCACAACTTGTTGCCAGGAAACCGTTGTATGGGTTGATGGGCCAAACTGGTCATTTTTAATTCAGGATACTTTACAGTGTAAAAAGTCAACGTTATGCCAGTATTTATAGGCTACTTGTCAATATAATTGAGTTCACCTATAGGCTACTTAATGATTTGAACTGCTGCTTAATGCTACTGTAGGAAACAGCCACTTAAAATGTTGACTTAGACTAATTAGTCTAAATGAGGTTATAGGCTACAGCCACCAAATCACAAGTTTGTCTTAGGCAAGGCAAGGCAGCTTTATTTGTATAGCACATTTCAGCAACAGGGCGATTCAAAGTGCTTTACATACACATTCAAGAACATTGCGACAAAGTGCAAAACAACATTAAGACATAATTAAAACAGTTATAAAAACATTAAAGATTAGAAAATAAAAACAAGCTGAAAAATAAAAGCTAGGATAGAAGCTAAAATAGAATATAACACACAAGAGTAAAAGCTCTAGTGCAGTATATAAGATCATTAAGTGGTTTAATAAAAGGCAGCAGCAAACAGGAAAGTTTTAATCTTTGATTTAAAAGAAGTCAGAGTTGGAGCGGTCCTGCAGGTTTCTGGGAGCTTGTTCCAAATATTTAGAGGGCTTTATAATCTATCCTGATCCCTTCTATTCAGACGAGGAAAAACGTCCCTAAAAAGTCATACTTTTAAAATAAAAAATAAGTAAGGCTATCCCCCCAAAATTAGAAGTAGGCCTACTCTTTATACAGAAAACACTTGACTGTCATATTAGATTATTGTTTCTTAATGTGTAGGCAGCATTGTTGGTTGTGATGGAGATAATTTATAGCCTCCTTTATATTGCTGGGTAGTTTTATACTCATCATACCTCTGGGCTCCCTGCAGACCCCAGAGGTGTACCTTTACTTTTTGTCATATCTCACAGGTGCTTTATTCTATCATTACAATTTTTCATGGCTTTGTCAATCAGTTTGTTCCTAATGACTTCATATCAATGTTTTCTGTTTATTTTCTTTCTTTAATTAGGCCTAGTGCTTTTGAAAAAGAGAAATGTATTGTCTGAAGCACACAGTTGCAGCATATGAAGTTAAAATAGATAAAATAGAATACAGATAAAATGTTTGCCATGTGTCTAATTTAAAGTATGACACACTATCAGGTGAAGGGACACTTTGTCAGTCATTTTGAAGGAGACAGACACAGAGTTCCTCATGCGCTTTGTCTATTTTCATTTTCACAATATGCAAATTAACAAACTTTCCTAAAATAAAAATAATCCATTTTTTTTCAGATGACATTATTTACATAACCAATAATGTTTTGAAAAGAAATAAATTTAAAAAAAAATGTACGATGGTTGTTTATACAGTTTATTCTTGGGGTCTAGGTTGGTAGGATGAGGGTTAATTTATAACAATTCATCATATTTTATGTGTAAATCATATGTTGTGTAGGCTATAGTAATAATAGCAGTGAAGTAAAACATAAGATATTGACCTCTGAGGTGTAGAAGTATAGGCTACAGTGGAAAATACTCAAGTTGTACTTCAGAGTTGTACTTCAGCAGCATAATTTAATGCCAACAGGCTACATATATCATGACAAAGTGAAAGTTAAGTGGTCGATAAAAAGGCGCTATGTTGCCATGGTACTGTTTCTGAGAGAAAACTATTTTTTTCCACTTTACTTGGTTTGGTACAAAGTCATAAACAACAATAGATGTGTTGCCCCGTTACTCTCTTGTAACGCGTTACTCGGGCCGTGAGAAGCAGACAGTCTTTTGGCTGGTGGGTCACAGTCTGTCTCAGTCTGTCTCAGTCTGCCTCCGACAGCAGTAAACCACCCTCCAGCATCCCTCCATTGTTTTACTGCTGCCAGCCCAGACACCATGCAGGCTTCACACAATACTAACGAATAATAATACAACACTATACGCACACAACGGCATATGCAGCATATTCCTGTTTATTTGTTTTTGTTTATTAAAGGATCCTAGTTACCAAAAAAAAGAGAAAGAAATGCAGTAATCTAGCCCTTTTAGGGTTCACATATAACACACAGGACAATAATTACATTGAACATATAAAACTAAATACAATTTCAAACAAAATTAGTCCCAGATCTATAAGAGGTTTACTAAAGTCTGGAAGTATGTTTTAAAAGGCAAACACATGAACAATCTCCTGAGTGAATTAGGAAACTGATGTGATCACTACAGGCATTGCTCATCAGGACACAAAACACAGCTTTTACGCACGACGAAGAGCAACATGTTGCAGTAGTAAAGTCGATATTTAGGCCTATAAAAAACCTCACTTGTTACTGTAAATATGAGATGTAATACTTTAGCCTGACCACAAGGATTCAGTGTGTATTTGTACTCATGCATGCATGCAGGAGACTCTGGCATCCTTTCACCCCCACGTCGCGCCAATATTCAAATAGGGATCCTCTCATTTGAATAGGAGCTTAATGAGACATGGTGGTGTATAATAAATGAAAGTGGGGGTACTTCAAGAGATTGAAGGCATGCTGCATAATTACCAGAGTTATTTCAGCAATGTTGCACACTGGGAAAAAAAAAATGTCTTCGACCTTAATGTAAAGAATAGTGAAAATCGTCTATGAAGGAGTATATATATACTGTTAAGATGACATTATTTACATAACCAATAATGTTTTGAAAAGAAAAAAGGTAAAAAAAAATGTATGATGGTTGTTTATACAGTTTATTCTTGGGGTCTAGGTTGGTAGGATGAGGGTTAATTTATAACAATTCATCATATTTTATGTGTAAATCATATGTTGTGTAGGCTACAGTAATAGCAGTGAAGTAAAACATAAGATATTGACCTCTGAGGTGTAGAAGTATAGGCTGTAGCACACAGTGGAAAATACTCAAGTTCTACTTCAGAGTTGTACTTAAGTAGCATAATTTAGTAGTTAGTAATAATAAATGAAAGTGGGGGTACTTCAAGAGATTGAAGGCATGCTGCATAATCACCAGAGTTATTTCAGAAATGTTGCACTTTAAAAAAAAAAGGGCAAATAATAGCCTGATAGTTCCTTCGACCTTAATGTAAAGAATAGTGAAGTATAGGAGTTATATATTTGCTGTGAAAATGCATAATATTTTATGTATTAGATTATCTGACAGCCAAAGCTCCTCAGAGGATTGCATGGAGTCAACTAGTGGTCTATGAAGAAGAACCATTAGCAGGCTCTTCATCACTTTCTGGGGTCAGGGGACTCCTTTGCTGTCAGATATGTTGAAGAAAATTTACATATTGTTCCTCTATGTGTTGCAGAACAGTCAGAGTGAAAACAGACCACAGTCTTTGCTATTGTGAGAAACTAGAGAACTGGTACTATAATTTATGATTTAATCAGGAGGTAAAATCTGGGACTCTGACGTTGGAAGTATTTATCTATTTATTTGAAAGCTTTTGAACTCAAGTGAATTTTTAAATTACAATAAAACTTTATTTTATTTCAGACACACAGGAGGGTCCATAGCAATAAAAGAAAAGAACAAGAAACAAAAAAAAATACCCACACTACCAACATTTCCTCTCAGTCACTTTGATATCTACAGTAGTATGAAGTCATAATCTTTGTGCCTTTTTACAGCTGACCTCTGGCTGATGTGAAATGTTCAATATTTAACTCGTAAATGACACCAACATGGTAACCAGGGTGGAAATTTTGTAAAAACAGATTAACAGGTTATGTTGCACATTAAAACAGTTCATGTTAGTGTCTGTGGCTCAGCTCGGTTCAGTCTTCTAATTCTAGTATCTGCTACTACTTCTAGAAAAGGGTTTATTATGCAGTCTCTGATTTTACATCCCAGTGACGTGATGAACTTTGTGGTTTTCTCTCTGATTTCGGGAAGAGTGATGATTTTGCTTCTCAGCCAATATTGAAGGGAAATCAACATAAGATCTGTCTTTTCTGCTTTGTAGACGTGTCACTGAACAGTCCCACCAATATAGCTTCAGTTAAACATCTTGAATGAACCTTGAACATCCACACCTCCTCCTCCTTGTCACTATACTCACACAAGGCCATACGCAGCATATTCTTTGTTATTGTTTATTGTTTATTAAAGGATCCTATAGTTACCAAAAAAAGAGAGATGCGGCCCTCTTGGGTTCCACACAGGACAATAATAACAATGAACATATAAAACAATTAAATAAAATTACAAACAAAATAATTCCCAGATCTATAAGAGGTTCATTAAAGTCTGGAAGTATGTTTTAAAAGGCATACACATGAACAATCTCCTGAGTGAATTGGGAAACCGATGTGTTTCTGTAAGATCTTGGTTAGAATAGTATACAATAGAATAGAATAGAAAGCTTTATTGTCATCGTATTAAATACAACGAGATTCACAGTTGCCACTTCTGGTCAGTGCTTTAAAACAAACAGTTGACAAGATTAAACGAGGCAGGTAAAAACATACAACAGGTAAAACACACACACAGTTATAAAGCAAATAAAACAGGTAAAACTGTTTGACTGAATAGATATTCTGCCTCTATATGCATGATGTTAAAAAGTGAAAGTATTGCTATATTGGTCTCAATACTGCTTTCAACTACCATATGAGAGTCAACTGGTCCTCATGTTTGGCCTGAAATGACAGTATTCATCCCCTCCCTGTTATAAAATATGGCACAACGATATGATTTCCTTGTTATACTTGGAAGAGACAAGGTATTCTATGTCAGTGTGTGAAGATTTGGGACCCTCTGTGGGTTTTATTGGGGGCAGGGTGTCTTTATACAGATTTATGTCCTGTGAAATATTGAGTTGCCCCACACTTCGTTCTACTATCTACATCTAACGGACTCTTGTTTCTCTGAATGTAATGCCATGCAGTCTCTTGGTGATTGTTCGTGGTTTCCTCTGGTCCCTCAAACACTCTGCTGGACATTTAATTGCATTAGCAGTGCAAGCATACAAAAAAAGCTAACACTATTGTAACATACTTGATATATTCTGGCCTTTTCTTTTTTTTAGGGAGATGGGGGAGCTTAAGGTATTTTGCTGTTCTTTTTGCTTTGTATGTGTATTTTGCATATTGAAAAAAACTCAAAATAAAATACATTTTTATTTAAAAAAAGAGTGAAAGTAGAGCAGAAAAATAAACTCACTCTGCTGCCAACCATGATAAACATTGAATGATAAAGATAACTGACAGAACAGACCGAGATGAGCCACTTATTAGTCCTGCAGCTGATGATGAAAGTTGCATGGATGCCTCAGAGATATCTGGCAGCCTACATGACTAGATAGATAGATAGATAGATAGATAGATAGATAGATAGATAGATAGATAAACACTCTCTAAAAAAATAAAGAAATAAAATAACACAAAGATACTTGATTTTTAAAATAAGTTTGATTAGTTTGCATTTTTATAGAATGTTGTTTTTTTTAATAGTACATTTTGAACATTTAGATACCCTATTGTTTTATGAAATATTTCATATTCCATATGCAAAATCTAATTTATTTATGCTTTCCTTCATCACAGCAGAAATAAGCCTCTAATTTGAATGGATATTAACGCTACACATCAGAAACAAAGCGGACAGACAGAAGTGTGTGAAATTAAATATTCTCTCGTTTACAGTTTGAGATTCATCATCAAGGCTTTTTGTTTCGAGCTGTTCAAGAAGGATAAACGGATCTACTACATGAGCGACTGAATAAAATACGAGACCAACAGGTTGATCGACTTCATGCACAACTTAATTAGACAACTGGGAAACTAGTTTAGATAAACATTTTAACTTTGTCTCATAAAAACGTTTAAAATTCTTATTCTAAGATAAATATGTTTTATTGCAAATACTTATTTCTGTGTGCAAACATGCCTCAAAGGTTTAGACTATTTAGCAGATCTTTTATTCCAGGGTTTAAATGTATTTTTCATTTTTTTTTTTGCATTCAGCGAAATAAACTAACTCTTTTATATTCTAATAATGATGTTAAAACACAACACTTTCAACAATCGAACATTTTGGAATTTAATCTTCAATTCCAGTTAAAAACACTCATAAAATATATTTTTTTTCTCATTTTCAAGTTTTTTTTTAATCTTTTAATTTCTAAAATAACGCATTTCGCAACACGTTGTCCGACTATTCTTTACAAGTTACAACAGAAAAAGGCCAAAACTTAATCAGTCAAAAAGGCTTTTATTTTGTTCTCCTTTTGTTTCATGGCTGGAACTGGCGATTATAGTTCACATTTTTAAATAGGAGTTGCTCAGATATTTGGCTTTATAGTCTTTTTCTTGTTATTATTTTTGATTGGCCATTAATCATGACTGTTAAATGGATCTGGACGCGCAGCAGTGCAGAGAAAAGTAACTCACAGAGTTTTATTAACAAAAGATATTGGTTGAAATATGAAGACACTGTAATAAATATTTAGAGCAAACTGCAGTCTTTGAATTTCTTTTTTTTTTATCTTGTAAAAAAAGAAATCAGTGGGTATTAGGAAATCTTCAAAATAATTTAAAAACATCAGAAAATCAAATTTATTGATCTCAGATGAGAAATCTCAATTTGGTATTTTCCATATAAGCGTTTAAATTCAGCGCAGGACTTCAGCACATGACACATCTTTATTGTGGTTTTGAGATGTTTTTTAGATTTCTATGCATTTGTATTATTATTTTTTTATACTTTATTTTTTTCCTTTTTTCAAGGCTGTTTCCATATATGCAATCCACTGTTTGTAATTACAACAGTCTATACACCAACTTTTAAGTAGATGAGCTTACAGACAAACCCATCAAGTACACCAAAAAAATAGGCATGCATTTTTATTATTGAGAACTTTCACTAAATGTACAGTAGGTAGTCTGGGCTTCTGGCTGCTGTGGTCTTTATGTTAAATCAGCAGAACTGGATATTTCACAGCAGTCAGTAATCAAGCAGGTAAAAGGTTTAAATCCCTCAGTCCACTGATACAGTATGTGCTGTATTTGCAGTGTTTCTAGTAAAATCAGATGATTTAAATAAAAAAAATCTGTGTGAACACTAATAAAAAATGAAATATCAGTGAGACATTTGGCCTCGTGGTTATATATATGAACGAGGTGCTGATGCTGTTTTTGGTGCAGCTCGATGAGATCAGTGCAGAAAACACCCAGCAGGAGTCACAGCAGGTTTCTCTGTTCTCCTGCTGCCATCATGTGGACATTTCGTGTATTACAGTCACACCACCACCAGATTATTATGTCCCAACCATCTGCTGCCTCTCCTGGACAAAGAGCATGTACAGTCAGATGACTTCAACTGCTTTTATGCAAACAAACACCAATAATAACACAAGTGCTTCTCCCTTTCATCCCCTACAAATAAGGTTAGTATGTATTTATGATATGGGATGAGGAATAGTTTACATTCTGTAATTAGACACGGTGGGTTCAAAAGCTTTTTCTTATATATTCTTTTTTACTAAATAGCCCAATATTTTTAAACTTGGCAAAAAAGTAAATAGGCTATACCACTGTGATTTAGGCTTTGAAACAGCTCTTCACCATCACTGCTCCCAGTAGACCACTTACACTTACACACCAAATACTGACGATAACTGCACTATACTGTATAATGACTGTGCAATATCATTATCATTATTACTACTCATACTGTGCAATATTTTCAGGTGGGATTTCATTTCATTCTCACTGTGCAATATCGTTTTCCACTTGTGCAATTTTGTTAATAGTCTGTTTATTGTCAATACTGTATATACTGCTCCTATTTTTATACTTCCTTCTATTTAAATGGTTCATATTTTGTTACACTTTGTTTAGCTCTTTTTTTTTTACTGTGTTAGCTGATGCATCTTGTTTTTTTGCACTATCCCCTTTGCTGCTGTACACTGCAAATTTCCCCACTGCCGGACTAATAAAGGAATATCTTATCTTATCTTATCTTAAGGTACATCCATGAAAAGATGAATGAAATGGAAAGGTATTGACATAATCAGTTCAGGAATTTGAAGTAGTATTTCCTACAGATGTGGGGAATTGCCAGTGACTGCAGTCAGATAAAGAGCATCGTCTCTTTTCTTTAGCATCCCTGTCTTCTGCAAACCCATCACCACCAATTTATGGATGCAACCCATGACTGCTGGAAATACAAACATTCATAAAATTCATATCCAAGCTGATGAGAGGATGCTCTTGAACCTTAGGGAACAATTGTTTCCTATCTATAACAACATCATGTTGTATGTTTGTGGTAACACATATTCAGTTTAAATGTGGTAGATGTAAAACAGGAACATTCACGTTTTTTTTGACAAATGTCAACCTCACGGTAGCGCTTAGGGCTGCAACTAACAATTATTTTCATTGTCGATTAATCTAACGATCATTCTCTTGATTAATCGATTAGTTGTTGGGTCTATAAAATGTCAGAAAATGACGTCCTCAAATGTCTTGTTTTGTCCACAACTCAAAGATATTCAGTTTACTGTCATAGAGGAGTAAAGAAACCAAAAAATATTCACATTTAGGAATCTAGAATCAGAGACTTTTGATTTTTTTTTTCTTAAAAAATGACTCAAACCGATTAATTGATTATCAAAATAGTTGCCAATTAATTTAATGGTTGACAACTAATTGAATTATCTATTAATCATTACAGCTCTACTGTCACTATAGAGGAAAAGTCAGCACCAAAGTCCATCATAGCAGGATTCATCCTCTGGGGACCATGAATGTCTGTAAGAAATAGTTTAGACTGACTGAATTAGGCTGACTAAGGTGCAGTTGGAATTTGACAAAACAACCACTAGCTTTTTCCAGAGCTTTCAACCATATCACGCGGTCTTCTTCAGCAGCTGGAGTTTGCTCATTTGCAGTTGAGATGGATCTGTGGACATGCAAGCTCAGTAGCTGTTATGAGTCAATCTAAAGACCTGGATGATCTAGTTAGTGAGGTAGTAGCTAGTTCATTTTGGGATTGTTTTGTCCAACTGCTATTTCCAAGGTCAATCAATTAATCAATCACTGTATTGGTTCCTAAATGGCAATTGGTTGAGCAGCGGTGACACATAGAAAACTAATTAACGTATACAAACAGAAATTAGTACAAAACATCGGTACAAAAGTTGATTATTTCAAAAGTATATACTCATATCACCTTTGAATGAACTTTCATGCTTAACTTATAATTGATTAACTTAAACACTTAAACACTTTGAACACTGTATAAGTCGTCACAAGTTGGCATCTTATTTTATTTAATAATACTTGTAGATATTTATTTTTCATAGAATCAAGACTGATCGTCACAGAAATATGAATCTCAAAAAATGTCCAGGGTTAGAAAACACCCTCATGACTAATAAAGAGAAGTGACAAGTAGTTCTAGTCTCTACGATAAAACGAGATCATAAACCAGTAACATGATGGCAGCGTGGAGTGGAGTGCATATGGGAGGCAGGGTGGAGTGTGTGTGTGGGCAGCAGAGTGGGGTAGACCTGCATGGAGAGCACTTTGGCTTGTTGTTGTCATTACCACGGCGACTGTAAAGCACATTTCCAGGCATGCAGATGGGGTTTGATGACCCCTTTAGGTTTGGTCACTCCTGAGGATGAAAACACATTTGTCACACACTGAACTTCCTTGTTATGCTGCCCTTTGTTCAGGGTGAACATGTGAACAGGATGGCTTGAGTTTAATCATGGAGAGTGGCTGCAAAACTCCAACATCTGTGTGCTAATATTCCAGCTGTGAACTATAGACATATACTGAGAGACAATATACGTTTGTCAACCATCAGAGATTTTGCCATACTGTTGTAGCTCTCTATATAATATCTCTGGTTGTATTAGACTGTTGTTGAGAGTGAAAGTATTATTTTTGCATCAATGCAGTGAAGCACCTTGATTTGTCAGGTGTTTCATTTACTGGATTAACCAAAGACAGACATTACCATCTGGTCATGCAGTGATTTTAGCAACAGTGGCATGCAGCTGATAACTAAAAGCAGTTCATGTTTATTTAGAATTAAGATTGTGGGCAAGAATCTAGCGTTATGATACGTATCGTGATACAAGAGTTGCGATTCAATATATTGCGATACTGTAAGCGAGGCAATATATTGCTTTTTTTTTTTTTAAATCAAATTTTAGGAAAATTGTCATAGTATAAAGAACACCGCCATATGCATAAAATCTAAGTAAAAAAAGTTTACTTTTTTATGCGATCAGAACAGTGAAATCTGTATTTACATTTATCACAGTCCCTGTAACAGCCAACATCCTGACGCTACCTCTTTGTGCAATCTGAGCCACTGTCTGCCACAAATATTTGCATGTAACCTATTAATTAAAAATCAGCGCCGTTTTTGAGTATCAATACAGTATCACAAACATAATGTCGCGATACTGAAGTGCATCGATACTTTCTTACACCCCTATGAAGAATACTATTATGGTTTTTAAAAAGTCTGAATAGTATTATCAAATACGCTTTGCACCCAGGTAGCACATCTCTCAGCAAAATCTCTTTTCAGATAAGCTTCTATTACAGTTTACTCTCTTGTGAAGAGATGGAAATTGGACTCTATTGAGTCGTCCTTGACATTTTGTAGTTGTGTGTGGTTCAGCTGTCTCCTTTTTTCTATAATAAAGAAAAAACAAAACTAATGACTAATTCATATCCTGTACTGATATAGATTCTCTGCTTTTTCACATCCTTATTCAATTAGAGGTCCAGTATGTAGGATATGGTATCTAGCAGTGAAGTGAGAAGATTGCAACCAACTGAAGACTCTCCAATGTGCCATGCGTGTTGAAGAGCTACGGTGGCCGACACGAAAAACGTGACTGGCCCTCTCTAGAGCCAGTTATTGTGAGAATAGCGTAGATCATCTGGAGCGGAGTGGAGCGGAGAGTGTCTGTGTGTATGTGGGAAGTGAGTGGTGAAGCAAGAGAGAGAGAGAGAGAGAGAGAGCGGCAGTTACGGGAGCAAGTAACGTTATCGAATCTGGCCCGAGCAGTAAAAGTTAACAGAGTTTGGTTTGTCCGTTCTAGGCTACTGTTGAAACATGGCGGACTTCGTGGAGAGGGTCGCTCCCTATGTAGATATAAACGGCTCATTCTAAGGTAACGAAAACACAACGATTCTTATTATCAGGTGATTATACACTAAAGAAAACATGATCATTTTAACGTTTAACAATTGAGCTGCCTCCTCTGTGTACAGTTTTACCGCTCAGTTTCTGCAATTTGGCGTCCGATATTTAGCTCGAGGACACTTCAACAGCAGGTTTCCTTCGAGGAAAACGCCAACCTTACAATTAACCTGCTCTACAGATCTACAGCCAGCGTGCTAAATAGTTCAAGCTTTTTAACTGTAAACCTTTCCTCAGCTGGTGTTCAACATTTAACAGACGCCCACTCTGTTCTTTTGAGGAGCCGGAGGCCAATTCTTTCTTCAGCTGAACTTTTCCTTCCTTTGCTGCCTGATCTCTCTGCCCTCTCTACCCTGCATTTCATTTCTTATGTCTGCCTCTGGACACTATGATGCTGCAGACTTTGAGTTTCTACTCACCGCTGGACTTTATTCCAAGGACTTCTTCTGAACTTTTCAAACGTCCAGGTCATCACAAGACTCTTGCAATCCTTAGATGCCTTTCTTGGGGACATGTAGGTCCCTTTTAACATAGTTTCTTCTCCTGGTTCGTCTTATCCTCTATTCTACTTCACTGTTCTCCTGGTCCATAGTGATGTCCATGCCTGAGCTCGGTGTCCATGACTCATCTTTATGCCCATTTGTTGCTTGTGAGTTTGAATCCAAGAAATCAAGCCAGCCTTTGATACTGTGTTTCTAATCCAAGATGTCCCTTATGAGGCATTTTTCCAAGATGTCATGTGTTTTATTTCTGTCAGCTGCTCTATTCCCAGTGGTCCGCAGCACTGGGCCTGATACAGCTTTTGTTTTTAAACTAGGACAAGCGTCTGCCTAGAAACCCAGAGGAAAGAAGAATAATGCGACCAGCATGTTACTAGAAATGCAACGTTTTCTAAAAGCAGTTTTTTAAACTCCCTGGAGAGTCAGTGCACATCACTGTGATCTCAGTTACTGGATGAAATGTGCCCACTTGTTTCCTACTGGTAGCCTATATGAGAGCCAACTGTCAAGACAGCGTTTACATATTTCTCAAATTTGCAAATGGGCCCCTGAATGACCTCACTGAACATACCTACCTTACCCGCACATTGTTTATGTACCTTGCCGCCTCTGAATCCCTAATTGAGGAAATAGTTTAACATAGAAGAGTCACTGCCCGTGACAAGAAATAGTTTCAGCACATAACGCCCTGTAAAAACACAAATTGTAAATTTTACACTTCCGTTTTTGTAGAAATTAACTAAACATTAGTGAGCTTTAGAGGTGGTGGTAGACAAATTTTCTTTATTACCTTTGCACTGAGTCAGGTAAGCTTTTCCCCCTTGTTTTCAGTCTTTATGTTAAGTTAAGATAACCCCCTGCTGGCTTTAGCTTTATGTTTAGCATACAAACGTGACAGTGGTATCAATCTTCTCATCTAACTATTATTTTCCCCAAATGTTGAACTGTTCCCTTAAGTACAGTGCAGGTAGCAGAAACGGACCGCGGCAGCTTCATCACGCACCCAGAGACCCAGAAACCAACCGGTAGGCTACTCCTGTTGTGGCACTTACATTTCTGTTAAATTAGAACGTTTCTGAGGAAATACATGGAAATGCGTCAGTGTGTTGGCTCCTGTTCTATACTTACACATAGTGCAGAGTGCATAGTGTTTGGCGATGTCGCTACCCGATCCGTACATCCTGCCCGATCGGTGCTGTGCATGTGACACTCCCCAGAGATGAGAAAGAAGCGAGATGACTCACTCGCTAGTTACTTTTAGACATGTAGTTTACATATTTAGTCATATCAGATTTATGTATGCTGGGGCACTTGGAGGTTGCTTCTGGGACGGATGTGGCCTTCGTTACGCCGATTGAATAGGCCCGCTGTATAGGCTACTGTATATAGAGTTGTGTTACAGAGAGTGCAGTTGTCCCGGGGCTCCTGAAGGTCACGGTTTGGCAATTACTTTGTGGTAGTGATGTTACGTGCTGTGCCGAGGCTTCGGAGCGTTTGTTGAGTAATCCAGGAAGTGCGTATCGAAGCTGGTATTGTTTTAGACAAATGACGTCATTGAATAAGCTTGAAGCCGAAATCAAGTTGAGATATTATTATTCCTGAATAACAACAAAAAATGTCTCCCATCTATCATTTTCCTTTAGTTACACAAGCACATTCACTGCCCTCTGCCCGGTTAAACCACTGCCACATATCTGGAATATATCTGCCTGTTTTACACTATTTGAACGATAGGTGGTTTTGTGTGCACAAGAAGCCCAGATGAAGCCTCGTGAAATGAGCCCTTTTGCGAACCAATTTGCTGGAGAGCTTCAGTGCTTCATGGAGCTTCATCTCGCCATCACTACTTTGTGGTAATTTGATTAAAGTGGCAGTAGGCAGTATATTTTTGGCATCATTGGGCAAAAATTCCACAATAACCTTTCAGCATAATTCAAGTGTTCTGAGAGATAACTAGACTTCTGCACCTCCTCATGGCTCTGTTTTCAGGCTTTAGAAAATCTAGCCTGTGGCGGGAGACTTTGACCAATCACAGGTTATTTTAGTGCGAGACGTTCCTATTGGCTGTGCTCCGGTCATGTGACCAGAACTTGCCGTTCCTTCACCAGATTTCACAATAGTGGCGGCGTAACAAACTTTCTCATTTTACAGCTAAACCGTGCACTACAGGATGATTCTGAAAACATTTGAGGCGAGAAATAGGCATTAACGTAACATAATATTGATTCATATTTAATCAGTGCGGCTTAGTTTGACCGTTTAGTCGGAGTTCGCGAGTGATTGACAGCCGGCTCTCGTAGACGGCAGCTGGACAGCAGACCTCAGATCAGCTCTTACTGCTTGTTTTCCTCCGGTTTTTGAAATCTTGCAGATGCCATTAGGAACACCGGAGGACACAGAGGCACATGATTTTTTTCAGGTTACCTGTTTCATGTACTACTGTCAGGATATAGCGATATTGTGTTTTATAAAAATAACTTTTTTAAATCATATTTGCTCCAATCTAGCCTACTTCAGCTTTAATTGAAATTTAGTTTGGGAAATAGAAATGTCCCTATAAGGTAGATGCTGCTGTTGTGCTTGACCTTGACGGCCTGTCTTGTTGAGAGACCCTGTGTCAAAATTTCCTTTTATTATATCAGTTGATATTATACTTGGTACATGGTGCATATTGCAAATTAATTTCTGTGTGATCAAAAATATAGAAAACTAAATTGGGAAGAGGATTCGAGTGGGTATATACTGGAATAGGGAGACACCTATAGGTCATTTTGCACCCCGGGCCCTCTAGTGGGTTAATCCGGCCCTGTAAAAGATTATAAATTAGTCTGCATGCAGAAGTGGTTTTCTGTGATTATATATACATATACTGTGTACTGTATACAGAGTACACTTGCATATGTCAAAAGGATATTATGTACAATGTTAGTTGCACTAGTCTATACTATAATATAGTGTATGATTGTATTGCAATTTATTTCACATATTTATACCTCTCATATCTGTGTGTATTTACTCATATGCAGATTTTCACAAGGTGACTAGTTGGGGGGAAAAAGCATGCTATTGTGTGTCATGATGCCATAATGTCTAAATGCATGATAAAAAGAAGGTCTGGGAGAACAAATTTAGACGATTAACGCCTCACAACACTCAACATTTCTCTCTTTAACAACCCCAGCTGGTCATATATACGGTTATAAATTAGTCTGCATGCAGAGGTGGTTTTATGTGATTATATGTACAGTATGCCTACTGTGTATACAGAGTACACTTGCATAATGTCAAAAGGATATAATGTACAATGTGTGCAGTATATGATTGCATTGCAATTTTCACATACAGTATATATATAGATATATTTATATCTATTTTAAGGGCTGAGAGAGAGCCAGGGTAAAATGCATTTCATTGCATTTCACTGTACACTGTACTTTTAAATGCATATGACAAATAAACTTGAACATACAGTATTTAAACCTCTCATATCTGATTTAATAGTCCATGTGTCCCCATATTTACTCATATGCAGATTTCCACAAGGTGACTAGTTGAAAAAAAAAAGCATGCTATTGTGTGTCATGATGCCAAAATGTCTAAATGCATGATAAAAAGAAGATCTGGCAGACAAATCTAGACCATTAACACCTCATAACACTCAACATTTCTCTCTTTAACAACCCCAGCTGGTCTCATCAAGGCTGTGGTGGTTTCAGGCGTGCAAAACCAACGGCCTAGTAGCGGGTTGTGTCTTATGGAAAGCAGGCAGAAGCACAGTGACATTTTCCCCACATGCAAAATCATGCAAAAGGTAAATACTGAAGCAGCGGAGGGATACATACAGACACTCTGTGTGCAAGAACATGGCCGTCACCTCCGTCATGTCCTTCTCGCAGAAACACCCGCCCACTTTTTGCGACACCGCGCTCTGATTGGAGGAGAGTCACGCACCGTGGCTTCTCATTGGCTCTCCCACGGGTCAATCACGAGCTAATTTCAATGACGTCGGTGGTACACTGGTGTACGCTGGTAACGGCTGGGTGGACTGTATAGTTACTTCCAACATTAAAATGGGACTAAATGCGGTGGATTTTAAGTAAATAAACACGTCAATTTCAGCGTGATTAATTAACGCTTCTTAATTAACACATTAATACGTGTGGAGGTCGTTTGAAGGGGTCTATTTTCGGCTTTTTATCAGCGATATTTCAGGGTAAGTGGAGTGATACATTTCCTTCCTGCGTCTTTTTTCTCCTCAAACAGACACAGACGTTAGCGTTATTATTATAAATATAGCTAAAGTAAATAAGCATAACTGTTGTGATTTATATCTGTAGAAGAATAGGGTTTAATTTGAATACAAAATGTCCGTAATTGTGATTTAAAGTAGTGCGTGTTAGAGCTCGCAGTGTGTCAGGAAGGTAATGGCTGTCGGTTTGTCGACTCCTAACTTGAACATTGTGAAATGGCCTGTTTAGTGTTGAGAGGAGCTCGTCCTTTGCAACCCTGGTTGTGTTGTCTTAAATAAAGGTATATATGGTTACAAAACAACAGGACACACTTGATTTATATATATTAGCTTCCAACCTGTCAAATTAGACCCTGTAATGGTACCTGTCTGCCTTCAGTGGGCCTACTCCTCAGTCTCCAGACTCCATCTGTCATAATGTGTTGTAGGTATACAGACATGATATTTACTACTTTGCTAAATGTCATTTTTTTTTTTTTTTTTTAAACAGAGTTTATTTCTGAATTTTGTTAATACAACTCTGACAATCCATTGCACAAACATGTTTGAACTGATAGATATCCCACCCATGACAATCACAGAGGGCACTCAAAAAGGGCACTCAAGTGTGCAAAAATAATATAGATAAATAGATAATTAAATAAAATAAAAATACAAATAAACATAATTTACTACTTTGCTAAATGTCAATTTTTTTTTTTTTTTAAACAGAGTTTATTTCTGAATTTTGTTAATACAACTCTGACAATCCATTGCACAAACATGTTTGGACTGATAGATATCCCACCCATGACAATACCCAGAGGGCACTCAAAAAAAAAAAACAGGTGTACAAAAATAAATATAAATAAATAGATAATTAAATAAATAATGATAAATTGTTAGAGGTCTAGGACAGTACACCCTGTCATCTAGGGCGCCGACCTGCATAAAATAAGCACAGGAGTTAAGCCGAAGAGTTGAACACAAAGATAAATCAGATCAGGTCCTTCCAATGTTTCGTTTGAAATATTCATGGTCAAATATATACACACAGATACTGTATCCAGATATATATATATATATATATATATATATATATATCATCCTGTTTTTTATTTAACCATGTATATATATATGGTTAAATAAAAAACAGGATGATTTGATAGTGGTATTAGCTTCCAACCTGTCAAATTAGACCCTGTAAGGGTATCTGTCTACCTTCTGTGGGCCTACTCCTCAGTCTCCAGACTCCATCTGTCATAATGTTTTGTCCCTACTTTAGTAAATATCATTTTAACCGCGTGCAGGACTCCTCATACCAGAGCTAACATGCTCAGTAGTTTAATGACATTAAGGAGACATATAAAAGAGAGCTATTGTTCAAAAGCTGCTCATCCAGCTGCATTTTTCCAGCCTCCAGAAAAATGATATTCTGGTTCAAGTTTGTGTGCCTGTTAGTGACTTGATGAGATTGTAGTACAAAAGACTCACTATATTAACAGTGCCAGGTGGACAGTGCGAAAGGGCATTTGCATGGCTTTATATTCTGTATTCTTTAAAGGTATCATATTGTAAAAAGTGAGATTTTCATGTATTTTATATTATAAAGCAGATTTAAGTGATATATAAATACTGTGAAAGTATCAAAACATGCAATCCATGGAGAAATGCAAAAAGCCCGTATTCAGAAATTGTGCGTTTGAAACTAGCCGTTGTGATGTCACAAATATATAATATTTAGACCATTTCACAGTTTTAAACGTAAATATACTAAATGTGTCGCAATTTATTTCCTGTTGCAGTGTATGTAAATGACATCAGCAGACAGGGTGTAAATATGGACCCAAGCTGTTTCCTAGCAACGCAATTTTATTGCCATTCCGTTGAAATGCGCTAAAACGGAGTGTTTCAGACAGAGCATGAATACAGGTATATTCAGACAGACAGTATGAGAAAAATAATGTGTTTTTTGAACATTAAAGCATGTAAACATGTTCTAGTAGAAACCCAAAATACAAGCAGGAACCTGAAAATGAGCATGATATGTCCCCTTTAACATATACTATTAGAGCATCCCAGTCAAATTAGGGCAACGATGTATGGGGTCGTATGTATGCATTCAGTGCACTGGAAATCAGCAGCTATGATTTTTTTCTGTGCCATTCCAGTGTTAGATACTAAAGCTGTTGGGCAAGAAGTAGGCCAGTTTGACAGAGTGACACACACCACTGTGTGCCATCCCTGCAGATGGGTTTCCTATCAACATCGTAAGGTAGTACACACAGTCCCACAGATTGAGAGCATAGATGACACATTTCAACCAGTCAGTTCTCTGCCAGCAGCCTGTTTATTGTGATGTGTAATATGTGGTTTTGGATTTGCTGCTGATTCCTTATTTCTAGAAGTCAAATATTCCCATTTCTCTACTTGCCTCACAGCAGGATCAACAACTTGGCTTCCCAAAAAAACCTTGCTATAGTATCATCAGCAGAAGTATTTTTTTTTATTATAAAACGCTTGAAATAACAGTGTTGTTGAAACTTGCAGTTCCTATGGGTAAGACATAGCGCTGACAAAGCTGGGAGTGGTTGCCAAGATGAACAGAATTAAATCATCCAAGGGGTTTCTCAAAGTCCACAGCAGCAATTCCTTAAGATTGAATTCAGATCTTGAATTGTTAACATCATTTGGGGGTATATGGGAATTTGAACTTTTGTCTCTCGTCTCAAAAAAATCCTAACAACAAGACAGACAACAGATGTATATTATAGCAATACACACTTTATTTAAAACAAACTGTATTTTTTTTGCATTTTGCAACTAATGTGAAGAGAGAAGGGATCAGAATAGATGATTTTTAAAATGATTGACCTAGACCAGGGGTCAGCAACCTTTACCATGAAAAGAGCCATTTTAGGCCAAAAAAAAAAAAAAGAATCTGTCTGGAGCCGCAAAACATTTGAGCATTGTGATGAAGATAATACAGTTTATAGTCTAAGTATATAGTATATAAGTCTAATGCAGTGAGGGCCCAAGTGCAAATGTACTACAGAGTATTAGGGCCACATTGAGGGAAAAAATCAGAGATTTTCAGAATAAAGTCATAATATTACGAGAAAAAAGTCGTAATATTACGAGAATAAAGTCGTAACTTTACAAGAAAAAAGGCGTAATATTACGAGAATAAAGTCATAACTTTACAAGAAAAAAGCCGTAATATTACGAGAATAAAGTCATAACTTTATGAGAAAAAAGGCGACATATTACGAGAAAAAAGTCATAACTTTACGAGAAAAAAGTCGTAACATTACGAGAAAAAAGTCGTAATATTACGAGAATAAAGTTGTACCATGGACCTACAACAATGATAAATAAAAACGAAAATGTAAAAAAAAACGGTTATCCATTTCCCCTTTTAAAAGTCCGCAGGGAGCCACTGGAGAGCGGCTAAAGAGCCGCATGTGGCTCCAGAGCAGCAGGTTGCAGACCCCTGACCTAGACATATAAGTATAAACGGAAAGGAAACGCATGTTACAGTATACAGTAATTGCTGTGGCAACATCTTTCATTCCAAGTTTCAGTCCTCTATGTTGGTTGAAATACTTCAGCCGTGTCTAGAAAGTTGTGATTTATTTTCTCAACTTCTCAAAGATATACCAGGGTGATAAGATTTACATTCCTTGTATCTCCTTTTGATTCAGTCAAGTGGAAGAGGTACAGTAAGACCTCAGAGGCTTCCATTGATTTGTCTGTTAATGGTAATTTTATAGCAAGACATGAGGGGAAAATAATCCAAATTCAAAACACTTTAATGAGACATTTAAAATATGTTATTAAAATTGTTTAATTGGATAGGTATTATGCTTTGAGTTAATGATTTTTGATAGCAGTCAACTTGTAATTTGTCTCATATATTGTCTTTATTCTTTGGTGGTCACAGCAGCTTATTGTCAAGTAGAGACATATTACACAATAACATAGAACATGACATTTATACAGAACTGAAAACACTGTATGTTTTCTAAAATTCTTGTCAGGTCAGGTAATGGTTCAAGGAATGATTAGTCGGTGTGATAATCTGAAAAGTGACAGCTTTAGTCAAAGTAGTAGTATTATGTTTGTTTTAGTGTCAAAATGCTATTTCCCAAGTCCTTCTAAAATCTTTTTTCTGCTTGATGACGCTGTTACATGTACAGTATATGTACATCCTTATTGTCAGTGTATTAACGTTACATACAGTAACTTAGATGGCGGTTGGCACTCTCCCAGTTTGGAGAAGCAAAGGAAGCAGGGAAGCTAAGAAATGTACTGCTGTGTGGATGCCACGTTAGGTCGACTCGGATCCAAAAGACAATAACACATACAAACTAACCGACTGATGCAGCGGTAGACCAGCAACTCCCATGTTCTGTGAGGTAAAATTACTGTTTTTGTCAATGGAGTCTGGTCTGGTAGCTTTGAAGACCGGAATATAACGGCTTCAGATCCCCGTCGGAAAGGGCTGTCTGATGGCGAGGTAAAGCGATGAAAATACTCTATATATAGTGTACACTTATATTGATTTTTTTTTTATTTAAAAAAAACCAAAACGTTTTTATGCTGCTCCCGTCCACAGCCGCTTTACCTCGTCGTCAGACAGACCTTTCCGACGGGGAACTGAAGCCGTTATATCGCTCTCTAACGACACCAGACTACATTCACAAACACAGTAATTTTACCCTACAGAACTCGGGTGTATACATACAACCCTACTTCAAAAAGTCTGAACTTACTCTTTCATTTGTTAGCACAGCTAACTTTGTAGTGCTAGCGTTCACATTCTTCATAACCTCATTGATTAGCTTCGATTAGCTTACTTAAGCTACGTCACTGCTTTTTGCAACGAGTGTGCATTTCCATTTGCAAAAAACGTAACAGAAAGCAGATGGACCCGCCCTTTTAAGCAAAAATTACAACCATTTTCTGATTTCAGCAACTCAAATGTGAGGATTTGTCTTTTTTAAGACTTTTATGGAAGTAAACTCATCATTTGGGTGTTGAACTGATGGTCGAATGGAGCAAAAAAGGTATTTGTAAATGGAAATTTTTCACAATTTTCTGACACTTTCAGACGAAACGGTCGATAAAATAATCAGCTGTTAATCGATAATGAAAACGATAGTTCGTTACAGCTCTCTAATGCTTGTAGGCGACATGAATATTATATAATCTTCCATCACTACATGTTCCTTTTTATTGTCAGGTGAAAGGTTGATGCAAAGTCACAAGACTACGTAAGAGCAAGTCAACGCTGTCCATCTACCGGAAGTGGAGATTGAGCCATAAAGGCTGTCCTAAACCGCTGTCTGAGAGCTGTGGATGGGCAAACCCCACTGCAAGTCACGTTTGAGGCTCCGACCATTTATCTCAGGGCTTTGGCACATTTCATTGGCTAGTGCATAATCCGCTAAAGGTCACAGCCACTAATTACACTCCTCCAAAACAGACAGATGCCTACCCTGAGCTTGATTGCGCTCTCCTTCATCAGAAGAATATTCAAGGGTTGCATAACCATCACTTGGACAATCTGAATAACATGTGCGTGTCTCGTTTTTTTTTTTTTTTTTTTTTTTTTACAACCAGGGTGACCAAATGCACGCCCTCTATAAGATAATGAGGCAAACCTGGTGGAGCCAAAAGTCATTCATTTTCCACTATTATACACTTCTATCTAGTGTCTTTACTTCTTAACAGTCTTTTCTGCTTCTTTGGCTTCCCGTATGTCACAGAGCAAGCTTGGTTTCAGCTCGATGCAGGGCTCAGTTTTAGCCAAGCGGCGACCTCATTATCTTGGCATCCAATCAGTCCTCCGGCCAGCTCCTAATTGAGCCATCAGCGCCTTAAGGGGGAATAGGAGGGATGAACGTGTCAATTACAGTAATGAGGGGGCAGCCATGCAGAGGGCAGTCAGGGAGAGGAAGAGGTTAGACCGAAGCCTTGCAGTGTTGCCCCATTCTGGTCAATTCACGGCTAATCAAAGATTGTCGCTTGACATTGGCGAAGTCAGTAGTCAGTAGGGAAGAGCTGTTTTTAATCATTTTTCCCTCTCACAGTGGGATATGTCTACATGTTGCGGTAATTGTTTAGAGTTGGTGCATTACAGTTGCAGCTAATGAATGATCTATGATGATGTCCAGCACTGCTGTGAATACAGATATATCATGTATGAAAAGTGCAGCACAAACCAAATCATACATGATTATGTCTTTGGTGTACTGTGTTAGTTTTGCAGGCTGTCCAAATTAATTGCTAGTCTGTATATAATGTTGTCTGCTAATGGTCATCATTAGAGGGATATAAACACTTTAAGGTCTCTTATCATTGAAAGATTTGTTGTTTAAACATCTTATAGCATTAGTTGTGTCGAATATAAATGTACTTTTTTTGACATGATTAATAATCCAATAAATTGGCCGTGTAGGTCCTTCTACAGCCGTGATTCACAACTGAACATGCTTGCATTTAGAGGGTACTTGCACAGTTACTAGGGAAGTACCTGGGAAAATTGTGGATAAGCTAATGAGCCAAAAGAAGCTATGATATACTGCTGCTGAAACAATTAGTCGATCGTAGGAACATTTTATAATTGTTTAAGTCGTTTAATTTATCTTACAAACACGCCAAAGATTCCCTTCTCAAATATGAGGATTTGCAGCTTTTCTCACTGTAAATTGTCAGTAGGAGTGTAAGGATGCATCGATCCGGAGTGATATATTGATTCAATATCATCAACGCAAAGTGAAAACATTGACATATATATCATCATCTTTAAGATACACCTTTATTTTGAAATTCCCATGGTACATGTGTGTCACGATTTCTGTCCAAGCAGACCTCCTTCCTACAGAACCAAGTAAAGGAGCCCAGTAGTAAAATTGTCAAATCATATTGTAGTTGCTTTTTGTTCATTTATATATACATAACGGATTGTGTTAAATGGGCTTATGATATTGCCTCATATTGATCGTAGACCCCTGAATTTAATCGAATAAAAATCGGTATCAGTACAATATTGTATTGTGATGAAACTTGTGATTTACACCCCTATAAGTCAGACAAAACAAGACTTTTGAAGACTTCACATTGGGCTCTGGGGCATGATGGACATTTTTCACTTTTTTGTAACAATGCATAGACCAAAATGTATTATTTGGTGCATGAAATGTCCAAAAAGAAAAATTAAAAAAATTATAATAAAAAAAATTGCAATGTCTTTTCATAGTTTTCATAGTCTTTCCCAAAGTGACGTTTTCAGATGTTTTGTCTAGTCTGACTAAAAGTCCAAAACCCAAAGTTATTAAATTTACTAATGTATATGACAAAGAGAGGCAAGCAAATCCTGCCATTTGAGAAGCTGGAAACTGAAAATGTGTTTGCATCTTTTCACTATTTTTGCTTAAAAAATTGAAGCCACAATAACCACAAATTGTCCAACTAAATTGTCACAAGAACCAGTAACACATCAGCAACAATAGGTTGACTTTCCTCAGATTTCAACCAATCCTGAGTCACTTGTAACAACTTAACACCAAATACTAAAGTAAAACTTTTTCTCTTCCGATGCCGTTTCTGATACCTCAACTCTGATACCGAGTAATACTCTTTTTCTCAAAGTTAAAATCTGCACACCTCACTAAATTGAATTCACTGGAATCATTTGTATGTAGGGTAACATGAGCATGAGGCCAGGGAGTGAAAGTGAAAACACATTTCTTTTTATAATGACAGACAAATAAACTGTATTTATTGCCGACACCTGATCCACTTAATAAGGTCAGTATTTGTGCTGATACCGATCCGGTGTATTGAATCAAGCAAGAAAAGTGAAAATAAATATGGTTGATACAGAGGGCTTAAGTTTCATGTGCAGCTGTTGAGGTAATACATGGCACTGATAAATGACACTGAGATTTTTAGAGTTGAATCTAATATGCTGGCTTTTATTACAACATCTGATTAATTCTCAAGCTGGGCGCTCTGAAGTGTTGAAATGTGGTCTGTGGAGGCCCCATGTGCACTCCACTGGCGTTTTCAAATTTTTCCGTCTGGCCTAACAGCAATCCCACAGGAGAGCACGGACATGGAGGGTCAAGACTAGAGGGAAAACGTAACACGACTGCCACAGGGCTGAGCCTATGTGTAGGACGGAGAAGGGGTTTTAGGGATGCTAATGTATTTAGAAAATGTAAAAGCCTTGTTTGTTTCCAGTTTTCTCTGCAGCAGTGCAAAATTTAGCTTTGGGATTCATTTGCAGTCACTGTCTCACTTTCACCTCCAGAGGTGTGGTTTACCCATCAAACCAGTTCATATTTCTCTCCTTTGATTATGGATATTATACACACATATACAAAAAAAAAATCAATAATGTCAAGCATGAAGTCAAATAAAATTATCCCTAAATAAAAAAATGGAGTTTCCATCAAAATCATAGTGGAAGCAAGCGTTGGTGAAGATTGTTCATACGTACATAGGGCTGCAACTAACTGTTATTTTCATCATCAATTAATCCGACCATGATATTCTCATTTAATCATTTTGTCAATAACATGTCAAAAAATAGTGAATAATGCTCATTATTGTGTCCCAGAGCCCAAGGTGGTATCCCCAAATCAGAATAGCAGGAAATCCTCATATTTGAGAAGCTGGTCATGTTTGACATTTCTGCTTTGAAAAATGACTGAAATGAAAAATCAATTATCAAAATAGCTGCCAATTAATTTTCTGTCGATTGACTAATTAATTGCCGATTAATCGACCATTCCTTTTAGCTCCAGTGAGCGCTTGATTTAACGTATCAGAGCACCCTAAATGCAAAGCATCAGCATCACAACTGACCAAGTTTAATTAACTGTCGAAGCTAGAATTATATTATTAACTGTGCAGCGCTACTGTGAACTTAAATCACAGTTGTAGACGTATTTAAAGGAAGGATATGTGCAGCTGTATATATTACTGTTAGTTAATTAGCATTTATTATGAAGATTAAGTGACTAATTTGTAATTCTAGATACAATCAAAAGCGTCGGCAATGTATAATGATGTCACGTTGACACACACGACTAAGCAAAGAGAAACTGTTGTTACTGCTGTAGTATATCAATTTAAATATTTATCCTTGCCACCATTAAAAACTCCATCTGAATCTTGGCATAAAGCTTGTTATACCTGCAGTATAACATACAGGAATATCACTTTGGTAACAATTAATCATTTGACTCCAACAGCTCAGGTCGTGTGTAGTAACACGACCAAGAGACTGACCAGTTTCAAATCTATCTGTAACTCATGCAGAGGCTCTCAAGGCTTTCTTATTCATCATTTGTTCATTGTTTTCATTTCTTATTCATAACTCTCAGACCTTCATGTCGAGGAGGATTTCAAAGTATTGCCAATATAAAGAATACCAAACAGTGATTCAGTCTGCACACAAAGATATGTGAAGCCCTTATAGTCATCAGTATGCCTCCTCTGATGCCATACAACTTGTGGACTGACACTTCTTAGATCGCTTCTGAAGATTTTCTTGTGTGTAAATATGATCTAAAACACTAATGGCCCATACAAACTGAGTCCTGTTCACTGACGTCCCTTTTCAAGTAGAGCTACTCTGATTTTCCTTGAAAGAAAAATGGCATTGATTGTTTAAGTGTTGACGCTGAGTGGCCCTAAAGGGGCTGAAGCATCATGCGAGTGGAAAAACATGCTGACCTTTTGCTTGTACGTTCTGATGACTCTTAAGTTTTAAAATTTAATAATCTATTAACCTTCTCAATCAATTAGCCTGATCCTTTACCCTATAACATGTTTAAAAAAATACTATGACAAACCTTTATCATGAATTTCCCTAAAGTGATGTCTTCAAATGGCTTTTGTGGCTGTAGTGTGTATAAATGTTAATGTTATGTATAAATCATCATCTGCTCCACCGCCACTGACCAGTACAGTGTCACATAACTATAATCTATATTGTTGGAAATTTATAGGACCATACATAGTGCGTAACTTTTTCACTTTGGTAGTATGTAGGGATTATTTGGACACAGCGAGAGAGAAGCAAAAAAAGTCACCTTTAAGAAGCTGTTACTGATTTTTAAGCTTATTTATAGGAGGCCGATTAATCGATTATCAAAACAGTTGGGGATTAATTTAAAGTGGCAGTAGGCAGTATATTTTTGCCATCATTGGGCAAAAATTCCATAATAACCTTTCAGTATATTATAATTCAAGTGTTTTGAGAGAAAACTAGACTTCTGCACCTCCTCATGGCTCTGTTTTCAGGCTTTAAATACTCTAGCCCGTGACGGGAGACTTTGACCAATCACAGGTCATTTCATTGAGAGAGCGTTCCAATTGGCTGTGCTCCGGTCATGTGACCGGAACTTGGCATTCCTTCACCAGATTTCACGCGGCGGCGTCACCAACGTGCTCATTTTACAACTAAACCGTGCACTACAAGATGATTCTGAAAACATTTGAGGAGAGAAATAGGCATTACAGTAACAGAATAGTGATTCATATTTGATCAGCGCTGCCTAGTTTGACCGTTTGGTCGGAGTTCGCGAGTGATTGACAGTCGGCTCTCATAGACGGCAGTTTGACAGCGGACCTCAGATCAGCTCTGATTGGTTGTTTTCCTTCGGTCTGTGAAATCTTGCAGATGCCGTTAGGAGCACTGGAGGACACCGAGGCACATGATTTTTTTCAGGTTACCTGTTTCATGTACTACTGTCACGATATAACGTTTTATAAAAATAACTTTTTGTTAATCATATTTGCTCCAATCCCGCTTACTTCAGCTTTAATAGTTGACAACTAATCAATTAATCGTTGCAGCTCTAAACCTGATTTGATTGTAATGTTGTAGATCCATATGAATAACAAAAATATCTTCTGCAGCTTTACCTGCTGAAGTGTATTTGAGCGAGATACAGCGCTAACTTCTCCTGACTTTTCACTATGAAGGCTGAAAGAGAACGTCTCAAAGCATGACATCAAATCAAAAATGTATTTAATTAAGTGCCTTCGGTTGGAATTAACCAAATCATTATGCCAGTGCATTTCAGCTGTGATTCTGGTACAAAGTGTTGTCTGGATAGATACCTTAGTGTGTGTCTGTGACCCCCTGCTGTCATAATCAGACAGCATTGTTGTCGCCGTTGTTTTCAAGTTAATTCAGATGAATTACTTTTGTCATTTTATTTCTCACATGACAAGAATATGATGATTTATTGATTCATGAATCAACAGACATCGATTTAATTTCCTCACACGTCTTGTTTTGACGTTTGTGTGATATTTGAGTGACCTTTCTGTCTCTCTGTCTCCTGCAGGAGAGGAGCGACGTCCTCTTCACCACAGCAGCTGCAGGGGAAGTTTGTCACTTTTGTCCCCGTTGAACAAACAATGAACTGAGGACCTCCACGCTGTAAAACGTCACACATCTCTGCAGCACCCACTCTACGCGCTCTCGCCGCCCGCCAGCAAAAGGGGTCGACAGCGTTGCCTCACCACACCTGGGCAGAGAAATGTGTGTGTGCGTGTGCCCTCGGATGCATGACTGTGTCTGAGTGCTTTTGGGCTGAAGTAAGAGGTAGTAGGCTGCACTTCCTCTCGCACCCTCTGAGAGGCGCTTCACCACTTGACTGACTACGACATTTGTCTCCACAACTGCAAAGCATCATGGGTAGGAAAAAGATTCAGATCCAGCGGATCACCGATGAAAGGAACAAGCAGGTGAGTCTTAACTTAGTTTTCATCTGTTTCTCTTTTCTGTGGCTCGTTTTTATGGGTGAGGGCTGCAACCAACATGTGTTTTGATAATTTATTATTATGACGATTATTCCGAATAAAGTTAATACATTTGTACAGGACATTTAGGACTTTGAACCTCCATACTTTTTTGGTATGCGTTAAAATATGTCTGTAGTATGGAAAACTTTACAGTACCACAAGTTTGTGTTAATGACTGATCAAAATTATAATCCTGTATATTTATTCTTTATTTTATGATTTTAGATGTTAGTTGTTCTGTTTAGATGCACCAATAATCCCTTTTGCGTTTTTGTTTTGTAAAATATCAGTTAATATGTTCTTAATACAGCCAAACTTAATTATATTGATTGAATCAGAGTATTGCGCCACGGTTAAAAATCCATCTGTCTTAGAGACTTATATATTAATTTTAAAAAATCAATACTGCTGTTGTACATTTCGTTTTATCAAGACATTTTCTTTCTAAAACTAAAAGGTAGTATTTCCCAGGCAGTACAGTGTAAAAATATATTTTATACTAAAATTAATGCGATGAATACAAATAAATTTAAGCAGTTGTCATTCAAATATATTTTAAAAATATGGTTTCCATGTTCATGAAAAAGCTCCGAGGCTAAAAGAGACTGAGCGTCAACATATTAAATTCAGGAATAATGTGTTCAGTTTACTGATATTCATATTTACTGAGGTTTTTGTTATCTTTCACTGCCAGTCCGAGGTGCCAGGCAGATTTGATATTTTGGAGGAACTCAGCTGTCTGGAAGTGATTCACAGATTTATCTCATTTATGAAGCTGCTCTATTTTTGATTTGGTTTTATGCTTGTCGTGTCATTGTCCGATTCAAATATACACATTTGCTGCAGTGAAAGGTCTCAAGGTCTCAAATACTCTACAGCAGCAGCAGCAGCAGCAGCAGCAATTTGCCTTTTTTCAGTTCCATTTGTTGTTTCCTTTCTCCTCACAAGTCTTCACTGCATGAGGCTGCCACCCCACTTCACAGTAGGGACGGTGTTGGATGAGTGATGAGATAAATTTGGGTTCTGCCAAACAAAGTGCTTTGTCTCACTGCTGAAAAGTTAAATTATGGTTTCATCACACCACAGAATATTTTGGCTCTGTTTGTTCTTTTTTTTTCAATATCCAGACTGTCATGTGTCATGTCTTTTCCATGAGTGCCTTTTGGCCTCTCTGCCATGCAGCTCGGGTTTGTAAAATGTCGTATTGATGTTGTTCTTTAATGGCCTATTGTTTCTTCCCTGACCAACGTCTTTCTTGTTTTCTCAGTTATGTCGGATGAGTAGTCGTATAAGAATGTTAATTTGGTATTTTTATTTTTTTTTTTCCCGGTTGCTCTGATCTTAAACTCTGCAGATGGATTCTGGAAACCATTCATACAGTAAATACTGAACATGTGTCACTGAGGCATAAGACATTAGAGGAAGTTGTATGCAGAATATATTAGTTGATAGTGTCACTGAAACATGGTTAAATTACTCCAAACAACACAACGTTTTGACAAATTTATTGATATAAAATATGTTAATCTGTGTTAGACCAAGAATTAAACATTTAATTCCATTTGAATTCAGGTTGTAACTGCCCACCTCACCATTGACCAATTGGTTAATTGGAAACCAAGAGTTGGTCACCACGTCCTCTGTGAATTTGACTTCTACTGTGGCACCGAAAATAAATCTATTTCCATTAATCTCATGACCAAAGCGTGTACTGTATGTACGATAGGTTTCTGTATGGACCACATCATCTAATGGTGATGGCAGAAGCAGCGTTAACTCAATCACATTCCTTGTCATTTAAAAAAAAAAAAAAAATTAAACTACATTAGTCCACTTCTTTTTATTTTAAGTTGTTCAGCGCAACATCAGAGAATCAAGGCTAAAAATCATATCAACAAATGTATATAACTGGTTGTACTAATAACGAAACCTATTGTTGGAGTATTATTTAAAAAAACTAAAACAATCAGAGACCGGTTATTGCTTGAAGGCCAATGCCTGACACTATTATTTCATCGTTGTGCTAGTAGTTATGAGTCATAAAAGGTCCACAAAAACAAGGATGCTTCATTATTGATGCTGAAAACTGTCTCCACGATTTGTTGGATGTGTTCCCTGATGTGTCTGCCAGTAATGTGACTGCATATATTTTCTTCATTACTAGACACCTGAAAGTTCACACATCGTCAGCTTCTTCTCCTGAACTGTGAATTTCATTTTGATTTGCAAGTCTAGACCTCTTTGTGTGTTTATCACAGAAGATCTAAAAATAATATTAATATTTATCTCAATAGCAGAGTGTTAACCCTGAGAAAGAGAGACTGGAAAATAGAGGAAAAGTAAGAAAGCTTTACACGGAAAACGTCAAGTTGTATGCCGGTATTTCAGACCTTCAGCGAGTTTTGAGTTTTTAATAAAGGGTGTGTACTCACATACCTTTTTTTGTTTTTTCCCCACCCTCTGCCCTGTTTCCCCCTCCCAAACTTCCTCTGCCGTTTTCTCTCAGGTGACATTCACAAAGCGAAAGTTTGGCTTGATGAAGAAAGCCTACGAGCTGAGTGTATTGTGTGACTGCGAGATCGCTCTGATCATCTTCAACCATGCCAACAAGCTGTTCCAGTATGCCAGCACTGACATGGACAAGGTCTTGCTCAAATACACAGAGTACAACGAGCCTCACGAGAGCCGGACCAATGCAGACATTATTGAGGTAAATCCATCACGTCGGCAGAGTTTGTGTTACAAGTGAGTTGGCTAAGATTGACAGTTACCATTGAGTTTTAGGTCATCTAAAGAAATGTTTTCCTGTGATGTAACATTTATTATTACAGGGAGACTTTACCGTAAAACAGAGATAAGATGCCAGTTAATATTTATGGACGTTAACAGCTTCCTCTTAAAAGTGGAAGCCAGAGAATATCTGGTTGATTTATAAAACTCCACACAAACTTAGTGACACTAGAGGCAGCGTGAGCTTCATCACATATACAGGTGTTTTCCATGTAATCTGGTAAAATTGTGACCACCTTTTGTACAAGTGATTGAATCAGGTGTTTCACTAAAAACACCAGGATCAAGAGACACATAAGTAGTCACCATTTAGCTGAGTTTTGGCTTATCCCTCAGGTGGTGTGGTGATGTGACGGATACATCTTTAATCTACATTTAGATGATCCAGATCAGATTGGACTTGGTATTGGAGATACCAGATCGGGGTTTGGGGACTAAAAGAAAACTCAATAGGGACATCCCTGGTTTCAAGCAACTAAAGTGACTGACTTTTACACTGCTCTCACTTTCTTTTTATCTTTCATAGACTTTGAGAAAGAAAGGCTTCAACGGTTGTGACAGTCCAGAGCCAGACGGTGAAGACTCCATCGACCAAAGTCCCCTAAATGATGACAAGTACCGTAAGACCACAGAGGACCTGGATGTTCTCTTCAAACGCTACGGAGTAAGTCTTCTAGTATATCGTAATTACTGTTTGTTCTGCTTCTCTCTTGACTGTAGACTTGTTGGTCAAACGTTTGTCTGTTATTATTTTGTGTTTGGCTTGAGTGCCGACAGGAAACAGCTACTGGGGTGAAGTTCCTCTAACTGGTTGTTTCACACTATTTTTCACTGGGTCTTTTTGCAGAAGAATAGACACTTTTGATCATCATAGGAGATAACAGATATATGAACAGAACGTTTTGTTTTGGCTTTCATGTCAAGTGATGAATCTTTCTTGGTAGAGTAATGCAGTCATTTCGCAACATGTAGCTTTCGGCCTATATTTGGTGTGTGTGCAGCGCACATTCAAACTCGACAGAAACTAAATAAAGCTCACCAAAACCGTCTTGGTTAGTCTTTCCAACAATCCCCAACTCTGGTTCAGTCAAAATAAACCTATATTTCACGTATGTTTCTGTTGACCACCCTCTTTTAAATCACCTCTGATGCACATTTTCATTCTACATTGTTTGAGGAAATTATAATGTTTGGTAACTGGACGCAACCGCCACTAAGACGCTATCGTAGCTCCTCAGGGATTGAAGCTGTTATTTTTCTCCTTTTGACAATCTAACCAGTGCCAACACATCCGTTAAGGTTGTAAGGACTATGGCTGTTGGAAGTTGTTGTTGGTTTTGTTTAAATATGCCAAATTGTAATTTTATGTTATTTTGGTTTGGTCGATTAAGCTAAGACAGCTAAATTATGTGCTGACATCAGTTGTCACGGTAAATATTCACATACTCTGCAGTCTGATGGAGACACCAGTGGCAGAGGCAGCCTCCTTTATCGCCGAGCACCATTGGTACCGGAGTGAAGCCGGGCGCTTACCGTCAAACTCAGCCATTTATCAGTTGCTGGCAACTTGATCCCCGACGACACAGAGAAATCACGTGATACCAACGTCGTTGTATTATTGGCTCACACGCTTTGTTAGAAGTGGGAACCAAACATCTTATATCTTCCACTGAGATAAACAAATCAATCATTTTGGACACGTCAACTTTTTTAAAATGATCAATTCACAATCAATCATTTTTTTTAGGAAAATCCATACATTTTATACAGCACCTTTCTGAAAGCTCTGTGGATGTTAAGAAAGCAATCTTTCAGATCTAAAGGGATGTGGTGATCAAACACCTCTAGGCTTAACTGTACATTTTGCTGAGCTAGAACAGTAAAATACATTTTGAAATTTGTGTGGCTAACCTGCAATTAGAGCCCAACGGATACATCGTTTTGAATTATATTAGCTTTTGATAACTATTTTAGCTTACCAAAGACACTGTACACATGTGTGCAAATATGCTGGCTGAAAAGCGGAGATGGAGCGGTTAGCAGTTAGCAGTTGTCGTACGACAAAGACTAAAACTGAAATTCTCTCTTCCCACTTTGCAGCAGTCGACCGCTCCGACCCAGACGTTCTCCATGCCTGTCACAGTCCAGGCGTCCAATCAAAGCACACTGCAGTTCACTAACCCTGGCAACGCACTGGTAACTACCTCCTATGTAACATCATCATCGCTCACGGATACCCACCTCCTGTCGCCACAGCAACCGGCTCTTCAGAGAAATACGGTGTCTCCTGGGTTGCCACAGCGACCAGCCAGTGCAGGTGAGCGAGTGATACTCTGCCTAGTGTGGCAAGACGTCAGTTGTCACTTAATGAATACCAGCAGAAACAGACTGTAAACCGTCGAGCAGCCTCTTACTTTTGGAAAGAGATATTTCCAACACGAGAAAAATACGAAATACTTCTAATGTGGTCATTTTATTTTTCTACTTCTACACTATCTGCTCTTCCTCATGTTTACCTCCTCAAGGATAACATTGTAATGTAGTATATATTGTTATCAGTTGTGATTCTTTCATAGACCTGCAGTGGATATTGTATGTAGCATCATTATATGTAAAGAGCTGATTAGTTCCTCGGCCCTGGACTAATCTGCAGTGTGTGACATTTGCTGCACTCCTCCAACTGGGAACTTTTGTATAACCTTTAAATTATTAGCTCATAGCTGTATCAGCCTCATATTAAGCAGTGAAGAACTGGAGTCAGTAAGTTTGGCTTCTCATTATCTATTACTTTTACACTTGTCATGTCAAGTGCATCGTATCTGGATAAAATCCAGATGAGATTTAAGACATTTTAATTTACACTTAGTCACATGCATGTGTCTCCCTTAGCCAGATCAGAAATCTGGTTGCAATCTCATCTTATCCTGGCTACATTCACACCAGGGTCGGCACGCCACCAGTCCAGAAGGCGGTGGTAATGCATATTAAGCTATTTGAAGAATAATATCTTCTGCACTTAATAAATTTAGTTACTACAATAAGTTTCTAGCAGAATTAGCTAACAACTATTCATGACCTAACACATACGCATGAATGAATCGCATTTATGAACTTTGAGCGCGACAAAAGTTTTATCGTCTTCACGTCTTTAATGCTTCTTTTTCTGGATTATAATTCAATATTCAAAGGATCAAAATATGTGCATTGAAATGCAGGGTGGCATACTCTAGTCTAGTAGTAATCTGTTGTAATAAAAAAAAAAAAAAAAAAGGCTATAAATAATGATTGTAATTAGAAAAAAATAAATATATAGGATAGGATAAAAATATAGTAGTTAAAATGATTAAATGTATATTGGTGTGTACTGTAGGTGGTCTTGGTATTTTCTCCAGTGTATAAATGTAAAATTTACACACATATACACATTGCTATGGATTTCCGTTAACAATTTGTAGTAAAATATTTGGAATTTTTTTTAGATTGAAAGCTCATTGCTGACCTCGGAAACAGACGTTTTTGATTATATTGTATATCAGTCTTTTCAGAGCTGCAGCATGTTGTATGCCGGTACAAGTTCCAATACGTTGTTGCTTCCTTATTTTTCAGATCTTATCAGAAATAACAGAAGTGTGTACAGTAAACTACTATATTTCAGACAATGTGAAAGCCTCTAGTGTTGTTTTGGTTCTTAATTCTCATCCTTTTTATCCTTTTTCAATAGGTGCTCTTCTCGGAGGCGAGCTGAATAATTCAAATGGAGGATGCCCAAGTCCAGTCCGTGAGTACTCTGCTACTATATTTGTTCCGATCCTGAGTTTGGTTTATTATTTATTATTAAGCTATTTGCTTATTTTTTATCGCTAAGAATTCCTCTGGTATGTAGTCTGTATTAGAGTATTTATCCCAAATCCTTTCCAAGGTTCCTCCTCTCCTCTCCTCCTCTGCACCATCTGTGATTGTGCTGTGGAGAGATCAGGGGATGCCACCAGTAACATCAACAGGCATGCATGGGATTCCCAGCAGCTCACTTTTTAACATTATGGCACGTTATGGTCAATTTATTAAGTCTTTTGGCTCCTAAATCATATTTACTATTGTAAGATTTTAGTAGAAGGAATAAATTTGTCTTGACATCATGTCCAATAATCACCAACACAAAAAGATTTTGAAATCATCTTTTTAGTTATTAGATTAGATTTGCTCCTGATGAGGTGACGTTTGCTTTTACAACCAGCTTTATTCTGTCGATGTTGTCATCTGTAAATTAGTGCATCTCAGAATAGAATAAAAAGAAAGCTGTGGAGGATTATTTCAACACAACTTTGAGTGCACACAGTTTCCGCACCCCGCTGATTGCATTCACCTGTTTGATTTTCCTATTGATTTCTGTCCATTCGCACCTTTTCTCCCCGCAGCTAATGGATACAACAGTGCCAGGGCCTCCCCAGGCCTCCTCACCGTTTCCAACGGCAACAGTCTGGGGAAAGTAGTTCCGGCCAAGTCTCCACCCCCACCTCCCAGCCCCCAGATGGTCACCAGCCGCAAGCCAGACCTCCGAGTCATCACCTCACAGGGCGGAAAGAGCCTCATGCAGATGGTGAGCTTAACCAAGCCGAACTTGTGCTGCCTGGGTCCTTTCTAGTTAACATTTTGAACCTTATACAATGAAAAAGTGCCACTTTATACCTTTTTGTTAACACGCTTAGTCACCTGGATGATTAAAAAGTAAGGATCTTACAAACAACGAGAAAACCAAGACACCTGAAACCCAGAAGATTTGTTGAGTCCCATGAGGGGATAGAAATTATTTTCATTTTATCTCAGAAAAAGCATGCCTTCACTGGCCAATGAATGAGATGGAAAAATATACAAAAACATTGGGAATTGAAATGTATATTATATTAAACATTTTTTATTGTTTATATAGAAGATAAACAGTCTGTTAGAGGCTGTTTGCCATCATTTTTGTGTCTTTAGTAAAGACCCGAGAGCATTGATTTGTGCTCTCCACTCTACGTTCAACATCTCATTATTTACTCTGGCAGAGTCAGCAAAGTCTCGGATGAATCAGCCAACTCCCACTGACATACAGATGAGATTTCTCATAACTTTAACTAAACATGCACCCACATTAAAGTGATAGTTCGAGTGTTTTAAAGTGGGGTTGTATGATGTACTTATCCATAGTCGGTGTATAACCTACAGTAGATGACAGTCGGCTCGCGCCCAGCTTGGAGAAACAGACAGGTGTTTTTGCATAGGACCAAAGCAATGTACTGCTGTGGACAGTAGACAGCCGGCAGCAAAATGTATTTCAGCCACCTAAAAGAAAGGCCCACCTAAACAAATCATTATCAGTTTCAGTGTACGCTATATTTAGAATATTTTCGACAATTTACCTTGCCGTCAGACAGCCCTTTGTGACGGGGAACTAAAGCCGTTGGTATTTATCTATGCTCTCGCCAAAGCCACAAGACTCCATTGAAAAAAAAACTGTAATTTTACCTCGCAGAACATGGAAGTGGCTGGTCTACCGCTGCCTCGATCGGTTAGTTTGTTTGAGTTATTGTGCAACTTTGGTGAATCTGAACTAACCAAAGTCACACAATAACACTAACCGATTGAGGCAATGGTAGACCAGCAACTCCCGTGTTCTGCGAAGTAAAATAAAAAAAAAAATTCAATGGAGTCTGGTGGCTTTGGCAAGAGCATAGATAACGGCTTCAGTTCCCCGTGTCGGAAACATAAACCGTATACCGGCGAAAATATTCTAAATATAGCATACACTTAAACTGATATTGATGTTTTTTTAGGTGGCTAAAATACGTTTTGCTGCCGGCCCCGTCCACAGCAGTACATTGCTTTGGTTCCTTGCGGTAACTCCTGTCTGCTTCTCCAAACTGGGGGCATGCCGACATCTACTGTAGGTAATACAAGTACATAAAACCCCACTTCAAAACACCCAAACTACCCCTTTAACAAGCTATAACAAGCGTGGTCCATTTAGTAGCTGTTCTGGAGCTTTCAATTATACCACACAATCTTCCTAAACAGTTTGCCCACTACAAATTTCCATTTTACCGCACACTTCAAACCTGCAATATTTCTATATTCACAATGGATCACATGATTTCTTGTATATGAAACGGGACCCATGAGAAGGGAATATTGACCAAGTGACCAGTGACAGTTGCTCCGTGTCTTCTAGCTGTATGATTAGGCATCGGTTTGCTAACACGTTCACCATATCAATTTTATAAAGTGAAAAGATGTAAGTATTGAGTGCCCCCAAAAAAACAGTTATTGCAGGTTTAAGGACTTGCTCATGTTGAATTAAACGTTGAGATTGATTATTAATTCTTGACCTTGTAGAAAAGTGTCGAGGAAGATCTTGTGATTTGACCAAAAGCTGCAGAACTGATGACAAATGGACCTTGTGGTTTTGTGCTGTCTCCTGAGATTTCAGGTTCCCACACATTTACTGTAACAATTAGTATACATTGATTTATTTCATAGGTAACTTAAAAGTAGTCTGCCAAACTACAGTAAGTAGTTTTATTTATGTATTTTTTTATTTATTTATCCTTATTGATTTTTAGTTACTAATATAATCTGTTACTTACCACCCTTTGCAGACAGAGGATGAGCTGGAATTGGTAAATGAGGTGATTTTCCCCACGTCAGTCACTCGCATGAGTCGATGGCTATCGACAGTCAACACATTATTAGCATGGTTGCAATACTGTACGACAGATACTCATTGTTTTGGTCTTGCTCCACTGACATTTCTTGAGGTGGTATTCAGCTTGTGGTTCCCACCTGACTGCATGTGATTCAGGGCTCATGGTTGTGTTGTTAGGATCATGATCTTCGCAGTGATAATCTAGAAAAACAGACCTCCACGGTTATCAGTGCTTTAGCAGAATTGTCTTTAAGTGATCCCGTCAGTTTTGAACCGGGCCCATTTACTTCATCATATGATACCACCTAAAGCATGGGTGTCTCTTCACTTGGCATTGTGGTGCGAAGCGCCGCGGAGCATGTTCCACAATCACTGACACTCATTTTCACCTTCCATCAAAATTGTCAAGTAGAGATGTTCAAAATCTGGCATTACATTAAAGGCATTAATACTTCAGGATTGTGCGTCTCCTAATCTGCATCTTGCAGGAGCTCAAACAGAGTGTTTCAGGCAGAGGGTGAAAAGAGGTTTTTGCAGCATTTTTTGAACATTAAAGTATGTAAACATCTTCTATTAGAAACCCCGAATACAAGTATGAACCTGAAAATATGCATATTAGGTCCCCTTCAATAGTTTCACTAATTTTCAAGCAAAAATGCTGAATATTTTCTGATTTCAGCCTGTCAAATGTGAGGATTTGATGCTTATCTCTGTCATATATCAGAATAAACTAAATATCTATGTCACCTTATCTTCTGGGAAATTATAACCAAAATGTTTCACTATTTTCTTTATCAATTAATTGCTAAAATGGGCCAATTAATCCATAATGAAAATGCACCCCTACAGATTACACTTGCCCTACAATATTATATACACCAGATAAAATAATTTTTAAAAAGTACAGTAGGCCGGCTACAACTTACTGATTGAGAAAACTTGTTATCCTATAAAACCACATTTTAATTTAAGCTGAATTTACTGAGAGAGAGGGATGATGGCTGCTGCGTTCTGGTGCTGATTGTCAGTCGCCCCCCTTTTACAATTCCACTCAAAGTTGACAGGCAAGAATCTCATTTTCCAGAGGATAGTGATTCATTTTCATCACTCTCACCCTGCCGCCCCTCCTCACTTCTTCACAAAGGCAGTTAATTGAATCTGGCCCCTCTCTCTGGTCTATCTCCTCTCTCTCTCTCTGTAAATTCAGCCAATGTTTCCTCTCAGGATGATCTGCATTCACATGGTCATACAATTCAAGAGAGTAATTTCAGACCAGAATTATTGCATCTTTGGCTTTTTGTATGCAGGACCTTTTTTTATTTTTTCTCTTACAAAAGACCTCAGTTTGCTTTTTATCCATGTTATAATTCAGCTGAACCAGACTCCAGAGTGTCGTGCTACTTCAGAGATTTGTGTCTTTCAGCGCAGGTGTATGATGATAAAACCTCATGGTAGCAGTTTCACAGATTTATCAGCATGTCTGTGGCACCTGGTTTGGAGAAACACTCGATATTTTGTCATCTAAATGACTGACTTAATGTACAAGCACTGAGCAAGTATCAGGTTTGTACCCTGTTCTCTAAAAATGAATGATTGAAACATAAAAATCTGATCAACCGGAGTGCACCCAAGCAACATACTGTCGGGCCTGTAGTGACATCCACTGGAGAAACATGAGATCAGCTGCATGTTCAATTAAAAGTCAAACAAGATCTGGGTCACAATAGTTGAAGATAACTTCCAGTATTTGTCTTAATCTGTATGGACGACTATACAGTTATTATTTACTGTATTGACTGTAAGACTGTAAATTTAAATCTAAAAAAGTAGCATATAGAGTACAGAATGTACTGTTTGTACAGTATAGTAGATAGTGTTAGAGCTGAAATGATTAGTCAATGAATCAATTATTCATTCTTCAGAGAATTAATCTGGAAAAACAATTATAATAAATTAAAAATTCACTGTTTCCAGCTTCTTAAATGTGAATATTTGTTGTTTTTCTTGCTCTTCTGTGATAGTAAACTGAATATCTATATATTGAGGACTGTTAGTCGGACAAAACAAGGAATTTGAATAAGTCAACTTAGGTTTCAGGACATTGTGAGAGACGTTTTACAATTTTCGGACATTTTGTAAAGCCACCAATTTAAGTGATTAATCAAAAGAATAATGGGCAGATTAATTGATAATGAAAATAATTGTTTTTTTGCAGCCCTTGATAGTATTATATAGTCGTTGAGAAACTTAAACATTTCTTGTGAACATATTTTAGAAATTGCAGAAGAATTAAAAATTATAGATTTTGTTTAAAAATGCATGCATAAGTAGTGAATATGAAACATTAAGTTAAATTGTGCTTTAATTTGAAGTCTTGTTAAAAAAATAAACCCACGGAGTGGCCTTAGTGTTAAGGAGTTGACTATGAACTGCAATATCCCTGGTCAGTGTCTGTCACTCTCTCCCCTAATTTCCTGTCAACTCACAATGTCGCTATCTGATAAGGGCATACATTGCCTGAAGAAAAACCTTTAAAAAATGTTACATAATTATATCTGATGTTGAATAAATTGCCTTTAATGTAATACATCTGTTTATGGCGCACTCAAAACAAGGAACCTGTTTTTGATGCATGACATCAAGAACCTCCTGACGGTAAATCCACGTGACTTTGAGATTTACTTGACTCAATACATCATTAGGAATCCAGCCATATGTACATTGTCATTTCCCAGCATGTCAGACTTTACATTATCGAAATAAGTCTTTTAGCTTGAGGCCACGTGTGAAAGTTGTTTCTACTGTGACTAACATGTCGGTGTCCTCTTCTGGCAGAACGCCCAGCGGCTGGCAGCAGGAGTCCAGGTGGCACAAAGCCTCACCACACCGGTAGTCTCTGTGGCCACACCGAGCCTCCTGGCACAGGGGCTGCCCTTCTCCGCCATGCCCACAGCGTACAACACAGGTGAACTGAACACACGGGAGCCAAAATAGCTAGAACTAGCACCAGGTGGCTTTAAAATATAAAATACTGGATATATTATTTTTCCTCCAAGATTCAGTAAAAAAAAAGGAAAACAAATTTAAAACCGACAGAATAAAAAAAAAAAAAATGCATCCCACAGAATTTTATTGAAGAACTTAAAGAGCTTTACATTGAGACTTTTTTATCCTTTGTCTTCTCTCAGAGTACCAGCTGACCAGTGCAGACATCACTGCTTTACACGCTCTGGCGTCACCTGGCGGCTTGTTGCCAACATCATGGCAACAGCAGGCTGTTTCCCAGCAACAACAGCAGCAGCAACAACAGCAAGCACAGCAACAACAACAGCAGCAGCAACAACAACAACTTAATCTTGCATCACTCAGCAACTTGGTGTAAGTCTTTTCTTTTCGTTTTCTCATCTGCGCTGCGTCTTTCCTTTCCTAAAAGCTCCCCCGTCACCCACATCCATGATGATGATGACGATGATGATGACAGCAGCTGACGTATTTGTGGTGTAAAAGCTCTTGGTCTACTGACAACCCTCTCAACGCTGAAATACTTTACTTCTGACCTTCCCAGGCAGCCTGCATGATATCCATACCATGACTTTTATATGCAAGCAATTCACATTCCTTTTTAGTGAATTGGTCTCACCAGCATCTCACCATCTCAGCCTCTTCATAACATGGTATTCAGCTTTTATGGGGTTGGTGCACTTCAGCAGTATAAAACAATTTCACCTTCTAGATCCTTTATTAATAACATGAGTCACATTTGTAACTGCAGAGTTTATGAATTATTAGAAACTCAACATCTTTTATTATTGGCAGTGGTCGGTAGTAACAAGTTACATTTACTCCGTTACGTGTACTCTATTTTTAAGATAAGAGTTGTTGTTTTCCAATATACTTTTTACTCTTGCTCGAGTACATTTGCGATGAAAGATATGTACTTCTACTCCGTTACACTGGGCTACTTTTACTGATACATTTAGCTATAAATAAATTCAACTGAGCTCACACGCGCGACAGCGAGAGCTAGGAGGCCTACTAGCCAATCATAGCAACGGAGGTGTGGCCCCACCCCCTTCATGACCCCCCCTTTCAACTGACTACAGTTCAGTTCAGTTCACCTTGGCAGAAGATGAAACGGCTCCTTCAGAAGAGGCACATGCAATTTTTTCCTAATTCCACAGTGAATCTGAGAAAACGTGAGGACCTGTTTGAATGGATCTAATTAAGTTACTCATTAATCTAATTAAGTTACTCACTACTTGAGTAGTCTTTTACGAGATGCTTTTTTACTCTTCAGGTAAAGATGATATATATTTTTACGCCCTGGCCCCACGGGCCACCAAGGCCCTAAATTTAGTGGCCAAAGTACATTTTTGGTGGCCCAAATGTAAACTCATGTAAAAACAATACAAAAGGGCAATTCAACGCAACTTATCACAGCCTTCGTTAACTGTGACATTAACAGAATGGAAATATGTAATTATTTATTTAACTCAAGTTCTTTGTTCTCTCACAGTCTCTTTGTGCCCACACTACAAATGATGCAGCCTATGTTTTTCGCATAAAAACACAATTCAAATAATTAGGAAATAAATGATTGTATTTCTGTAAATATTTGCTTTGATTCAAAAAAAATGTTGGCATCAATAGTTTTAGTAAAGTAATAATACTTTTACTTGAGTACCGTTTTTGTTCACCCACCACAGATTATTGGCTTACCCTCATTGGTTTTTAACCAACATGAACTTCATTTTATCATAGTGCATTGGAAGAATAGAAGGAAGTAATTTGTGCACTCTTGTTTCTTGTTGCTGTCCCAGTTAGGAGCCTTACTGTAAACACAACTTTGAGATTGAAGGACTGAACAGTCACTTCAATTTTCTTTGAAGAAGTGAAAGATTCTGCCAGGTGGTGTACAATCAGCTCCCTTGATTTTGATGTAATTTGCTGTGTGGATACAGGATATGTGGTTATTTCCTAGAAATGATACATAAAGACGAATCGCTCATCGTATCAAGTGAATGGAATGTAATTTGAGTTTTTTGGAAAAACCTTGGCAGATATTTTTCACGTTTTTTCTATCATTTTATATCAAGATTTCATATCAAGATTTAATAAAGAAGAAGACTGAGAAGCCTCTGTATCAGATTAGAGGACTTGTTAAGTGCAGTCGCAGCGTGTGTCGAGAGCTGCGTGAGCTTAACGCTGCCGGGTTTGAGTTGTGTCTTTGGTAGCATGAACACCAGATCCTTGAAGTGTGTTCTCTCCTCTTGTCCACAGCATGTGGGGCGTGGACAAACAGTGCAGCGAGCTGTCTAGCCAGGTGTCCAGTCTGGCTGCCAACCTGAGGTGAACAGCCACTACTAGTGTGTGCGTGTGTGAAATGTCATGACCTTGTCTGTAGGGGGGGTTTGAAGTCCACTTTGCATTTGAAGGGCTTTTGTCTAAAACATAATGACATACAGTAAATGTTGCCTTGAAGGCAGCCATATATTTAAATTGACTCATAACAAAGAACTGGCCTTAAAAATAAACTTTCAAAATATGAAAGTCGTTATTAATTTAGCTGACAAATATTAGGAGAATATAACATTTTCAGTAGGAAATTTCAGTTAAATTAAAATATTCAAACTTTTTAAGATAACAGACATCTCACAGATTACATATTTGGTTTTAATTAATAGACCGTGGACATTGACTTTGCTTATTTAAGTCCACTGCGTGTGTATTTGCTTTAAAGGACCAGTGTGTATGACTTAGGGGGATCGATTGCCGAAATGGAAAATAATAATTATTATTTTTTCATTGGTGTATAATCATCTGAAACTAAGAATCGTTGTGTTTTCGTTAGCTTAGAATGAGCCCCTTATATATACAGAGCAGGTCCTCTTCCAAAGGAGGGTGAAAAGAGGAGATGCCACGCATCATCTTCACGTCATATTATTTGGTTACAACATATGCGCGGTAAAATTAATTTGTAATTCAATTAATATTTAAGCTCAGAACAGCTTGTGGAACAAATATCAAAAAGTTGATGCAGTAAAGATTTTCAATTATAAAATTGTAACACTGCAGCAAAGATTAATTATATAAATTATAAAAAGTTTTAAGACTTTTTTCTACCGGTGTGCATTTGACAATTAATTGCAAGTCTCAGCTTTGAGAAATCAAGCAGATATTTTCTTCATACTGTTCCCGTCTTATTTAATGCTACAGCCCTGGAACACCCACAAATACGGTGGCCTCTGAGGACCAAACGCATGCAAGAGGGAAACCTCAGCGCTCAAAATCATGAAATGCTGCAAATGTCGAATTGCATACAGAAGGCAAAAACTTTAAGAGTAATTCACTCTAAAATAAGAAACAATAGAAATATCAGAACGATCAAAGCTTCAATATTTTTGCTGGAATTTCTCTCCTCTGTGTTCCTTCTCTTGCTGCACATTTCTGTTGTTTTTGTTTTAGTATTTGCAGCCTTTGCATTGTATATTTTGCATTTCAATTTCTTTATAAAAAATAATCCTTAAGTACCTTACTGAAGCAAAAAAATTTAAATGGATTTTTGCATTCACTCTTGTATGCGTTTTTGTCCTGAAAGGCCACCGTACAAACTCCTGTAGTAAGTCAAAAGTTCAGAACGCGTCACTGTCCATACGAACACATTTCTTCTTGTGTAAATGCTCCATTGTGTTTGGAGATCAGAAAACAAGATTTTCATACCTGGATTTTTATGTGTGCTGTAACAAAAATTCAGCCCACTAGGGTCTTTGTTTTTCTGATGCTAAGACATTAACATTATTGCTGTTGTTGAAGAAACTTTGCTCGCAATAATGTTTCACACTTTTCTCCACACATGCCTTCTAATCCACCTCTTCCCTTTGGTTTGGGCTCCAACATTTTGTTTTCTCCCCACAGTGTTGGCTCTCCGTCCAACCTGCTCTTGGGTAGAGATGAGTGGTTGGGCCGGTACTGTATCATACTTCCTTTTTCCTGTGTGTCTGTGCGCTTTTGGCTGGCTCCCTCTAAGCATGTCTGGTGCTGTCTGCAGTCAAACAGGAAATGAGACGTAGTTCCGGTTTCCACCATGTTCTCTAACCCGAGATTATTTTCTTTTTATCATCTGTAGTTTCTTCACATCATAGCTGACTCACTGCGAACCACCCTGTCACACGAATCATTTCATGCTTCCTGGGCTGTTGTGTTGATCTTATGGGAGCAGTGTGGGGGTTTACTTCTGCTTTTAAGGCGCCGAATTGATTGGATTGTTGAATAAACGAGTGTGGCTTTTCCCTGTTGGTGCTGTGCCTTGTAATGTGGGTTTTTGTCTGCGAGTGACCTTACAGTTTCTCATATACCTTTTGTCAAGTAGCTAATCATTTGTATGGTTTGTTTTCTCGCCTTTCCTCTTTGTTCTGTCCCTTATCTTCCATTGTCTTTCTCTCTCTGTCCTCTGTGACCCTGTTTTCAGGCCTGTGACCCATATACCTCAAGGCGCCATGCTGACCGTCAACACAAACTCCTGCGTGAGCATCAAGTCAGAGCCCGTCTCGCCCGGCCGGGATCGCAGCACCCCTTGCCCTCCTCCATCTTCCACCACGCCGTCCTCGACCTCAGGGGGAGCCATCCTGACCGCGCCGCCACAGTACCCCGGCTCCCTGCTGTGCCTGGAGCCCCCGACCGGCCGCTCGCCCGCAGACAGCGTCAGCAGCAACGCCAGCTCCTTTGAAGGCAGCGATCGCGATGACACTGGTGCAGCCGGCGGCGGAGGGGGAGGCGGCGGCGGTGGTGGCGGCGCAGCTGGCGCTACGGGAAACGTCGGTCCCGGCAGCCGCCCCGACTTCAGCCCCTCAGCCGAGCTCCTCAGGGCGTCGAACGATCCGGAGCAGGAGGGAGGAAACATCAAGCGCATGAGATTGGACACCTGGGTCACATAGAGTCGCCTGCCACACCTCACTGAACCCACAGGGAAGTTCTGCTGACACTCAAACACCCACAACACCCACAACACACACCCACACTCATTCTTAAACCCCCACTGCCCCGACCCCACTGCCATGTGACACTATCATCACACATCTGCCTCTGTCCAAAATTATACAACTCAGCTGCGTCACCCGGACTTATGAGGCTTTGCCAAAAAAAAAAAATAGAAATAAAAATCCTTTGGGGATCACGCTCTGAGTGAGGAGAGGATGACTTTACTCAGCTGGATATTTTGTCCTGTGTAGATCCTTGAATAGAGGGACAGTAGATTTTTAAAGCCTTCTTGCTTGAATGGACTCCCGTGTAGTCATTTTTGTTTTGTAGAAATGAGGTGTTGAACCTTTGCAATCTGACAAAACCATAAAAACATTTATCTATCACATGGTTTCACCTTCACGTATTTACATCGAGCTCTGCTACATTGTTCACGTTGTGATTGGTGGCTTGTCGACGTTATGGGACTTGTATGACTCACCACTTCCTGCTCTTTTTAAATCCAAGGTCGCTTGGATTGCGTGCTGTCCATTCTTCCATAAGTCACTTCCAAACTGCACTTTTGGATAGAACTTAATCTGGACAAGTTTGAGGACTGAGCATCTATCTGGCACTGAGCAAACGGACTCAAACTGGCTCTTCTAGGTAAAGATACTTCACCGTGAATGGTTCTTTCTGCTGCCACCTTCTCCCAACCTCGTACACCCAGGCAGGCCCGAGCCCTCAGGTGGAGCCGAGCACCGAGTGCCAATATCAACCTCTCTTCAACAAAAAAAGCCAAATGCCTCTCGCACACGGTGCAGGGACAATGACGATTTATCACTCGCACTGTCACGGAAACGAGAACTAGAAACTGTTGATGCTTTTCAGGCTTCGAATTTCGCCGTCACTCTCTCCTCAGACGGGGTGCTCCTCCCGTCCTCTCACCTCATTTCTTCTGGAACTTGGATGGAAATTGTTGTACCAGAAATCCAGCCAGCCACTCAGCTTATTACCAGGAGTAGATGCCATCCAGTTAAATGCATAGAGTTTTTGAGCCTCTCTGGTGGCTTTTTTTGGGTAGGGAAAGTATTTGGTCCTTTCAGTCCAAGTGTTCTTTATCTGTTGGTATTTAAACAAAAAAAAAATCTGTTTTGAAGGTTCGTTGGTTGTCCAGAAGTAGGAATTCTGACTTTGTATAAAAATCACTCCTTATACAAAAAGCTTTGATGTCCTCTTTAGCTCTCTCTAGCTCTCCTTAGCTCTTTGCCGTGTTTCAAAAAGTGAAAGGAAAAAGACATTTTCTATATTTCTACCGCTTCAGTTGGCGACAAAGTAAAATAGCTTTTCAGCTTCAACGACGTGTATGTACATATGACTATATTTGCATAGACTTTGCTAGGTATCCCTAAAAACAAGCAATGTGTTGATTCTCAGTGGATCTGTTTGCATATATGAGTGTGAATTTGATATGTTTCGAGCTACGGTGCAGGGGTTTCGCCACACTAGGTAGTGCTGGTGGATCGGACTTGTTTCAGTAAACCTATTTTATGCTAGTGTTGATGGTTTGTGCACTTTCTGTCTCACTCACAGAGGCCTGCTTGGTTGTGGTGTCATCATGTTCTCCTACCACACATTTTTTTAAAAACCCACAATCAAAGTAAAACTGTCCATAACCACCTGAACATGAAACGATTAGGACACTGCCATTCACTTATTGTGTAGCTAAGAGATAAAACGCACTTATTTGACGCATATTTTCATTGACAGAATCTTTTCCACGTTAAGCAGACACAGATTATGCCTTTGTTTCACTTTGGAATTAAGTGCTGTGTTGTTTAATTGTATGTTTTATAGTACAGATTTGTTTGGTCTCAACCATTTCAAGTTTGTGTGTATGAGTGTGTGTACACAGGTTGTTTATAGCCTACAAATAGAAAGTTTCTCCTGATTGCTTGACCTTTTTTTTTCCTTGAGACGATGCTCAAAGTGCAAACTGGCGTGTCAGCTGTTGTTTGTTGGCTGTTTTTTTATCTACTTAAACAATCTTACACTTTTAGGTCAGTGTAGGTGAAGACGACGGCGGCTTTTATGAATCGATGCCGTTTGGTCTGAGCAGAGTGTCAAACCAGTGTTTGACACCGACACTGGCGGTTTGTGGCGAGTGTACGGAAGAAACATCGCGGTGCTGTGTGACGTGTTCTCGCCAGTGTTGTTGATGTTTTCCATGAGGTTATTTTTCCGTCCCTCATTCGACAGTGTGGTAGCTTTTCACTCTGCTAAGTTCAGTTTAGTATTGTTTTCTTCTTTCAATCGTCAATTTAACATCCAACACTTTCAATAAACTCATGTTGGAGAAAATTAGCCTCTTAAACCGTTAAAGGAGTAATTCTACATTTTGGGAAACTCGCTTATTCGCTTTCTTACCGAGATTAAGATGAGAAGATTGATACTCATGTTTCTGCAGTAAATCTAAAGCTACAGTCGGGTAGTTAAGCAGGAAACGGGGGCAAACCGCTAGCCTGGCTCTGTCCAAAGGTAACAAAACTCGCCTTCCAGCACCTCTGAAGCTCACCTCTAATGCAGTGTTCCTGTCATAATATTCAGACGGCGATTACGAACAATTTTCATCCAAATTTAGCTTAAATTTTACACGTTTTTCCAGAAATCTTTCAAAAAATATAATATAATTTATATTATATATTATATATATATATAATTATTTATAAGCCGTACACTGTCATTTCCACCTCAGCACCACCTTTTTTTCAAGTTCTTCAAAATCAAATATTAGCACTCTTTCAATCAATTCAGTTTTGTATCTGGTTTCCCGTGTTAACGAACCGTGCAAATGCATAACATTCGCTAATTTGGGCAATTTAAATGTGCTAAATGCGAGATTGGGAGCATTTCTATTGCCTCTGCACAGCTCTCAACATGGCGAAAGCGGAGCCGGCAGCTTGTAGTTAACGGCGCTGACAGTGAAAACAAGGCAGCACTGCTGACGGGGCTAACAATGTTAACCTGGGGAGGGAACCAGAGGGTGGGTGCTATGCTTTTGTGACGGCACCGTTAGTCGGGACGGCGTTAACAGCTGTAACTGCCGTATGAGAGCAGTGCAGAGCATTGGCCGTGAGCTAGCCAGTGGGGCACGCTCACATGCATTAACATGCACGAAAAGGCATGCCCGGCTATGTCAACAAAGCAAGGAAAAGCTTGGATTACAACAGAGGGAGAGCGACTTCATTCTCTGCTCAGGTAGACATTACTCCACTATATCTTTACAAAGCAAATAGTTTTTTGCTGCTATATTAATGCTCTGAATATTGAATAGAAAACCTTTAAATTACTGAGATTTAGAGGTGCTGGTAGGCTTTTTTTTAAATCTTTGGACATAGCCAGGCTAGTTGTTTCCAGACCTTATGCTAAGCTAAGCTAACCGGCTGTAACTTCCTATTTAACAGACAGTCAAACTTCTCATCTAACTCTCTGCAAGACAGCGAATAAGCACATTACCCAAAATGTCGAACAAGTTCTTTGAAGATCCAACTGATGAGTGATACCAGCCTTCAGGCAGAGCTAATGAGTCATTTCCATTTTTACAAAACTAATTTCAATGGAAACTCTTTGTGTTTGTGGGGGCTGGTGGTTGACTGAAATGTGACACCACACCGATTGGCTTCCTGCCTCATGCAGTTTTGTTCATGTACAAAAAAGGTTCTCTGTCCAATTTAGGAGTTTAGTCACATGACAATCTATATGAGAAATGAAAACCTGCACCCCTGTTACTTGTTGTGTACAATGTTTTTTAGAATCTCACTATTTTTGGATTAATTTGTGCTGGTGGCAGTTCCATTGTCTATTATTATGATGATATTATTATGGAGCTTTTATTTTATTGCTATTTTGTGTAGGATAGTTTTTATTTTCTCTCTTATTTTCTCTTCCTTATCATAAACATAGTACTGGTTTCCTTTTTTTAAAACAACTTGCTGAAAATTGCACGATCAGTTATTGTGGTATTAGTAAATGCAATGAAGGAAATACCAGTTAAATGCTGCAATTTTAATTAAGATATAGAATATATTTATAAAAACGGGGAAACAACTGAAATTAGTAATTCATGAAATTTGAAAAAAAAAAAAAAAAGTAAATGCATGAGATACAGGTAACAACAAAACTTATGTTACGTACAGTAATGATAAAGGACATGCATCACAAATGAGTTTGAAAACAACTCAGAATAATGTAGCATATGGAATACTAAAGATGAAATTTATAGCTAATATATTGTGTTGAGCTAGTCTGCTTTGGGTTTTTGTTGTAAAGAAAATATTTCTTTTTGTTGTTTTTTTTGAGAATGATATACAATTTGTGTATATTTTCATATACAAAGTATGCACTGATATGTTATTGAAATTCTATACCGCTTTTACAAAAAAGTGTTTGTTGTACCAAAGTATCCACGTCCCTTGAAACCTTACCCTTTTTGCGTATGTTTTACCGTATTTTATATATTAAATAGACAAACTGAGTGAAATGAATTTGAGTTTTTGGTTTTATTTGAATGTTTACTAACAAAGCAAAAGTGCCTCTTCAGTAATTCATAAAGACCAAAGTCCTCAATCAGGAACATTTAGTGCAAGTTAAATCTCCAGAAATATTTCTACATTCCCCGAAAATGTCATTCAGTCCATTTCAGAGGAGCATTAGAGTGTTTGTCCTCTTTCAGTTGATCATCTGTTTTTTCCCTCTTCATCCTCACCTCAGCTGATTGTCACAGTTACAGACACGTGCGATGAAGCTTCATTTCACACATTCAGTGATAACTACACGGCTAAATTTAGCTGATCTCCCATGACCTCCTGTGAGGGAAGCGGCAACTATGTGAGCGAGGCAACAACGAAGTCTGATACTCACAGACTAAATGAATTTAATGCTGGAGCCATAAAAATCTTCATTCATGTCATCTTTTACCCAACTTTCATATGATTATGTTTTTGTCTGGTGTCTTTTTTTCAGTTTATAAAAGGTAGAGTTGGTGAAGATTTTAGAAACATTTTTGTTATATCAGTTAAAATTCTCATTACATCCTGACAGCAATCAATAAATAGAATGGTCCAACAATAAAAAAGAAAAGAATTGGGTATCTGTGGCTGTTTCAGGACTGGACGGGAGACCTGCCTGCCTGCCCAAGCACTCATTGTGCATCACCGGAATCTTCCACAAGCTGCTAGGTTGACAGCAGTGAGTACTAACAATAGCCATGTTCGCCTTTCACGTTCGTTATATGTTTATGTTCGTAATGATAATTGTGGGGGAGTGTGACGGACTGTCAGTGTTTCCAACTTGGCGACTTTTTCGCCAGATTTAGGGACTTTTGGAACTAGCTCCTTTAATTGGAAAAGAGTTGGCAACACTGTACTGTTTTTTTCGGTTGGATAATTTTTAAAAATCTAGTATACTCTTGCTAAATTCTCAAGATCACCGACCTCTTGCCTTTAATAAAATGTGTGTGTTGAGATCCTGTACTCAAGTAAAAGTAGCAACACTACAATGCAAAAAATATTAGATAACTCGGAAAAGTGCTTTGAAAATAAAAGTAAAATTGTACTTAATGTACCATTGATTAAGTAAAAAATGCCAAATTTCTGGTTGCAGCTTCTCAAATGTGAAGATTTTCTGTCTCCTACGATATTAAAGTAAATATCTTTGGGTTTTGGACAAAACAAGACATTTGAAGTCATCGTCTTAAAAGGATAGTTTGAGTGTTTTGAAGTGGGGTTGTATGAGGCACTTATCCATAGTAGGTGTATTACTTGGCTTGCCCCCAACTTGGAAAAACAGGCAGGTGTACCTTTTAGTCCCTGGAACTACTTTTCAAGGAATTATACCCACATAGTATACTATGTTGTTTTACAATTACATTTTTTCATTATTTTCGACATGCTATACTATGACTTGTTTTTATTTTTTGAAATACTATACTATGACGTTTTTTCATGAAATCTTTCAACATACTATACTATGACTTTTTAGGGTGAAATTTTTTGACATGATATCCTATGACTTTTTTTGGTGAAAGTTTTTGACGTGCTGTACTATGACATTTTTGGTGAAATTTTTACATTCTATACTATGACATTTTTGGTAAAATTTTTCGACATGCTATACAATTACTTTTTTCATGAATTTTTCGACATACTATACTATGACTTTTTTGGCGAAATTTTTCGATATACTATACTATGACTTTTTTTCATGAAATTTTACGGCATACTATACTATGACTGTCGAAAAATTTTATAAAAAAAATCATAGTCATTAATAGTCAGTCTTTAATGTCATAGTGATTAATGTCGAAAAATTTCATGAAAAAAAGTCAGACTTTTAAAGTCATGTCAAAAGATTTTATGGAAAAAAAAATCATAGTATAGCTTGACGAAAAATGTCATGAAAATTAAGTCAAAGTATAGTATGTCGAAAAACTATGAAAAAAAGTTATAGTATATTATGTCGAAAAATTTAATGAAAAAAAGTCAGTGTTGAAAAATGTCATGAAAATTAAAGTCATAGTATAGCGTGTCGAAAAATGTCATATGTTGAAAAATTTCCTTTTTTCACTTTTTTCAACATACGATACTACGACTTTTTCAACATAATATACCATGACTTTTTTTCTTTTTTCGACATACTATACTGACTTTTTTCAACATACTATATAATGACTCTTTTATTGGTAAAAAAAACAACTCCTGGCAGACTTCCAACTGAGCAGCACTCTTGTTCTGCCTCTTTCTCTCTTCAATACTCTCTGGATCACTAATCACTACACTGTGTCACAGCGCCCTCTAGCGACCAACCTGGGTTACATCTAGACCAGGGGTCAGCAACCTTTACTATCAAAAGAGCAAAAATATGTCTGGAGCCGCAAAACATTTGAGCATTGTGATGAAGGTAACACAGTTTATAGTCTAAGTATATAATATATAAGTCTAATGCAGTGAGGGCCCAAGTGCAAATGTACTACGGAGTATTAGGGCCACATTGAGGGAAAGAAATCTGAGATTTCCAGAATAAAGTCCCAATATTACGAGAAAAAAGACGTAATATAACGAGGATAAAGTCATAACTTTACGAGAAAAAAAGTCCTAATATTACGAGAATAAAGTCATAACTTTAGGAGAAAAAATTTCGTAATATTTTGAGAATAAAGTCATAACTTAAGAAAATAAAAAGTAAGATTACTACTTTATAATATTATGACTTTATTATCATAATATTACGACTTTTTTTCCCGTAAAGTTATGACTTTATTCTCGTAATATTACGACAGTATGAGGAAAATAAAGTTAACATTACAGCACGTAAACATGTTCTAGTAGTAGAAACACAAAATACAAGTATGAACCTGAAAATGAGGACGATATGGGACCTTTAAGTATTTTTAATTCTAAGTATTTTATATACTTTTTGGTAGTTTGGTCTATGACAATGCATCACTTTATAAGGTGATCACATGTTTTGCATGAACAATCTTGTATTCTCCTGTGAATATTGCTGAGTCCTCCTGAACTATGTGGAGACAGATGAGTGTTCAAGGAGAAAAGGCTGATTATTTCAACCATTTTAACCCAGAAGTTAAACAAATGGACTAATATTGATTGTTAGACAGTTGCAGTGCATTTGAAGGTAACGTTTTAAGAGATTTAGAACGTTTTTGGACTGCTTTATAGGAAGAGAGACCCTATATTTTAAACATTTACGTTGTACTGGGTTGTTTTTAATGACTACAATGACGAAAAGACGAGTAATCTATTGATTCATATATTACATGTTCATACTGTACTCTTGTAACTTTTTATAATACTAGTAGTTGAACTGTGTGGGGTGTTTTCATGTTTTAAGTTTCTCCCAAAATAAACCTGTCTAACAGGAAGGAAACAAACAGTCCCTTTAACAGATCCCAGCTCTGTGAAAGAAAATAAATGTATCCGCTTTGTTGTCGACTGTCAGAGAGTCGAATGATTCCTGTTTTGTTTGTCTCCTCTTTGACCATGACTCTGCAGTTTCTTTGTTCACCTGTGCAGTTTGCCCACATTTGTTGTTGTTCAAGACTGGCCGCATTTTCAAGTTTTGAATTTGGGCACTGACTATTTGGTCTTGCTGAAACTTGCCTCATGAGTCATGATCACAGAGGACACACATATTTAAAACTTTAATTGTAGTCACGATGTTTGTTTGTTTGTTTGTTTGTTTGTTTCTTTGTCTTTGTCTGGACAGATGGTCAATGAAGAGTTACGTGTTCAGTCATCAGCTGCTGCTGCACAATGTTGAGTATCATATTTGTTATTGCTTTATTGAACTCATTCAAAGTCCCAAATATTGCTTTAAATACTTCTCTCATACACTGAAAAAAGTTCCTTCAAAAGAAAGAAAAGAGACTATCCAAAAATAGACCAACAATTTATGCTGCTATAAACAAAGAAAAGCCTTTGATCAATAAAACAAAGATGCATTTAACTGTCTCACTTATAAAAACAAAGTTTAAAGATTACCGTTAGAAAATTCAATCTCATATAAAAAAAAGAAATCTTATAGTGCCCTTAAATTTTTACTTTTGATGTCCAACTCACTTGATTCTGTGCTTCTAACTGTCACTTTTCAGCTTTCATATCTTACATTTCTGTCTTCATTTTGCTGAATCACCTCCAAACACTGGATGCCGTGAAGTGAAACTCGTCTCGCCTTAAAAACGCTGATTTCATCAGCTCAAGACGAAAAGGTTCAGACTGCTTAAAGATTTATGATTGAAGAGTTAGTAAACACACTGTAAAAAATAGCCCTTTGTCAGACCACATGTCTTTTTTTAATTTGCATGCACATGAGAGCTTTTTTATTGTATGTAAACTTTTCAACTTCCTCTCGTAACTAGGTTGTTTTTGGATTTCTTCATTTTTTTATACATATATTCAAGCTACAAATTATCCCACAACCTGCTTCTTGTGTTTGATTTCTTTAACAAAAGCCAACAAATTTATAAAAAACACTACAAGTTCTAATCCTTGAGATTTTTATGAAATCATCATTTTTTATACTATCTATGTTTTTATAGGTAGTGGCGGGATCTGCCATTCTCGATTGCCTTCATAAGCATAATGGATTCAAAGGAAACGATGAATGCATGTAATCCAGTGCAAGCAGCCTCACTGTTGATGTCAACAGAAACATTTCCTTCTGCCCCTTCACATTAAAAGCATTCAACTGGAGAATGCGTGGCTTTTATTGCGACCAAAATGTGTCTACAAAACAAGACAGAGGTCACTTTTGAGTTGTTTTGACAGCGGATCATTATTAATTTAATTTTAAAAAATCTTCTCAATGAGATGTCTCTATGTGACAGCCCTGTGATAGTCTGGCGACCTGTTCAGGGTGCACACCAACTGCGCCCAATGTCGGCTTCAGCGCCCCTCCGCGACCCCGAGTGGGATAAGCGGTTACAGATAATGGTTTGAAGGATGGATGCTCAAGGAGAGTTTGTTGTAGTATTAAACCGCACTTGCTGTTACCATGGTAACCACAGGTGTTGTCCAAATCAACCAGAACTGAAATCTGAAGGATTACAACTCTACAGGACACCAAAAGAACGAGACAAGTTGTCTGAGTGTTGCTGTGTCATCATGATACTAAAAAAGGCGTGTTTACAGTTGTGTCTCTTAACTCCTCGTCGCCTTTTTTGGACGGCGGCCTTTTAACCCCACCAGCGCTGCTTGGGAGGAGCCGTCGTGGGAGGTTCCACGTCAAATATCGCCCCTTGTCCGAGTGAAGAGCAGACGTAGTACAGGTTGACGCCCAGCATGACCAGTATGGGGAAGAAGGAGAAGCCGAAACCGAGGCCCCTGATGCTGCTGTCCAGAGAGAGGCAGAGCCAGTAGATCAGCCTGCAACACACGAAATGACACAAGTAATACGTTATAGAGGCCAACAAGAGGCAGATGAGATGGATGCACTCCAACACTTCTGTTTGGTTTATAATCAGCTTGAACAAAAAGATCTGATCACGACCCACATCAGCCCGCACACCCACTCTGCCCTTTCAGCGGGAACGTTAGACGGCTTAGCTCCTCCATGCCTTTCATAATTTTTAGTGTTAAGGGCTTGATGAGTCAAAAGATCTGGATTAATAACTTAATGGATGTTTTTTTACTCTACTTTCCCCTCATCGTGTATTTAGTTTTGCCTGAGAATATTTTTTTCAGAGCGTCCAGTCGTCACAACTGAACCGCTAGCCCCTTTCACACAGCCTGATCAAGGCGGGAATGTTGCGCCGTTATTCCGCCTCGCTGTTCTGTATGAAAGGTACAGAGGTGGAAAGCGGGGGCAGAGTTCTTCCGCCGCTGAGCCGGCAGCGGAGGTTGTCACAGAGCCGAGCCGATGTCTGTGTGAAAGGGACAGCCAACACGGTGGGACTACACGCACACACACACTAGACGGCGGCGCTGTTGTGTTTAAGCCCCTTTTGCTCCCACGATCCTAGTGTAGTATCTAAAAATCACAAGCCGGGGCGGCATTATGCTGCCGTGGTTTCGTTCAGTAAAAGCCGGCGGGCTGTTGTTGTTTTCCAATAGATGACTGGTTACTTGGATTTTTAAATATTGTTGGTATTGAAAGAATATCACATATGCTAAGTGATATTAATCATGATAAGTGCTGCCTTTCGAAAACATAAATTTGCATTTAAATGCGATATGACGAACACTGTGTTTGTATCAGAGATGATTTTGGAACTCGATCGCCAACGTAGATGACTAAATTAAATCTTTAACTATGTGGAACTGTACTGTAGTTGTACACCCCCACCTCCTAACCCCAACTTATGTGTTGTTGTAGTGGTTTATCAGTCCCTTAAACAGATACAGTGTGTAGGATTTGGTGGTATCTAGCGGTGAGGTTGCAGATCGCAACCAACTGGACTGTCTCCCGTGTGCCGGATGTGAAGGAGAACTACGGGGGCCGACGCCAAAATGTGAAAACACAAATGTCCCTATCTAGAGCCAGTGTTTGGTTTGTCCATTTTGGGCTACTGTAGAAACATGGCGACCGGCTCCATGTAGAAGACCCGCTCTCTATGTAGATAGAAACGGCTCATTCTAAGGTAATGGAAACACAATGATTCATATTTTCAGGTGATTTTACACAAATAAAAACATACTAATTAATATTATATTCCATTTCTGCCAATAAATCCCCCTAAATGTTACACACCGTTCCTTTAATGTTTAATCCTGTGTAAATGCAAACCTGGAAAAGAAAAAAATGAATGAATAAAGTAACTGGACATGCAACCCTGTGAGTCATCAGGTTTAAAACACATCCCCAGTTAAACCAGTTTATTTGTGTGAGAAAGTGGAAAATGTAACTGTATTCAAAATGACTGCTATAACTGTACGTCAGCATTGTGAAACTTTGATCTGTTGTGTTTACTGTTGCCAGGCATGCAAAGTCATAACAGGAAGTAGCCAATACTCCCACACACAGTAAGTGGGTTAAAGATACTGCGGTTAAACTGGGGATTTGTATTAATCCTTCCTGATCTATTGATTGTGGTATCACTGTGGTGTCATGCCGAGTAAGTGAAGTGTATTACTGATAGGAATGAACGACTGAAAGTACAGAAAGTCAATTCTTTACTAGTTGGAGAGTAAATGTGCAGCCTGGCATTGTTGGCCTTGAGTTACTGAGTAACTGAGCATGAGCTCTCTGCAGGGAACATTTTATCTGTCGCTGACATACATTTGTCTGTTTGAACTACATCAAAGTTAGCCAGTGTTGACGGGATGATTTCACAAACTAGACAGCTATTTAAATAATCTGATGACCCACAGTTCATTTCCTTCACACATTTCCGTCATGCCGTTAAGCAGACATTTAATAACCAAAACAACATTCAGAATCATCTATCCCTTCACCTATTCTGGGTTTAAGATCCTAAACATTTAACAACGTGTGACAGCGAGCACTCATACCTGCCGAAAACAAATACGATGGTGAGCAGCGGTACCAGTTTGACCAGATCCTGGTCGATGTAGGTTGCCATGACAGCGAGCTGCAGGAAGAAGAAGAGGAAGAGGGACAGCGATTCGTTGACGTAGTGCCAGTGCACTGCCACCTCTCTGTGTACCAGTTCACTCTGATAGAGGGGCTTCAGGACGCTGTAGCGAAGCCGGGCCACGCCCTGCACCACCACACCTGCAGAAGAGACGAGGGTCAGCATCACCTGGTGTTATTCCGTGGGAAGTTTTTTTATTGTTTATGGCTTACAGTGTTCATTTTAGATTATATTAAGTATTTGTTTCAATGCACGATAAACTTAACACATGAGGTCTTACCGAGCAGGATGGGGATGATGGCGAAGAAGGAGCAGCGTAGAGTGTACACCACCCTGAGGGGCGTGCTGTGCAGCAGAGGTGAGTCAAAGGGAAGGAGGGCGTAACCTCCCCACACCAGGAGAGGGAAGAGGAGCACTGCGGCCGCCGTCGCCAGAGACAGCCTCAGTTTTTCGCTGCACAGACGCTCACACAGGTCTGACGAAGGAGAAAGGGATCATTTCAATACAAAATCATTAGCTTCTGTCTTTACTGGGACAGCAAGGTGACAGCGAGACAAAGAGGATGAGACTGGAGACATGATTCATCTGACAATCTGTAATTATATCTGATTAAGGAGGAAATAGGTCATCAGTGTGCAGTGACTCACTTACTTACTGAGTGAAAGTTTGCTTCAGAAAACACTTTAACCTGCCTGGATAAGAACGAGAGATGCACAGATCGATCGCGGGTGAATGGAAGTTGGCCGATTTTCAGCTTGATCGGACATCACCGGAGGATCGATCAGTGTCAGACAGCCTATAGCAGATAGAGCATTGGCCCTGAGAACTCATGAATGCAAGTTGATTAACCTTTGCCTGATACAAGTGAAGCGTCTTATTGCTAGACAATGGAAAAGTATTTGTTGTCCATCTTTGAACCTTTGGATTAAAGAGCTTTCCTCTTGCATTGCGATTGAAAAGCTTACGTACACAACCAAACAAAAAAAAGTTATATCTTTTATAAAATATGTGATTTATACCTTACATTTTTGGAATCAATTCCTGATAACGTAAATTCTTGAACATGTACAAACGAGACTGTAAACCTTTTAGGGGGGGACAAACAGACAGGTATGTATGCATTTCTGCATGTGGGAATTTCTATATATATGCAAATAATTTAATTTATTTAGTTATTGTTAGCATTTTGTAAACTATCATTTTGGTTGTTATCTACACCGAGGGCTCAGAGATCATGGGTGGGTATATGGGTGAATAGGGGGGAAGATGTAACAAACCCATTTTGGAAAAGTGATGTATTATGTTCAAAATCAATAAAGATATGTGATAGAAAACATTATAGCCTATAGCCGATTCTGTGTTGGTCAAATTTACACACATGCACCACACTATGGACAGTAGCCACACACACACAGTTTTGCCAACTTGGCAACTTTTTCAATAGATTTAGCGACTTTTCAGATCCTCTTAGTGCCTTTATTTCTAAAAGTGACTAGCGACAAATTTAGTGACTTATACAGACCATCAGGGAAAAAGCAGGAAGTATAATCAAATTTATTATATTGTAATTCATCCCCATGCACACTGCTGCTCAGAGTAATCTCAGTGACCGGCTCTTCTGCCAACAGCGTGGGGTCTCTCCCTCTCCTCTTGCGCCAATAGTTGTTAATAAAATATAACACACACACACCTTTAAATTTTGGTAAATAAATACTAGTTCATAAATAGTTTTATATAAATAAATACATATTAGATTTAGATAGATAATAAATAGTTGACTCATAATAGGTCTACATAAACTGTATAGATTCTTCTCTGATATGTAAGAACATAGAATTGAATTTTCCATTAAAGAAAAGTTACACAATGTGTATGCTGACAATTATAGTTCTTAGAAAGAAAAACGTTTTTGAATCGGCCAAGAAAATCGTTGCATCTCTAATTAGAACAAAGACAGAAATCTGATATCATATATACATAACTAGTTAATCAAATGAAAGTTGCTCATTTAAAAACCCTCCCTTCTAAGAATATACTTAAAATCTTATCTGCGCCTGGTTGCATATAGTAAACGACTCAAAATCCACAGCGCAGCAAGCTCTTATGTTCCTCACACTTGGGAGATTATGTGTCTCATCTTCTACTTAAAAAGAATAAAACAGGATTTAGAATCGCAATGATGACAGAGTAGTTGGTGAGCATCTGTGTTAACAATAATCTTTCTTAATCTGGCCTTAATTTGATTTAATAGCTGTTGAAAGAGGATACTTTGGCAGGAAAACGGTTAGTAAAGACGGATTAGGGGATTTAGAAATCTGATGCCTGGGTGGTCCGGGGGGGTTTTAGGCAACAATCATGAGCCGCGATGTCCCTGGTTTGAATCCAGCCAGAGACCTTTGTCATTCCCTACCTCTATCTCGTCATCTCTCTGCTTTCTAACTAATAAAAAACACTTGAAACTATACTTTTTTTTAACATTACTGTGATGTGGTAATTAGCCTTTTTCACAGCAGACATTTTGACTTATCGTAGTAGGAAAAGCACACGTTACTAACACGATGGCTGCATTCCATTTAAGGAGGGAGCCGATCCCAGCTGACATTGGGCGAAGGCGGGGTACACCCTGGACAGGTCGCCAGACTACCACAGGGCTGACACATAGAGAGAGACAACCATTCACACTCCCATTCACACTTACGGGCTACCCCGATAGAGTCACCAATCAACCTAACCTGCATGTCTTTGGACTGTGGGAGGAAACCTGAGTACCCGGAGAAAACCCACGCTGACACAGGGAGAACATGCAAACTCTACACGGACTGTGATAAATGCAAATGCAGATCCCACTGTTCTGATTGCACAAAAAAGTTAACTTTTTTATTCAGATTTCATGCATATGATGGTGTGTTCTTTATGGAGATTTAAAAAAATAAGAATAAAAACGCAATATATTCAATCGTAACCCCTGTATCACGATAGGTATCGTATCGCTGGATTCTTGCTAATACACAGCCCTAATAGCCATTAATGATGTACAATGAAATAAGAATTGGGGTTCGTTTTGTTCACCCATAGTTATGGTTCTTCAAACCTATTATATGTAATTATGCAATTTTTCGGTCTTTTTTTCCTAAATGTTTTCAGACTTTTGTCAGACTTTTTTTTAGGTCATTTTTTCAGACTTTTTTTTACAGTAATTTTTTCAGACTTTTGTTTTCCAACATTTTTCAAACTTTTTTTTTCAGACATTTTTTTGGGACATTTTTCAAACTTTTTTTTTCAGGCATTTTTCAGAGTCTTTTTTCCAGCATTTTTCAAACTTTTTTTGGGATATTTTTCCAGATATCTTTTTTTTTTTTTTTTTACCTTTTTCAGACATTGTTTAGACTTTTTTTTCCAACATTTTTGCAACTTTTTTTTTCAGACTTTTATTCCGGACTTTTTTTTGGGACATTTTTCAGACTTTTTTTCAGTCATTTTCGGATTTTTTTTTAACGGAAATCTTTTCAGACTTTTTTTTAGGTCATTTTTTCAGACTTTTTTTTTACAGTAATTTTTTCAGACTTTTGTTTTCCAACATTTTTCAAACTTTTTTTTTCAGACATTTTTTTGGGACATTTTTCAAACTTTTTTTTTCAGGCATTTTTCAGAGTCTTTTTTCCAGCATTTTTCAAACTTTTTTTGGGATATTTTTCCAGATATCTTTTTTTTTTTTTTTTTACCTTTTTCAGACATTGTTTAGACTGTTTTTTCCAACATTTTTGCAACTTTTTTTTTCAGACTTTTATTCCGGACTTTTTTTTGGGACATTTTTCAGACTTTTTTTCAGTCATTTTCGGATTTTTTTTTAACGGAAATCTTTTCAGACTTTTTTTTAGGTCATTTTTTCAGACTTTTTTTTTACAGTAATTTTTTCAGACTTTTGTTTTCCAACATTTTTCAAACTTTTTTTTTCAGACATTTTTTTGGGACATTTTTCAAACTTTTTTTTTCCAGGCATTTTTCAGAGTCTTTTTTCCAGCATTTTTCAAACTTTTTTTGGGATATTTTTCCAGACATCTTTTTTTTTTTTTTTTACCTTTTTTCAGACATTGTTTAGACTTTTTTTTCCAACATTTTTGCAACTTTTTTTTTCAGACTTTTATTCCGGACTTTTTTTTGGGACATTTTTCAGACTTTTTTTCAGTCATTTTCGGATTTTTTTTTAAACGGAAATCTTTTCAGACTTTTGTTTTCCGACATTTTTCAAACTTTATTTTTCAGACATTTTTTCCAGACTTTTTTCAAACTTTTTATTTTCAGGAATTTTATAATTTTATTGTTAACATTATTTATCAGGGCTGCGAACAACAAGAATTAAACCCGACAATGATTTTGTTTGCAATTAATTTGCTTCTTTATTGTCTGATCTCATCAATATTAAATTCTCCTTTATTTTATGATGATTTCTCTGATGCACCTCTAAATTTCTCTCCTTCTCCAGTCGGATTTTTTTGGTTTCCGTCAGCCAATTTCCTACTATCTAATCCTTATTTATATAATTTTATATTTTAAAATATATGAATATATTGTTGATAATAATTTGAAAGGGTAACTGTTAGTGGAGATATTATAGTGCACACAAATAAAATACACTTTAAAATTAAAAATGACAGAATAACATCACTGAGAAAAATGCAGGGATTTTTTTGTGGACAATGTGCAGATATAAAATAAATCCATGTCTCTGATTGGCTGTTCCTGCTCAGAGCAAACATGTGATCAATGATGTGATGACTCTTAAATGTTACTCCTACACTTCACGGTTAGCAGGAGTGAGTTGTTTGATAAATGTGTCGCTCACACTGTTTGCTCCTTGCTTAATAAATATGGGCCCAGATGCAGTAAAGTGTAGTGTGCGTTTTTATACTCACAGTACTTGTTGTCGTCCGGCTCTGTCCAGTCTGGATAGAACTGTCCTGCTGAGTCGGGCTCCGTCTGCGGCTCCTTCTCGTAGTCCTTCTCTATGAACAGCCTGCTCTCCTCAGGAAGCTCTTTGCTGGACGGACGCACGATCGTGACTTTTGGAGTGAAACCCAGAGCGTCTTTCTCTGAGATCCAATTTGACACTTCTTCTTCCTCCTCCTCCTCCCCCTCATCTTCATCGTCTGCCAGTGATCCGTCCCCTTTATTGTTCCGCTGCACCTCCATCTCATCGTCCCTCCACTTATCGCCCTCAGGCATGCTTTCCCTCCACTTGCTCTTTCTGTCGCTCTCTTCCTGGCTCCGCTCCTCCGACAAGTCCTGGCTTCCTCCGCTGATCCCCGTGTCCCTCTCTTCAGGCTCAGAAACTCCTTTTTCTGACCAGACTCCATCGTCGTTGTCCGTCTGAGGCCTCTTGTCTTTGTCTCCGGGCCATGGCAGAGTGCTCGGCTCCAGATGAGCAGAGCTGGTCACCTCTTCTTCTTCCTCCTCCTTCTTCTTTGATTCCTCTTCTTCTTCTTCCTCGTCTGTGACCTCCTGTCTTTCCTCTATGCTGTCTCTCTCTTCTGGCTTTTTACTTCCTGGTATTTGTGTCTCTTCAGGTGAAAATGAACCTAGGACAGACATTTTTTAAATTCTATTTTCTCTCTTTTTAGTCGATACCTGACGTACTATCAAGAGTCTGACTGTTAGCAAAGCTTCTTCCAGCTGCTAAAAGTCATTTTTGGTTGATTTCTCTGTGAGGGGGGAAAAAAGGTAGAACCATTTTTAAAAACAATTTCCTGCTCCGCCTTCAACTTCACAAAAAAAAAAATCAAAGTTCACTGTTTATCATGGGTGTGTTGCCCTATGTGGCTTGTCCTGCCCCTGCACAGACCAACACAGTGTATACGGCATGTTTGTGCAGCAGTTAGTCTTGTTTGAGAGTATGTTAGAAAATCTGACAAATTCCACTTAAAGTATTGCTATAAATACGTTACATCTGCTGTCTTAACTTAAGTATTGATTGAATGGTGAAGAATAAGACTCCCAAACACTAAAACAAGTATCACAAATAACAAATCCAGTGAAAGTGAATTAGAAACTTTGTGGACCTATCAGCTTTATGTCCAATTATTTGAAGGAGACTGGCATCTTCTCCTTATTTCACCACAGTTAATAAAGTCCAAATCATATATCAAACTAACTAACGATTATCTTCATTATCAATTAATGTGGAGAATATACTTTGTTGATTAACCCTTAATTGTTTGGTCTATATAAAATCTCCAAACTGCTTGTTTTGTCCAGTTGAAAACCCAGTTTTTTTAGTTATGATTTTTTGAAGTTTTGGACTTTATTTATTTATTCTAAGCCTCAACAGTTGCTTATTTTTCACTGGATTGGGTTGAAATTTGTACTGAACATCCAAGATACCCGTAGGCTAATTTGCAACATGTATTCATGTAAATAGTTGTTGCTGAATGTTTTATAGTAATCAAATTAATAGAAAATAAATATGTTATATTACTGCATCATTTAATCACTTTCTGTAAACAAGCATGTCTTACACTTGTAACATAGTGGACAAAGCCTGAGAAACATTAAATATTAAAAAAAGGAAATTTGATTGAAGCTGAGAAACACAAATGTTGTTGTTTTTTCAACTAACAAACCAAGCCATTACAAACTGTAACTTTCTTGAACCAAATGAAAAACAGACTCAATAGGTATCAGACCGAGATAGAAAACAAATATATATATATATAATATCTACCTATGAAATAAAACCACTGCGTGTAATACAGTATTGCCAGTGGAAAGTACGGAAAATTAGCTATATTCAAAATATTAAATGATTTCAACGAAATTAAAATAATCATTCTTGGGAAAATATACAGTCAAAATATCTTAAAAGATTTTTTTCAGCTCCGAAGCAAGATCTGTGGCACTCAATTTACTCAACATAGGGTTGCAAGAAAGTGAAAACTAGTGGAGATTGACAATTAAAGATTCTTTGTTCCGGTAAAAAATATTTATTTTTATTCATATGATTATTTCAAAACATTCAGCAACAGCTATTAACATGAATACATGTTGTAAATTATCCTTAGGGTATCTTGGATGTTCAGTACAAATTTCAACCCAATCCTGTGAAAAATAAATAATTGATGAGGCTTATAATACACAAACTTCTACAACTTTTAAAATTCATTACTAAAAAAAAGTATTTGGAGTAGAGCTATAGGATTTTGCAAGGTCCCATGAATTTAATAGAAGTTTTCCTTTTTTTCTTCTTTTTTTTTTTTAAATCCATGAGGTCATCATGGTGAGTTGGTATGGAATTACCCATAATTTAATTTAATTTAATTTAATATCACAGAAGGCAAACTTAAGAGGGATATCTTCACATATGAGAAGCAACTTTTCGGCATTTTTGTTTGAAACATAACTTAAAGGAATAACTGATTATTGATCAAGTCAATTCTAATTTGGGGAAATTTGTCTTGGATTCTGCATTGCCGTTAGGAATTCAATAAATACAAATCTCAGACATAAAACACTACAAAGACAATTAAAAAAGTTACACAAAGTACATACAGTACTAAACACACAAACCCAAGGCCAGTTGCTGCACCTTTGTCTCGTTGAGCTTAAAATACCAACTGGAACCTCTCACCAAAACTGACACACCAACCTGGAATGTCAACAACATGCAAAAGAGTAGCCTCTTTCAAAGAGGGAATATTTCACAATTCAGAACTGAACAGAGTGATTTTTATTTACCAAAACAGACAAAAAACTCCCCTTATCCATGCTTTCAGACCAGCCAGGTCACACAAACTACTAAATCTAAAATTCACTTTGCACGTGTGTCCAACCCAGCTTTATTGATATCTGTAAGATTATTCTAACTGGTCAATTATTAACAGAAAACACTGATTCATTTCAGCCATAAAGTGAGTAACAAGCTGTATAAATATTGCTGCATTCAGGCTGTCTGAAAACACATGAAACAGCCTGGACTTTGCCTGTCAGTTTGACTACATATACAGTAGACTGCAACAACAGCAGCTGAAATGTAACATAATATAAATAAAATAAAATAAAATAAAATAAAATAAAATAAAATAAAATAAAATAGAATAAAATAAAATAAAATACAATAAATTAAAATAAAATAATGTGAGATGAAGATATAAAATATATCTGCATTCACGCTTTCTGAAAAGACATGAAACAGCCTGGACTTTGCCTGTCAGTATGACTACATATACCATAGACTGCAACAACAGCAGCTGAAATATAATATAATATAATATAATATAAATTAAATTAAATTAAATTAAATTAAATTAAATATAATATAATATAATAAAATTAAATAAAATTAAATAAAAGAGAATATAATAATGTGAGATGAAGGTATAAAACATGGCTGCAGTCACACTTTCTGAAAAGACATGAAACAGCCTGGACTTTGCCTGTCAGTATGACTACATATACAGTAGACTGCAACAACAGCAGCTGAAATAAAATAAAATAAAATAAAATAAAATAAATAAAATAAAATAAAATAAAATAAAATAAAATAAAATAAATAAAATAAAATATAATAATGTGAGATGAATGTATAAAACATGGCTGTATTTGTAATACATTTCTTAACTCTAAAGTGAGATTTTGAGTTTTATGTTTAAATATCATAATCAGTTTTGAGTCTGGTTTCAGGGGAGATTTGTTCATGTTTAACTAAAAATATGACAACTTACCAACAGGAAATATCTGTTTTTTGTACTGTATATTCTTCCAAGTGTCTACTTTATTTTAATTACTGTTTTCTGTTTGCAGTCCTACATTATAATGCCACACAATAGACTAAATATTGGCTACAGAAACTCTTCAGTTTCTCTTAGAAACTGTTTATACTGTTGGATTTCACTTTAAAACTTTGTTTGCTAACTTTATGGTCCAGAGTTTGTTGTTTTTAAAAAGTTTTTTCAACAGATTGGTGTGTAGTGTTAGCTAAACCAGAGCAGTGAGGAATGTAGTTTCATGCTGAAGCTAAAACTAGTTTAGCAACTCTGTGTTGTTATTTAAGTCGATACTGAAAACAGGTAAAAACACTGAACATTAACGGTTAACGTACCTGTTTTGAGTCCGTTCACATCACCGAAACAAGCCGTAACTGTGTCTAAAAGCTCTCTACTTTGGGTTGTTTCTCGTTAAGTGTAGCAAGAAGAAGAAGAAGTTACCTGGCTGGTTGACCAGGTGCTTCATCGACAGTGAAGAGGTGTCACTCTGCTTCTTTTTCCAGGTACCGAAAAAACCCGCCTGCTTTTGTCGAATTTGACGTCATTCCGTCGTTGTAGTCCCAACAGTCACCTGCATCGCTGAAAGTTTTTGTTTTTTTCATTTAGTTTTTCCTTTATTTGGTTTTACTCAGACATTTACGTAAACAAACTTAATTATATACAAATATGAAGTGAACCAACTTTTTCCACTTTTTACAATGAAATTATAGAACACACAAATAGAACATGGGGTACTTTTCATGTGAAACAAGATACAATAAATAATAATTACATTTAGAAAAAAAGAAAAATGAAACAAAAGAAGGGTGTTTTGGGGTAATATACTTTTTCCACTCTTTCCAAATTTCCTCAAATGTAGTTTCTTGAAGCCTCATTGAGAAAGTAATTCTTTCCATTACAAATATTTCATAAATTACATCATACCAGTTCTCTAATGATGGGGTATCTGGTTTAAGCCATTTCTTAGTAAGTGCTTTTCTAGCAGCTACACTCAATATTCCAAATAAGTATTTTGTTTTAATATTTGTAGATGTTGAAAGTAGAAGACCAAACAGTTCGTCCCACTTAAAAACTATGTTTTTACCAAATATAGTAACTAATTCTGTGTTTTCAAACCCCAAAAGGCTTTCTTTTACGGAGGCCAGGAGGTGTCAAGGTGAAAAGAAAACTAATTTGTAATCTTTGAATTAGGAGTTCATGTTCTCGATAAAAGCTTGTGCTTTCGATTTAAAGGTCCCATATCATTCTCATTTTCAGATTCTTACTTGTATTTTGTGTTTCTTCTAAAACATGTTTACATGCTTTAATGTTTTAAAAAAAAAACTTTATATTCCTCATACTGTCTGCCTGAAAATACCTGTATTTATCCTCTGTCTGAAACGCTCCGTTTTAATGCATTTCAACGGAATTGTGTTGCTAGGCAACAGCTTGGGTCCATGTTTACTTCCTGTCAGCTGATGACATTCACATACACTGCAACAGGAAACAAACTGGGACACATTTAGAATGTTTGTTTAAAACCATGTAAGGGTCTAAATATTGTATATTTGTGACATCACAATTGGATAGAAATCCTAACAGCTTGTTTCAAATGCACAATTTCTGATTTACGGGCTGTGTGTATTTCTACGTATATTGAGCGTTTTGATAGTTTAACAGTATTTATATACCACTTAAACCTGCTTTATAATATAAAATCCATGAAAATCTAATTTTTTACAATATGGGACCTTTAAAGCTGCAGTGGGTAGAAATGGAGCAAATATGAAATATATAAAAAGGTGATTTTTTATAAAACAAGTAATCTGAAAAAAAAATCATGTGCCTCTGTGTCCTCTGGTGCTCCTAATGGCATCTGCAAGATTTCACAGACCGGAGGGAAACAACCAATCAGAGCCAGCTGTCAATCACTCACGAAGTCTGATCAAACGGTCAAACTAGGCAGCGCTGATCAAATATGAATAAATATTCTGTTACTATAATGCCTATTTCTTGCCTCAAATGTTTTCAGGAACATCTTGTAATGTACTGTTTAGCTGTAAAATGAGAAAGTTTGTGACCCAGCAGCCATGTTGAGATCAGTTGAGGAAATACCAAGCACCACCCACCAGCCAGAGCACAGCCAATAGGAATGCTCTGTGATTGGCAAAAGTCTCCCGTCACAGGCTAGATTTGTATTGTTTTTATCTACAAGCACAATTATTTGTACAGGTTTTCTAGATTGAAGTGATTCATCTGTCAAAACACACACAATCTTTGCTTCAGCTTGACTCAGGTGAGCATAGCTCAACAGGGAAGTCATCAAACAGGACTGGTGAGGGTGGAGCTGCTGCCCACAAACACACACATAAACATTGCTTAAAGTATGTAAACTGTCCGGAGGTAAATAATGGAATAGAAAGGGACACTGAGTCACATCTGATCCAAACATCACACCACACTGTGGAAAATAAAACAGCAAGATCAACATTTTATTTCAAGAGTATAATCGCACAAATTGACTTCTTGTTCAAAACATTCAAAATCCAAATATGTCCACTTAAACTGATTTGACTTCACAAACCCAGATTTAATTTTGAATTTGATTAACATGGCACACCGAAACACAATTTGGCAATTATAAGCTTCAATTGTTTGACCCAACCCTAAAGGTGTTAATGAGTAATAATGATGTACAAGTCATGTCACATAATTTTTAAACAATGTGCCAAAAAAAAAAAATACAAGTAAATGAATGTTTGTGAAATCAATCAAATCGCGTGAATTTAATCTCATGACAGTCACAAGTTAAAAAAACAAAAAAGAAAAGGCTTCACAGCTACGTCTAAACATTTAGAGAAAATAGTGAACTAACTATAGCAACAGGTGGAACTAAAGTAACTGTGCGGCGGGAAGGCGTTTCATACAGAGCTTTAAGTCCTGTTGAGGAATGCATGTAGAGTGAAGGTTGAGAAGCTAATCTGTGCAGGGCAACTCATTGATCTATGTAACTGAAACTGATGGTACATTCAAAGCTTTGGCAATTAAGGCAAAACAAAACCCTGTGAAATGACATTGAGAAAATTCTGACATCATTTAGACACATTTAATCTCGCAAGTCTTCAAACTCTCCTCACAGGCTCTCAATAGAAGTGAGAGCGCAACCTGCGGGTGTTTTTCCAAAAGCAAGATATCCTCTTCAAATCATTTGTAGTTGTGTTTGTGACCAATAGTTCAATATTCACTCTTTTTTAGTCTCTACCAACTCCTGAGGGAAATAGCTGGCTGCTAAATGCTCCACTATGTTACCAGCCAGTGGCTTACGGTGTCTGTCTGCTTTTTACAATGGCTTTTCTAGACTTTTTTTTTTGCTGAAAACAGCCACCTGCTGCTGCTGCTGAAAATAATAACATGAGAGCAGTGACAGTGAACTAAAACCACAAAGTTGCGGCCGGAGAGATAAACAATCAGCTGAAACACACTCTAAAGCTCTGTAAAGCCGAGGGGAGCTGCAGATTCAGGTAGAAAAAAATTATCTGTAGGTTCATAGCTACAAGTGACCCCTTCTGCGTTGTTTTCACATTGTTACCATAAAAATATTGATAAGACAAAAAAGAACATTTCCAAGTTCTAATCATTATAACAATCAATCTATCATAACTTTTTCAGAAAGAGTGACGAAAGAAATGCAGAATGAGAGATTGTATTGAGTTACAGAAGTTCGCGGAACAGAAGATAGCCCCGATGTGATGGCAGGACTTTTCTTTATTTTTCTCCAACCGTTGTTTGGACTTTTTTCCCTTCCGAGTCATTCCCCAGCAACCGTTTTACAGTTACAGTTAGACAGTTAAAAAACACTACATCTGAAAGATAAATGAAAACTGGAACAATCAGTCTATAATAACAAACCTCGACATGCCAGTTCCAGTAAAAAGATTATTAGTACTACTGCTTACTCATAAGACAGAAATAAAGTACTTAAAAATAAAAAAATAAAATCAAGCACAATAGAACAAGATGGACAAGTTAGTCGGGAAAACAGAAGAGCTGCTGAATATCTAGCCTACCCGACTGACAAAATGTTAAAAACGTGTGTTTTCATTGACAAGATTGAATTCTATGCAGCAGCAGCAACTACTACAGCAACTTTTTGGTCAGACCGGGATGGTTTATCAAGCCTGGTTACTAACTTCAAAGCTTGCATCCTGATCAATGAGCGATTCTTCAGTATTTTCCTCGAGCTCGATGGCTGTCTCGGTGTCATCCTCGAGGGCTGCCTCGACGTCATGCTCCACCTCCTCTTCTGCTGGCTCTACATGTTCCTCCCCAACAGGAGATGAATCACTCTCTTCTTTTGAATTGTCAGGGAGTTCGCTGTCGAGCTGTGCCTCACGTCTGGCTTTATTTTTGTTGACTGATCCTTTAGGGCGGCCCCTTCTCCGCTGGGTGCCAGTATCACTTTTTGGAGTAACTGGGGGACGGCCCCTTTTTCTCGGGGATCCGACATTGGAGGCAGGCAAACTCTTGCGTAAGTGAGCGCCTTTCTTCGACTCGGCCTTGAAAGGCCGACCGCGGCCTCTGCGAGCGGCTGTTTCAGACTCCTCTGGAGAATCAACACGTGGGTATTTTCTCGGCCTTCCCAGCGGCTTCCATACTCTTGGCTTTTTCAGCTCCTCAGCTGACGGCAGAGGGTGCTTCCTTGGCCTTCCTCTTTTGGCTGGTTCTTTTCTTGGTCGACCAGGCCTCCCTCTTTTGGACGGAGTACTCTTAGGCCGGCCTACCTTACCGGGAACCTTATATGCAGGGGTGCTCTTGTTTAAGGAGCCTTTAGGTCGACCTCTTCCCCTCTTAGCTGGCTGGGAGCCATCTCCGCTCTTTTTTGGCCTACCCCTCCCTCTATGAGGCGTTGCTGAGATGCCATTTGATGTCGCCTGCACCTTACTGGGCCGACCTCTCCTCCTTCTGCTTCCACCAGCGTCCTCCTTCACCTCTCTCAGCCTGCGTTTCTTACCAGGAGAGCCACTTTGAGCCTCTTCATCTTCATCCTCATCCTCATCCTCATCCTCTTCCTCATCCTCATCCTCATCCTCATCCTCATCACCTGTTAAACTTTCTGACTTGCGCTTCGTGGATCCTTTTGGACGACCCCTTTTTGCTTTTGGTGTATCCGATTCACCGTTCGGTAAGTCTTTAGCATCGGTGTTTTTGCTGAGAGACTTACTTGGCCTGCCTCTTTTCTTAGGAGTTTGCACAGAATTATCAGCATCGTTGTCTCCCGATCCGTCCTGCTTTGTGGGTTTCGTGAGTTTTGGACGCCCTCTTCCCCTCGGGGGCTGTGTGGACCCACCGTTGGAAATGTCTTTAACCTTCAATTTCTTTGAACCTTGTGGCCTCCCCCTTCCTCTTTTAACTGGACTGTTGTTGGACATTTCTCCACTGGACTCTTCCTCATTGCTCGCCACATCTCCTTGTTCTGCCTCAGTCGTCCTTATTTCTTCTTCCATACTGTTGCCGTCAGCTTGGACTAGTTCGGTCATGTTTGCACCTGTAAATACAACATTGAAAAGTACAATTAATGTTTATTCAAGAATCATTTTCTGTGTACATTAAACTACTTAGTATTGATTACATAATTGTAAGTGTGATAGAGCAAGACTTTGCTATTGCACCATATAAAAGTCATGCAATGCTATGATGAGAATGTTTCTTGTTTTAACTAGAGCTGTGAAGGTTTGGTCCATTAAAATAAAATAAATTTGCAACTATTTTGATAATCATTTTTCAAGCATAAAATACAAACAAATTGGTGTTTCCAAGTTCCAAGTTTTTTTTTCTTCTGTTTTTCTTTTTTTTTTAAGCTGAAGACGGTAACTTCGAATAAATATTATATTTAGATAAAACGGTCATTATATCCTGAGAGTAGTGCGTGAGGCGGCCGGGTCACAAACGTTCTCATTTTTACATTGCCGTAACGAGAGACTAAGCAATTTTTTTTTACAGAATACTGTCGTATTGATGGCAAAAATTAAATTTTAAATTTTTAGGTCTACATTTGAGATATGATGCAATTTGCCTTTTTGAACTATGACAATCAAATAAAACATAATATAGCCTACACCATTTTAACAATGTAAAACTATACACCCATAATCTGGTCATATGTTTAAGTATTCATTTTTCAATTTGTGTTTGTATTTAATGTGCTACATCACTTATACTAATGCACTTATGTGACACAAGGATAATTTCTAACAAAAAGCAATAATTAAAATCTCATTTTATATTTTATTTATAAGTCTGCATATTATCTATATCTAAGGATTATACCAGTGATAATTGCAATCTTATTTTATATTTTATTTATAAGTCTGCATTATTATCTATATCTAAGGATTATACCAGTGGTGATAATTACAATCTTAATTTATATTTTATTTATAAATCTGTTTATTATCTATATTTAAGGATTATACCAGTGATAATAATTGCAATCTTAATTTATATTTTAATTTATAAATCTGTATATTATTTATATCTAAGGATTATACCAGTGGTAATAATTACAATCTTAATTTATATTTTATTTATAAATCTGTTTATTATCTATATTTAAGGATTATTCCAGTGGTAATTGCAATCTTAATTTATATTTTATTTATAAATCTGTTTATTATCTATATTTAAGGATTATACCAGTGATAATTGCAATCTTATTTTATATTTTATTTATAAATCTGCATTATTATCTATATCTAAGGATTATACCAGTGGTAATAATTACAATCTTAATTTATATTTTATTTATAAATCTGTTTATTATCTATATCTAAGGATTATTCCAGTGGTAATCATTACAATCTTAATTTATATTTTATTTATAAGTCTGCATATTATATATCTCTAAGGATTATACCAGTGATAATAATTGCAATCTTATTTTATATTTTATTTATAAATCTGTATATTATATATATCTAAGGATTATACCAGTGGTAATATTACAATCTTAATTTATATTTTATTTAAGTCTATATAGATATATAGATATATATATATATATCTAAGGATTAAAAGCAGGAAAATGCTTTATTAATCCACTCATAAAAGCTTTAAATCGTCCTTCATTTCAGAAAAACTATCATTACTGAAAAACACATTTTTGGCTCCAAAATAAACACATTACACTTTAGCTAACAAAGCAACAAAAATAAACAACCAAGTCAGCAGAGTAAACTAGCATACACATGTGCATATTTAAAAAAAAATGTGGAAAGCAAATAAATCCATGTTTACATATTATAAACTCTCTTTATTAATTATTTAAAGGATGTGTTTTGCACGGCTGTGTCTATTTCCTGGATTACTAGTACAGGAAGCTAACAATAACAAGCAATGGATTAAATAAATATGTATTCTTATGCTGCTTTTTTACACATTAAAACATGTGCAAATTATTTTTAAAAACTCATTAAAGCCTCGTGTGTTATTAACTGTGACTGAAGCTCAATAAATGTGTTTAGATTTAGGGCCTTTATTCAGACTGTGGACCAGGTTGTTGTCCAGGTGATAGTCAGCTCCACATGGAGGGTAATGGAGAGTAGCTAGCTGAGTTAAAACAGATAAAATAATACAATAAACAGAGAGCATACATCACCTTAGAGAAATCCTCCGTCAGAGTTTATCTTAGTTAATAATAAATCGCTGTTTGCAGAGAGCAGCCCATGCAGAGAAACTACGCGCTTATTGTTGCTGTGATGGCGGTTTAAATTTGCGACCACTTCCGGTCGTCCGTGAGGCTCTGATGAAGGAAACTGGAGCTGCAGAGTTTTCGTTCCGCCTCAGCTGACTTCCAAGCTAAATAATAAGTCACTTCATCAACATCTGATGTGTGTTACAATTTACTGAGGATGTAAAGGTAGAATTGTTTTGTTGTTGTTGTTTTTCTCTAAGGTTAAAGGAATACATACTTGTAAAGGGACATATAAAAAAAGCAGCAACAACATATATAAACAAACAAAAGAAACATAAGAAAAAGAAAAGAAGAAAAAAAAGTACTACCCATTGTAATAGTGCAGTGTCAAGAGTTCATATTCATATACATACATATTCATATACATACAACCAACCTCATATATATATATACAGCTCTGGAAAAAATTAAGAGACCACTTCAAAATTATCAGTTTCTCTGGTTTTACTATTTATTGGTATGTGTTTGAGTAAAATTACATTTTTTGTTATATTCTATAAACTACTGACAACATTTCTCCCAAATTTCAAATAAAAATATAGTCATTTAGAGCATTTATTTGCAGAAAATGACAACTGGTCAAAATAACAAAAAAGATGCAGTGTTTTCAGATCTCGAATAATGCAAAGAAAACAAGTTCATATTAATTTTTAAACAACACAATACTAATGTTTTAACTTAGGAAGAGTTCAGAAATCAATATTTGGTGGAATAACCTTGATTTATAATCACAGCTTTCATGCGTCTTGGCATGCTCTCCACCAGTCTTTCACATTGCTGTTGGGTGACTTCATGCCAATCCTGGCGCAAAAATGCTTTATTTGATGGCTTGTACATACAGTATATACATATGTCTATACACGCGCATTCATATACATATACACTTAGACACATTCGTTTACACAATTATCTATTCTATTATACAAACAAAAAAAGGACATATTTACATCCCTTTAGTTGACCTTTATCGACATTGTTTATTTATTAATTTTGTTTAACTCCAATCCTCACCCTGACTCAAAGTATCCCACCCACGCTCAAAAAAGTTATTCTGTTCTTTATTTCTATTAACATCCTTCTCAAGAACCCACTGATGTTTCAAAAAACATTTTGAAACATTCAGTGTTTAATTGCTATCTTTTTATAGCTTTAAATATAAATGCTTTCCCCATCATAATGATGATGTTGTTCAAGTCTTTTCCTTTTTCATCATCCCTTAAATCACCAAACATTATAGATAAAGGACAACTATAGTAATTTGATTTGTAGACTGAGATCCACTTTTCAACTTTAATCCAAAATAATACAACTTCCTTACAATACCAAAATAAATGAATGTCTGACTCATCTTCCTCCTCACAGAATCTACATATGTCACATTGCTGGATGCCCCATTTTTTTAGCATTCTCTCAGTAGGCAAACATTGTGTAGATTAGTTTTAGTTGTAAAATTCTAATGGAGACATCAAAAGAAGTTGTGTAAATACATGCATATACTTTCCTCCATGGGATACATTTGTATAGCAAATCCTCCCATTTTACTAGATAGCTACTGGTAATCTACTGTAAGATAGATTTGTCTGCACCTTGAAACCACTCTGCTCAATGTGAGCACTAATTGCTTTCACAGTGTGACATTATTGTTAAATAGAGAATGGTCTATCTTCATTAATACTTTCAAATGCGATCACGAAGTGTATATACTCGGGTGAAGTAATGACAATGTATTTATTGTTTATTGTTATTTAATTTCAATTAAAAATGTAATTAAATAGGGTTTTACTATATGCATTGCCACCTCAACCAGGTACTGGGCTGTAGCTCAGCACTGCCCTCTAAAGACTAATTTGGTAAAATACAGTGATGGAGGAAAGAAACCAAACTCTAGAAATACACTGATTTAACTCTGATAAACACCCTACACTCTTATTTCTACTCAAAGAAACATTTAAAATGATCTGATAATAAAATAAAAGTGCCAAACATGAGAATACTTGATTTATAAACATAATCTCACAAAAGATAACTATAGTGTAGAACCTCGTGAAGAAGCATTTTAATAGTTACATTCGGGTACACCACAATTAGCTATTTTTCCCGCATTACCTCTCTCATGAACTATTGTCAGGATATAGCGGCTGTTTTATAAAAACATATTTTTTTTTAATCATATTTGCTCCAATTTCTACCCACTGGTGCTTGAAGTAAAACTGTCCATTTTAAGCTGTATTGCTCATTATATGATGATTTAAGGGATATACTTTTCAGTAAAATGTCCATCATGTCTGATGAGTTCTTCCAGTTGGAAGAATAATATACAAAAATATAGATTATTGTATTATAAAAAACTTAAGTTGAGTTCAAGGAATCTTTTTCTTTATTTGAGGAGGTTTGGGACAAGAAAAAAACTTTGTTGCAACGCTTTCTCACTACTGCAATGGTATGGTAAGTCCATGTTTATGTGCATGACAAAATAAACAACATCAGATATTTCAGTTTAAAGAAGCATTTTATTTACACAACTATAAGAGAAGGTGTTGAAAACAATGATGGCTGACCAGTTTGTCCCTAAAATATGGAAAGTAAACACAAGAACACACTTATTTTTTTCAAAAAGGGTGGTGAAAGAAATGCAGAATGAGATATTGTATTGAGTTACAGAAGCTTGTGGAACAGAGGATAGTCCCGATGAGATGTCAGGACTTCGGCTCTTTATAGTTTCACTGTTCTTCATTTTTCCCAACTGTTGTTTGGACTTTTTTCCCCCTTCCAAGTCATTCCCCATCAACCATTTTACAATTACAGTTTAAAAACCCCCCACTAAATCTGAAAGATAAATGAAAACTGGAACAATCGGTCTATAATAACAAACTCGACATGCCAGTTCCAGTAAAAGATAATTAGTACTACTGCTTACTCAGAAGACAGAAAAAAGTACTTAAAAATAAAAAAAATAAAGCACAATAGAACAAGATGGACAGTCGGGAAAACAGAAAAGCTACTGAATATCTAGCCTACCCGACAGAAAATTGTTAAAAACATGTTTTTATTGACAAGATTGAATTCTATGCCGCAGCAGCAACTACTACAGCAACTTTTTGGTCAGACCGGGATGGTTCATCAAGCCTGGTTACTAAATTCAAAGCTTGCATCCTGATCAATGAGCGATTCTTCAGTATTTTCCTCGAAGTGCTCCACCACCTCCTCTTCTGCTGGCTCTACATGTTCCACCCCAACAGATGAATCACTCTCTTCTTTTGAATTGTCAGGGAGTTCGCTGTCGAGCTGTGCCTCACGTCTGGCTTTATTTTTGTTGACTGATCCTTTAGGGCGGCCCATTCTCCGCTTGGTGGTAGTATCACTTTTTGGAGTAAGTGGGGGACGGCCCCTTTTTCGTGGGGTCACATTGGGGTTGTGTGGTGAGGATGAAGACGCAGGCAAACTCTTGCGTAAGTGAGCGCCTTTCTTGGACTCAACCTTGACAGGCCGACCGCGGCCTCTGCGAGCGGCTGTTTGAGACTCTTCTGGAGTATCATCACGTGGGTATTTTCTTGGCCTTCCCAGTGGCTTCCATACTCTTGGCTTTTTCAGCTCCTCAGCTGACGGCAGAGGGTGCTTCCTTGGCCTTCCTCTTTTGGCTGGTTGTTTGCTTGGTCGACCACGCTTCCCTTTTTTGGATGGGGTACTCTTAGGCCGGCCTACCTTAGCGTGCACCTTAAATGCAGGGGGTTTCTTGTTTAAGGAGCCTTTAGGTCGACCTCTTCTCTCCTTAGCTGGCTGCGAGCCATCTACGCTCTTTCTTGGCCTTCCCCTCCCTCTATGAGGCGTCGCTGCGGCCTTTGTCTCCAACCTGGGTTTCTTATTGGGAGAGCCTCTTTGTCTCGGACGTGTTACAGAACTGCCGTCATTTGTTAAACTCTCTGACTTGCGCTTCGTGGATCCTTTTGGACGACCCCTTTTCGCTTTTGGTGTATCTGATTCACCGTTCGGTAAGTCTTTAGCATCGGTGTTTTCGCTGAGAGACTTTCTTGGCCTGCCTCTTTTCTTAGGAGTTTGCTCAGAATTATCACCATGGTTGTCTCCCGATCCGTCCTTTCCGTTGGCAATGCCGGTAACCTTCAATTTCTTTGAACCTTGCGGCCTCCCCCTTCCTCTTTTAACAGGACTGTTGTTGGACATTTCTCCACTGGACTCTTCCTCATTGCTCGCCACATCTCCTTGTTCTGTCTCAGTCGTCCTTATTTCTTCTTCCATACTGTTGCCGTCAGCTTGGACTAGTTCGGTCATGTTTTCACCTGTAAATAAAACATTGAAAAGCACAAATTAATGTTTATTTAATAATCACTTTCTGCGTACATTAAATTACTAAGTATTGATTATATAACTGGGTGTAAGAGTGATAGAGCAGGACTTTGGTATTGCACCATATTAAAGTCATGCATTGCTAATTTAACTAGAGCTGTGAAGGTTTGGTCCATCAAAATAAGACAACGCTGCAACTATTTTGATAATCAATTAAATGTGTCATTTTTCAAGCAAAAATTTGGAGTTTCCACGCTCTTAAATGGGACATTTTTAAGTTTGTAAAAAAATATTATTGTGATATTGTGAAGAGCATTTTTCCAGTTTTCTGGTGTTTTAGAGAAATGATAACTGAAATAAAATAAATTAATCAACAGATTAATCAAGTGAAATGAGTTTGGGAACTTATTTGGAGTAACAGAAAGTCCTGTGATATAACAAATTAGATGTTATAATATGAGGCATTTTGTTAAACCTAAATAAAGTGATATATAGAAGAACAATATACTGTATGTCTTAAAACATTTAAAAAATATCTTGCTTCAATGTTAAAGCTGAAATTGGTAACTTTAATCAAATATGATAAAAAAAAAGATATTTTATAAAACTGTCACTATATCTGACAGAAATGCATGAGACAGATAATATTTGAAAAAAAAAAAATCATGTTCCTCTGTGTCCTCCGGTGCTCCTAATGGCATCTGCAAGATTCAGATCACTGCGCTGAATAAAAACAACCAATCAGAGCTGAGTTGGAGCCTGCAGTCTCTGAGCAGCTGTCAGTCCGGCAAACTCCGATCAAACAGTCAAAACTAGGCAGCGCTGATCAAATGTTAATCAATATTCTGTTACTGTAATGCCTATTTCTCACCTCAGATGTTTTCAGGAACATATTCTAGTGTACACTGTTTAGCCGTAAAATTAAAAAGTTGGTTCCGACCGGTGCTCGGTCTTAGCCAAGGCCTATTGAAGGAGGCTGGGGTACGGGTCTTGGGGTATTGGTACAACACATGCGCAGTATAACAGAAGCTGCGGTCGTGCGTTGTGATTTGTTCAATTTCGGCGAGCGCAGACCACATTTGACTGCGCTTGTGTTGTACCCCAAAGATATGACGCGTTGTTGACGCGTTGTTTTTGAACTATGACACTCAGATAAAACGTAATATAGCCCAGACCAGGGGTGTGCAACCCGCGGCTCTTTAGCCCCTCTCCAGTGACTCCATGTGGATTTTTAAAAATGGAAATGAATAACTGTTCTTTGTTTACATTTTCATTTAACATTGTTGTTGGTATATGGTACGACAAATAAAGTCACAATATTATAAAGTAATAATTTTACGTGTTATTTTCTTTTTTCTCGTAAAGATATGACTTTATTCTCGTAATATTACGACTTTTTTTCTCGTAAAGTTATGACTTTATTCTGGATTCTCAGATTTTTTCCCTCAATGTGTCCATTTGCACGTTGGCCCTAACTGCATTAGACTTATATACTATACACTTAGACTATAAACTGTGTTACCTTCATCACAATGCTCAAATGATTTGCAGCTCCAGACAGATTTATATAGTTTTGTGCCTAAAATGGCTATTTTGATAGTAAAGATTGCTGACCCCTGGCCTAAACCGTTTCAACAATGTAAAACTTTACCGACATAATCTGGTAAAAATATATTATGTGAAAGTATACATTTTTCAATTTGTGTTTGTATTTAATGTGCTTCATCACTTGCACTTATGTGACACAATGAAAATTTATAACTAAAAGCAATAATTACAATCTTATTTTATATTTTATTTATTAATCTGCATATTATCTATATCTAAGGATTATACCAGTAAAATGCTTTATTAATTGATTAATGATGTTGTATATAGTATGTATGTGATAAATGTAATGTACTTGATTTCGGACCCTAGAAAGACTATCTGGTGCCATTGGTATCAGCAAATGGGGATCTTTTTTAAATAAATAATTAAATCCACTCAAAACAGCCTTAAAATGTACACTTATGTGACACAATGAACATGTATAACTAAAAGCAATAATTACAATCATTTATATTTAATTTATTATAAGTCTGCATATAATCTCTATCTAAAGGATTATACCAGTGGTAATAATTACAATCTTATTTTATATTTTATTTATAAGTCTGCATATTATCTATATATCTAAGGATTATAACAGGAAAATGTTTTATTAATCCACTCAAAACAGCTTTAAAAGTCCTCCATTTCAGAAAAACTATCATTACTGAAAAACTCATTTTTGGCTCCAAAATAACAACCAAGTCTGCAGAGTTAGATAGCATACACATGTGGATATTTAAAAACAATTATGTGGAAAGCAATGTAAAAGTATACACCCATTATCTGGTCATATGTTTAAGTATTATGTTTTTCAATTTGTGTTTGTATTTAATGTGCTTCATCACTTACACTAACACACTTATGTGACACAATGAAAATTTATAACTAAACGCAATAATTGAAATCTTATTTTATATTTTATTTATAAGTCTGCATATTATCTATATTTAAGGATTATACCAGTGGTAATAATTACAATTTTATTTTATATTTTATTTATAAGTCTGCATATTATCTATATCTAAGGATTATACTAGTGGTAATAATTACAATTTTATATTTTATTTATAAGTCTGCATATTATCTATATTTAAGGATTATACCAGTGGTAATAATTACAATTTATTTTATATTTTATTTATAAGTCTGCATATTATCTTTATCTAAGGATTATACCAGTGATAATAATTACAATTTTATTTTATATTTTATTTATAAGTCTGCATATTATCTATATCTAAGGATTATACCAGTGATAATAATTACAATTTTATTTTATATTTTATTTATAAGTCTGCATATTATCTTTATCTAAGGATTATACTAGTGGTAATAATTACAATTTTATTTTATATTTTATTTATAAGTCTGCATATTATCTATATCTAAGGATTATACCAGTGGTAATAATTACAATTTTATTTTATATTATATTTTATTTATAAGTCTGCATATTATCTATATCTAAGGATTATACCAGTGGTAATAATTACAATTTTATTTTATATTATATTTTATTTACAAGTCTACATATTATCTATATCTAAGGATTATACCAGTGGTAATAATTACAATCTTATTTTATATTTTATTTATAAATCCTCATATTATCTTTATCTAAGGATTATACTAGTGGTAATAATTACAATTTTATTTTATATATTTTATTTATAAGTCTGCATATTATCTATATATCTAAGGATTATACCAATAAAATGCATTTATTAATCCACTCTTAACAACTTTAAAACATCCTCCATTTCAGAAAACATTTTTTGGCTCCAAAATAATAACATTACTCTAAACAAACAAGTTTGCAGAGTAAACTAGCATACACAAGTGCATATTTAAAAAAATTATGTGGAAAGCACTTAATCCATGTTTACATACTATAAACTCTCTTTATTAATTATTTAAAGGATGTGTTTTGCACGGCTGTGTCTATTTCCTGGATTACTAGTACAGGAAGCTAACAATAACAAGCAAAGGATTAAATTATTTAATGTTTTTAAGCTGCTTTTTTACACATTGAAACATGTGCAAATTATTTTTAAAAACTCATTAAAGCCTCGTGTGTTATTAACTGTGACTGAAGCTCAATAAATGTGTTTAGATTTAGGGCCTTTATTCAGACTGTGGACCAGGTTGTTGTCCAGGTGATAGTCAGCTCCACATGGAGGGTAATGGAGAGTAGCTAGCTGAGTTAAAACAGATAAAATAATACAATAAACAGAGAGCATACATCACCTTAGAGAAATCCTCCGTCAGAGTTTATCTTAGTTTATAATAAATCGCTGTTTGCAGAGAGCAGCCCATGCAGAGAAACTACGCGCTTATTGTTGCTGTGATGGCGGTTTAAATTTGCGACCACTTCCGGTCGTCCGTCGTACGTTCTATAGGCTCTGAAGGAAACTGAAGCGCAGAGTTTTCGTTCCGCCCCTCCCAGGCTGCTACTGGGATCTCTCTCATACTGATATACTGGAGCCGACCTCACAGCGCCACTTAGTGGGTTGTGGAGGTACTGACAAATGGTTGGCGGGTTTTAAAACTATAGAGGAAGGATACTGGAATGATATGAAACTACAAATCCTAAGGAATCTATTGGTCACAATCATGCCATGCTCTCTTTGCAGGAAGGAGGCTGAATAACACTTCAAAGTTATGCTAAATTTTGGCGAGGAAAAACTGTGGTGCATACTGGTTTATTTGTGGTTTCAGAGAGATTCAGAGCAGACTGGCATGGTCATGTGAGCAATTTATATTGAACAACACTTCACAGTAAAAGTTTACCATTTCATATTACAATTTTTATATGACATTAATCTCTAAAGTTGTGATGTGAGTCATGGACCGCATTGTTGTTTGCACTTTCTTCCAACGATTATATGTCTTGGCGAATAACATCTAACAGCCCAAGGAAGTTTTTACATATTATTTATAGTGTGCAGCTGTAAAAAGCAAGAGTTTTTCTGTTTTGAAAAAAATTAAAAACACCACTACTCAATACACAACTGGAGCCCTCTTAACCTCTGAGCAAGCAACTTAAGGGAGACAAGCAGAGGGCAGAAAATGACATGTAAAGGCCATTATTTGCAAGTCAAAGTTAACAATAATAACACCTTAACACAATTTTGTTTTAATGCTATTAATTTGTTTAACACATTAATGCAACTTGACAGTTTTAGGTTGTAGCGGGCTCAGTTTTGAAGTATCACATTAGAAAAATCCATTGGTACCAACCATGTCATACTAGTTCGTCGCATAAGAGGCTAAATAACGCTCCAAACTTACGCTAAATTTTGGCGGGGTACCCACAAGTCTCCTCTTTACAGACATATGTGTCACAGATGCAGTTTCACAAAATGGAGCGTTTTTTCTTTTTTAACGAAAAGTGATGTTGGAGACAACCCTGCACCAGTAAAAGCTCCAAGCGTGTGGTGAGGAAATATGCCCCTGAATAGTTTGGATTCATAATGTCAGGCAGTGATGGGTGAGGGTAAGCTGAATATTTATGTGGGTCATTACACCTGACAGTGGCACAACACATATTTATAGCCCAGTTTGTCATTTATTTGGGAAGGTGACAATATGACTTGGGCCTCAAGTTACAAAAGGTTGAGAACCCCTGCTGTAGCCTACATTCAGTATTTGCATCTTTAATCCTTTTCACATTGCTATCTTTAGACCAAACATACCTTACAATATTTTTGTACTTCTTTTTTTTTTTCATTGCAAAAGAAACCAAACTGTAGAAATACTGTGTGGACTTACTGTCGGAAATGCCGCTAACCTTCAAATTCTTTGAACCTTGTGGCCACCCCCTTCCTCTTTTAACAGGACTGTTGTTGGACATTTCTCCACTGGACTCTTCCTCATTGCTCGCCACATCTCCTTGTTCTGTCTCAGTCATCCTTATTTCTTCTTCCATACTGTTGCCGTCAGCTTGGACTGGTTTGGTTATGTCTGCACCTGTAAATACAACATTGAAAAGCACAATTAATGTTTATTCAATAATCACTTTCCGCACCGGCTGCCGGTGTCTCCTCTGTTCCCTCAGGCCGCAGTCGGGAGGCTGTGGCAGGAAAAGCCAACACTAGGTTCAGCAGTGATTCATGGAGAGACCTTCGTCTGGTCAGCTAACATTACTGCCAAGCAGGTGAAATATAGGGTGATATTGTGATTTTAGCTGACGTGTGTTGCCTCACTGTGTTGAGCGATGCTCGTTCATGTCTATGTAGAGCGAGCAAGTGCGAGCCCGACGCTGACTGTCGCTGACTTTACTCTTACAAACAGTCCCTTTAAATGCTGACATTTGTCATGTTTGTTTTAAAATGGTTCATTAGAGTCAAGTGGAAATCCATTTAGTAAACTAGCTTAACTTGGTTGAATGTTTCATTTCCACTTTAAGGTTGGGGGTTCACACAAAAAGAACTAAAGGGAATGTGATGTGTACAACGCAGAGAGGTCTAATGTATTGGGATTTGTGTAGCCTAAATATTACACCCCTTTTTATTGGTACACCCAATAGGTCCCATATCATGCTAATTTTCAGGATCATACTTGTATTTTGTGTTTCTTTTAGAACATGTTTATATGCTTTAATGTAAAAAAAAACTTTATTTCCCTCATACTGTCTGCCTGAATATGCCTGTAAACACATGCGCAGTGTAACAGAAGCTGCGGCCGTGCGTTGCGATTGGCTCAATTTCGGCGAGTGCAGGCATTTTACTGCGCATGTGTTATACCCCCCGGAGATATGACGTGTGACCCAGCCTCTTTTATATATGCCTTGCACTGCAACAGGAAGTAAACTGGGACACATTTAGAATGTTTATGTTTAAAGCTGTGAAATGGTATAAATATTGTATATTTGTGACATCACAAATGGACAGAAATTCTGACAGCTTGTTTCAAATGCACATTATCTGAATACGGGCTGTGTGTGTTTCTCCATGGATTGACTGACCGATACTTTCACATTATTTATATAGCACTCTAATCTGTTTTATAATAAAAACAACATGAAAATCTCACTTTTTTACAATATGGGACCTTTAAATTAAACTTATCACCTAAATAAGGAGGCAGCTGGCTGGAGGGAGATCACCAGGGGATCACCTGAAAGTTTACTTATAGGCTACTGTTGGCTGTACTGTTTGTCATTTTCATTAAATATCGCAGAATAAATAGAATTGAAAGCTTTATTGTCATTGTATTAAATACAACGAGATTCACAGTTGCCACTTCTGGTCAGTGCTTTAAAACAAATACTTGACAAGACTAAATGAGGCAGATAAAACATGTAACAGGCAAAACACAGTTATAAAGCAAATATAACAGGTAAAGTAGATGTAATAAATAAACATAAACAGAAGTGTTACACTAGAAGTATAAAATATAACAAATAGATGTAATGTAAACAGAGGTGATTGCACTTGTAAAATAGGTAGGGTATAGATGTAATAAATAAAATGCAAACAGAGGTAGTTGCAATGGTAAAATAGGTATGGTATAGATGTAATAAATCAAATGTAAACAAAGGTAGTTGCACTTGTAAAATAGGTAGGGTATAGATGTAATAAATCAAATGTAAACAAAGGTAGTTGCACTTGTAAAATAGGTAGGGTATAGATGTAATAAATAATATGTAAACAGAGGTAGTCGCACCTGTAAAATAGGTAGGGTATAGATGTAATAAATAATATGTAAACAAAGGTAGTTGCACTGGTAAAATAGGTAGGGTAATAGATGTAATAAATCAAATGTAAACAGAGGTAGTTGCACTTGTTAAATAGGTAGGGTATAGATGTAATAAATAATATGTAAACAGAGGTAGTCGCACCTGTAAAATAGGTAGGGTATAGATGTAATAAATCAAATGTAAACAAAGGTAGTTGCACTGGTAAAATAGGTAGGGTAATAGATGTAATAAATCAAATGTAAACAAAGGTAGTTGCACTGGTAAAATAGGTAGGGTAATAGATGTAATAAATCAAATGTAAACAAAGGTAGTTGCACTGGTAAAATAGGTAGGGTAATAGATGTAATAAATCAAATGTAAACAGAGGTAGTTGCACTTGTTAAATAGGTAGGGTAATAGATGTAATAAATCCAATGTAAACAGAGGTAGTTGCACTTGTTAAATAGGTAGGGTAATAGATGTAATAAATAATATGTAAACAAAGGTAGTTGCACTTGTTAAATAGGTAGGGTAATAGATGTAATAAATCCAATGTAAACAGAGGTAGTTGCACTGGTAAAATAGGTAGGGTATAGATGTAATAAATCAAATGTAAACAGAGGTAGTTGCACTTGAGGTGTATATTGCATCAAGGATATATTGCACAGTATTTTGCACAAATGTATTTCATATTCAGTGTATTAATATTGCACAGCTTTATTGTCGTTTTCTATTTCAAAAGAGAGCAAGAACTACTCACCCATCTTTTAAGTGTCTCCAGCTCACAGCTGATGTTTGTTTACATGACGTCACAGAGGGGCATATTTAGCGGTGTGTGGACAAAGAGTGTCCGATGTTATCAGGCGATAAAGTAAATAAAAAGACCACAAATCTATCTTCTTGTCTTGTTAGTTTCTTATTACAATGAATTACTATATTACAAATGCATTTCTAGAGGGGTTCAGTGAGCTTAGTTCTTCATAAACTACCGGTTCGTCAGTATAAGTACACAATAAGTAATAATATAATAGATGATAATAATAAGCACGCGCTTATTGTTGCTCTGATGGCAGTTTAAATTTGCAACCACTTCCGGTTGTGCGTGACTGTTTGAGAGGCTCTGAAGGAAACCGGAGCGCAGAGTTTCCGTTCCGCCCCTCCCAGGCTGCTACTGTGATTTCTCTCATACTGGTATTACTGTAACCTACATTCAGTACTTATACTCACATTTGCTTCTTTAATCCTTTCACACACACACACACACACACACACACACACACACACGCATACACACACACACACACACACACACACACACACACATACACACACTGCTTTCTGCAGACCCAAGACTTATTCTTTTTTTTTTCATTGCAAATCCCTTGTTTCCTCACCTTCTGAATATTTTAGTTCAATATACTTTATAGTTACAATTCATGTTGGTGCGCATATAGCCTAGTAAAACGGTAACATATGCAAGGGTCAGCAACCTTTTCTGTCAAAAGAGCCATTTTAGGCAAAGAAAAAAACATTTGAGCATTGTGATGAAGGTAACACAGTTTATAGTCTAAGTATATAGTATATAAGTCTAATGCAGTGAGGGCCAAAGTGCAAATGTACAATGGAGTATTAGGGCCACATTGAGGGGAAAAAATCGGAGATTTCCAGAATAAAGTCATAATATTACGAGAAAAAAGAAAATAATACATAAAAATACTACTTATACTACTACTGCTATAATATTATGACTTTTTTTCTCATCAACTTCTGACTTTATTCTCATAAACTTCTGACTTTATTCTCATAATATTACGACTTTTTCCTCGTAAACTTGTCTTTATTTTCATAATATTACAACTTTTTTTTGCGTAAACTTACGACTTTATTCTTGTAATATTATGACTTTATTCTCGAAATCTCATTTTTTATTTATTTTTTCCTAAATGTGGGCCCAATACTCCGTCGTACCATAGACCTACAACATGATAAATAAAAATGAAAATGTAAACAAAAAACAGTTATTCATTTCCATTTTTAAAAATCCACAGGGAGCCACTGGAGAGAAGCTAAAGAGCCGCATGTGGATCCGGAGCCGCAGGTTGCAGACCCCTGTACTAGATCATCAAAGAAAGTACTCCTCATGGTCCCAATACAACAGATTAACATTTTTTAAGCCAAATTTCAGATTTTGTGGTGAGTAAAATCTTCAATATTTGCTCTATAAAAGTATTTTTGTGTCAGATACTGTTGCACCATGTAGGGTTTGGAGTTAGGTTTCTGTTAAAACATGTTTTAAATGTCAACTTCATCAACATCTGATATATGTTACATTTTACCTGAAGTGTTGTTACTATAGATAAATCACAATATGGGCCTCTGAAATGTACAATAGTGGAGTAAATGGTATCAAAAAGTGTATATACTTGGGTGAAGTAATTAAAATGTATTCATTATTTAATTTCAATTTAAAAAAAATGTAATTAAATAGTGTTTTACTTTAGTATATGCCACCTCAACTAAGTCCTGGGCTGTAGCTCAGCACTGCCTCCTACAGGCTAATTTCTTAAGTGTAAATAATTATTGAACAGTAATAATGTCAAATACATGGTGTACATAGGGCACAATACAGTGATGGAGGAAAGTAACAAATATCTAGTGTAGATGTAATCTAGTGTAGTCTAAATATCTCTATATAAACTGATTCATCTCTAACACTGATAAACACCCTACACTCTTAATTATACTCAAATAAACAGTAAATAGTATAAGGAAAGATGGCCTGTTCATTTTTGAGACAAACCTAAATTATAAACATAAAACTCATAAAAGATATCTATAGTGTAGAAACAGTTTAATGGTTTTCCTGAAAGGAAAAATGTTTTGTTTGATGTGTGATTGAAGTAAAACTGAAGACAGGTACATTTTAAGTTTTATTGCTCATTATATGATGATTTATGGAAATATACTTTCCAGTAAAATGTCCGTCATGTCTGATGAGTCATTCTAGTTGGAAGATTATAAAAAAGATTTTATTTTGGACAGGAGACACTGTTCTTTGCACCACTTTCTCACTACTGCAATGGTTTTCTTGGTGTCTTACAAGTCCATGTTTATGCATGACACAATAAACAACATCAGAAATGTATATTTCAGTTCAAAGAGGCAGTTTATTTATGAGAAGGTGTTGAAAACGATAGTAGCTGACATAACGGCTTTCATATACTTGGTTTAAAGCGAGACGATGTAACTTTTGAAAGAAGGAATTACAAATTCTTTCTCTTACAAATAAAAATTTAATTCATAAATAATAAATTGCAGCCTTGGTCAATTCAATACACTTTTGCTGCAACAGCCTTACTTGGTCTGGTATGACCAGCAGGTGGCTATTATCACCAAACTTTATATATATATTACTGTGTAACTGACATTAGAGTCAGCTGACTATGATTCTTCTCTACTTCTCTGTTACACTTTGTTTTTATATTGACCATCATCCTGTAACCGCCACTAGAGGCCACAGTGGCTGTGATTCAGCAAGAGTTATAAAGCTGAGCTTTAAGATAAAAAAGTGTACAATTTGTATGAGTTTTAGTGCAAAACCATTTTATTTCTTAATATTAGTAAATGACAATTAGTATCACATGGAAATACTCAAAGTACAAGTACCTGAGTAAAAACAACCTTAAAGCCTGTTCAGCCATTGTAGCACTAAGTTGAAAATGTCCTTGATAAGAATAAAAATGCACACAACACAAGACGGTGTGACGGATTTATAAGATAAGATAAACTAATTAAACTGAGGATTTATTGATTCCACATAGGGGACGGAGTCACAGCAGCAGTAGGCCTACTACTGTATATACATTATCCTTAATACTATATACATCAATATTATGAGTATGGTTGTTGAAAGCTCATCTGTCCTCCTTCAGTATCAGTTTTAGCTGAGTTTATTCCATACTGTTTTAGCTCCTTCTTGTTTTTCCTGTGCCTCTCCACAGAGGGGAACCATATTGACAAAGAAAGAAAAGACATGGGGGGAAAAAGGCTAGAAAAAAAAGAGGCAAATTAGAGAGAGGCAGATTATGTTGCACTGGGTAGTTGGATAAGGGGGTGGAGTATGAGGTAAGGGCAGATTGATGAGGTCAGCGTCAATAAGAAGAATGCAAGACAAGAGAAAGAAATATGCAAATTGTGTTTATATGTGTTTGAGGAGAGAGGAGAGACAGAGAGAGAGAGAGAGAGAGGCTGTCAGTTTAGAGGAGAGAGAGAGAGAGGCTGAGAGAAAATGACAGACGTGGCCGGAGGAAAGGAAAGGAGCGTTTGAGAAAGACAACCCCTGAGAGACTGTGCGCTGAACCCGCTGCCCCGTCTCAACCCTCCTCCTCCTCCTCCCTCCCTCCCTCCCTGTGTGCTTTGCCATGGTTACCAGACAGGGCTCCCAATGCAGCCAGTTAATGTGTTTTTCAGCGGCAGGAGCGAGCTGGGTACTAATGTGTCTCAGTCTGTCTCCTGCACAATCAATGTCAACTGTCCTGGGATGCACAAACACATGGAGGGGCTGAGAGCCAGGGAACACTGAGCCACCCTGGCTGAGTGTCAGGGCAAGAGTCTGAAAGAGGACCGCGTCACTTTCATTTATTCACCTGAAAACTGCCGGCTCTGAGGTTTTTGTTAAGTAGTCAGAAAAATGTGACAAGTTTTATTTGTGTTCTATCATGTGGCAGCCTAATATCACACATTGATCATTACTCAATGCTCTGAAATGTTTATCTCACATTAAACCTCTGACTGGGTGAGCAAGAATGTATCCTACGCTGCTTAACTACCACGAGACACCAGTAAGGCCAGTAAGAGAAAATAGCTGATCACGTTTTTTGAAAAATCCTTTTCAATGTCCTTTTCAGTATTTATTGGGTTTACATGGTATTTAACAAAAACAACACAAGTTCACCATTTATTGAATTTTATTGTCGTATTTTCAGTTCAACATCCAAAACAAGGTGCAAATCATTCATCCATAAAAGTCATGAAAACGTAGAGCTGCAACAACCAGTCGATTAATCAATCGACAGAAAATGAACTGCTAACTATTTTAATCGTTTAGGTTTCACTATATTCTGACATTTAATAGACCAAATGATAAATCGATAAATTGAGATAATAACCAGTTGCAGCCTCATGGAAATACACTATTTTTTCTTCACAGTCCAACAATAACAAATATTTTCAGAGCTTTAGCATTTACAAATGAATAAGCATCAAGGTGATGACACTTGGCTGTCTTTTTCTAAATGTAATTAATAAACGGTCTCTTAGCTACAGGTCTTGGATGTTGTAATTCTCTGTTGTGTCTGTGAACAGATTAAAAAAAATCCTGTGTGAATCATACATCGGGGTCACGAACCTTGGCTGTCTTTTTATTGAACCGTGCAAGTGTTCAGCGCACAAAGCTGGCCAAAAGGTACTGCCCCCTCCAGAGAACCACGTAGTCTCTTCTTGGCTTTCCATGACGTCTGGAAAGTTCGGGGAATTCTCTCCAGATGAGTTCATGCAGTTGAAACTGCTCTGCAGATTTACTCTGATCTGTGATGCATTTCTGACATTTGTGATAATCTCATGATTTAAAAAAAAAAAAAGTACACAACTTGTAATGTGTTTTCTCTCCGTCTAAGGACACAAAATGTTGTGACCTTCAGATGCAGCTGCATGCAGCTTTGTTCCCAAGGACCTCACCTGTGACCTTTCATATCATCACAGGTTAAGGGTCTCAGGGACAATGAAGCACGCCGACAGTTCCATCAGTCTCGTCCGCAGGTAAAATCCAACACAGCGTCTTAAATATTTCTGTAGTACGTGAGATTTTAACATGAAAAAATAAATTTACATGGCGCATGTATGTATATATGCCATGTATGTTTATTATGAATTATTAAGTCATCTATGCTGAATGAGATTAACTTTTGACATTAAACCTGCCTATAAATACATGTTTAATAGATATATAGCATCTTATATTATAACAAAAATACACTTTAAAAAGAGAAACAGATTATGCGTCATATTGGATGGTTACCGTTGTTTTTTATCGATGACGATGCAGTCCGACATGAAATGTTTCGTTTTGACACGTCTGTAAAAAATGGACCGGATCACATCCTGCAGGAAGAGAAAGATTTAGTTAAAATACATTGTAAAACATATAAATATTGTTATTTATCGCATTAGTTACGTCGTTAGGGCCCTTTTACCGTCTGTCCTCCTGACATAGCCAGCGCCTATAATTCAGTGCAGGTCTGTGCAGTGAGACGTTCAAACAAAATGCCCCCTGCTGGCAGACAGACAGACAAAGACCCACGTACGCAGAGGAAAATCCTCAAATTTAATGTATAAATCGGGATTTGCATATGGGATGAGCATACGGCCTGTATGAGCGTTAAGCTCCAACAGAGCAGTCATACAGTTCATAGACGCACACACGCACTCGACTCTTTGCTTGTGCACATGCATGAAACATCCACAGACAGCTGTGCCTGGAGCCGCAGACAACACTGTCGTCTTATATTTCCTACAGGCCTTGTGATCTCACAGGAGGATTATGCAATCACTCCCCCATGACAAAGATGTTCAGCCTTGAGGGAGTAACACTGATTTACTCTTCCCCAGACAAAATAAATGTCACACAAGCCTGACACTGCAGATGCCACACGAAGACTATGAGGGTCCAAACAACTGGTACACAGCCGAAAAGCTCCATCACATGTAAGTCTGAGCAGGCGACAGCTTCGTCGTCTGCCAACGATCCAGAACAATCCCTAACTTGCTCAAATCTGTCTGTGGCCAGGTGCGCACGCATGCAGACAAACATGCGACTCCACAAAGGCGCACAGAACATGACTGCCAGTGTGAGAAATTAGACTGCCTCTCTCTGTTTCCTCTTTGTCTCTGTGCTTTGAGATGTTTTCCTCTGTCCCAGTTTCATGAGCTCCTCTGCTGCTCTCAAAATCACCAGAGACAAAGACCGGAGGATGAAAACCAGAAGCTGGAGGGAGAATGAAGAGAAATATTCTCATGTGAAAAAAAAATTACCCATGTCAAAAAGAATGAACATGAAGGTGGACACAAATGAAGGAAAGATGGCGGGCGCTCGTGGTCGGTCGAATTGCTCGTCTCGATTTGTTAGCCGGCCCGTTTAAGTGATTCTGAACTCACCATTTGCCCTTTCCTGGTGTTCCTTACATGAACACACACATTCATACTCATGACCGTGTGCACATGCATACAACAAGTGCACGTACATAAAACACACACACACACATAAAAACACAACGCACTCTTACGATGAGTTATTGATCCGTTTTCCCCTGGAGAGAGAGAAAAAGAAAAAGAGCAACAATTAATCCAGTGGTAAAGAAAATAACGCTTGATAAAACCTATCCTGCCCCATCTTCACAGGCTTCCTTTTTCTCTGAGCGCTGTACGCGGCGGCGAACTGAAAAGCTATTCCCCTCTCGCTACCCCTCCATCTCTCGCTCTCCTCTTTTTGTCTCTCCTTCTATCCCTCTCTCAGGCGCTGTCCCTGGCTCTGTTTTGTGCCTGTTTCCCTCTGCCAAGTCACATCACTAATTCTCCAGGCGATTAGAGTCCGAGCAGGCAATGTCTATGAGGCAGGTACGCTACACACACACACAGTAAAACACACAGACAATTGCATTGATTCCATTATCTGGTGCTGTACCAACACCCCCACTTCCCCCAACAACCACCAACAGTGCCTCCATCTATGACCCCCTCCTTTCATAAATCTGTGTCACCTACATACAACACACACACACACACACACACACACACTCAGACACTTATGCAAGCATGCAGTATCTCCAGCTATCGCTCTTTCTTCTTCTCTTGCCTGAACACTCTCCATCACTGTCCCCGCCTCCCCCTGCTCTGTCTCAGCCCTTCCCCTCATTTTCATCCTCCCCTCCTCGTCTCTCCCCCTCTCCCTCTCCCTCTCTCTCTCCCTCTCCCTCTCTCTCTCTCTCCCAATCTAACCCCGTGCATTTTTTTTCCAGGCGTGACGGGACGTCGTCTTGCCGCGTCTCTGAATGGGTGTCTATTACTCTGTGTTTGTTTGTGTGTGTGTCTGAACGTTCGTGCATCTGGAGGAGAGAGAGAGAGAGTCCAACGTGTGTCGGAGGGAGGCGCATGTGTGTGTGTGAGGTGTGTGTGCATGTCCTTGTGCACTTGCGCATCTGTGTGAGAGGGAGTGCATGTGTGTATGTGTGTGTGTGTGAGGAAGGGAGGGAACGGGGGGGGGAGGCTTTGGAGGGAGCTCACAGACGGAGGCTGTGGATTTTTACACAGCATGAGGATCAAAGCCACAGCAAGCCCAAAGGTGATTAACCTCCCAGCCGTTCTGACCACAACACTGCTGCTCTTCTTCCACATTTCATTAACACAACAGTCTGCTATCAGCACAATTCATCGCATATCAATCTATCTGCCCATGTTGTACAAATTCCCAAATATCCTCTATCACATGATGAGTGATGGATAAGTGAGCAATCAGGAATTGTGAAACCAACAAAGCTGAACTTTTGCATCTTTGACAAAAAACTCCCCAAATTACACCCAGCGTGCGTGAGAATAAAAAATGTGTTGTGACAAATTTCAATAAAAAAAAAGACGCATTTTTCAATCTCATGTAGGTGTGAAGTGATAAAATGGACTATAATACAAGAAATTTACAAGAAATAAGAGCTGTTAATAGGAAAAAAAAATAACAGTATGTATGTATTAAATGTAAAAACAAATGCTGGCCACGTTTTATAAAATAGCGGGAGGCAAGCGGCTCTATTGTGACGGTTGTATTTCCTCTTGAGTCGGACCATGCCGGGGAGTCGTTTCTTTGTGTGCGTACAGAAAAGAGCAGTGCTCGGCAGAGATTGCTGATATATGCTCTTTTTTCCCCTCCTCGCTGGAGCACTGCAACGCAATGCGGATACTGAGTGTCTGAGCCACTAGCCAGACACACTGGGGGACAGAGGGGGGTGGTGGGGAGCGAGGCGGGGGGGTGGGGGGTGCAGGGAGGAGAAGGAGGCGGAGGCGGTAAGCAAGTTCACATACAGCCTCCTGCTTCAGGACACATTGATACTCATGTCTGGGCACACTGTCATTATCTACCATGACTACAGAGAGCAGCAAGCGTGTACGGATAGTTCACTTTGGAGATTTTTATGTCAACTGAAAGAATGCACGCGGAGGAAAAATTAAAACAAAAACTAAAAAAACCTTTTGCCATAAAATGCTTCATATTTGTGTGATATGTAATTATGAGTTCAATAAAAATCCAAAGCTGTAACATATTGCAGTTCAATTTTATATTTTCAAACTGGTGGATGGATGTACAACCTGATGATGCAGACAGCAAAAAATGCCCACAATGAAATTCATTAAAATATGAGTTCTCTAAACGTTGGTTTTCCCTGTTTTAACGTTCCCGATCACATTCTAGAGTAATGTCGGCCGCCTGAAGCGTTTGTCTGTGTTTTTGTGCACGGCATGCTAAGAAAGCACAGAAGCAAACAGCTATTGATAGTTGGCTCTATACCTCATTGGACTGCACCAAATAACAAATCAAAGAGCACTGCAGAGCAAGGTGGGTATATCGATGTCTGGATTAGCTGGACCTCGACGGCAAAACCTGATTAGTATTTCAGATGTATTAGATTTAAAGTCAGCGCAGAAACCGTTTTGTAGCTTGTTTTCATGCCATTTTAATTATGGGCTTGAAATTGAATTTGTTGAAGGAGAAATGTTGAATTATTTTATATTTGATAATGGATGTGATCTTTACGGTAGTGACTGTCTGTGTATGTCTTTTGTCCATCACTGCAAAAGACATCCACTAGACCTTTAGTAAAACAGACCTTGAAAATATAAGAGGTAAAAAAAAAGACACATACAAAGACAGAACATACTGTATTACACCTAAATACAATTAGGAACCTCATTATGTATCATTTAACTACAGCCCTCTTTGATTTCTTTTATTACTTTGTCATGTTTAATATGAATTTTACAGGTTAAATAGTTAAAGGTTATTAAAATGTACCCCTGTAAAGTCTGTCAATTTCTAACAATGTCTGTCCTTTTTTCAGGTCAGTCTTCGTACTTACCGCCTCAAGAGGCATAAAGAAGGACGTCCTTCGTGTGAAGTCTGGGTGACACCGCAGGGAAAGCTAGAAGGTTGTACAGTTATCTCCAGGCTGTTTATGATGCGAAACCATACAACCAACTACCTCACACTGCAGAGCACCGGAGCACGGTCAGCGCTGGAGTCTCTTCTTCTTCTTCCATGCAGAGTCTTCTTTGTGTTTTACTTCTGTCTGTCTTTGTCTGTCTGTTTCTATCATCTGTCCCTCCCTTACGTCTTGATTCATTCATACTCTCATATATTTATGATAAAGCTATGTTTCAGATTTTAAAAAAAGAAGAAGATAAATAAACTTGGTCTGTGTCTACAAGTTTAATACTGTGATACTGTTGGAATTTAAAGAAGTAATAGCTGAGGCTGGCTAACTACTGCACTGTATGCATTTTTGCGGACTTGTCTCCCTCTTGTGGGTAGACGCAGTACATAGACCACCCCCACCCCCACCAGAGGCCAAGGCAGACCTTCACTGTCTCTGAATACAAAGACGAGCACTTAACCTGCAGTTGCTTACTGTAGGCGTCTGCCTGACCTACTTCTGCAAGTGGAGCTGGCGGAATCTTCCTTATCCTCAAAGACTCGATTCAGCACTACCGAGCACACTTCATTGTCATTCTGAGGTTAAAGTCGAATACTCCGCTTCTGTTTTCATTTCACTGAACCAATAGTTAGATTCTAGTCCTGTCACGGTGCCTGAAGAAGGCTGATATTAGATATCACACCTTCAGCTGGTTGAAGGAACAACAATTCTCTTTTTCACTTGTCTTGATTTAATGATACATTAACGCTGCAACTAACGTTTCTTTCTCATTATCCATATATCTGCTACTAGGTTTTTTTTCAATGGAACGTTTTGCCTATAAAATATCAGGTAATAGTGGAAACGACAGCTCAAGGTGACATCCTCAAACTGCTTAGTTTGTTCCACCAACTCTCCAAAAAAGAGATGTATATTTATATATTATATATTTAGTTTGCTATCATTTAAGACGAAGAAACGCAGCAAACCATCACGTTGGAGGATTGGAACAGCAAATATTTGGAATTTTGCTTGAAAAATTACTAAAACGATTGATTATCTAAATTGTTAATTTTCTGGTGATGGACTTATCGATTAATCGACTAATCGTTTCAGCTGTTAATGCTTTATTCAATTTATTTTGAATGTAATCCATACATTTTGATGCTAAAGTATCATGTGAAGTTTGAAGAATACTAACTACTATTCTGTTTTCCACTGCCGTTAGCTAATTTAATTTGGGATTATTAATTAAAATCTCACTGCACTGTAACTGCAATGTAATTTCTATTCATAATGTCGTAATTTTTTTTTATTACATTTTTGCTGATTTTTATCTCCTCTGTATTCTATCATATTTATATGTGTCTGTCTATATCTCCTTGTGTTTCTTTTATATCTTGTCTTAATGGCTTTTTATGTCTTACGTTGAATTGCCTTGTTGTTGAAAGGTGCTATAAAATTAAATTGGCCTTCCCTTGCCTACGCTTCAAATGAAGTGATTGCCGGATTGTCTTTTCCAACGGCGGTATCGGGGGGACGGTGCATCTAAAATGTTTGTAATTTTCCAAAACAATCCAGCAATCATGACTATGAGGCCAGGTGTGCAGAGTTGTGAATGTAGGCAGGATTTGAACTTCTCTCTGAAGCTTTTTTATTTACCGACCAAAAGTGCGCTCCATTATCCCCTTTCGTACGATTATCGCACCCCATCCCTACATCAGGCTTTTCGCCAAGCCATCGAGTGGTCGTTTGAAACAGGTATAAACAATTTTGCCTGTCATACATTATGTTTACAACGTGCAATCTGCAGTTTGAACACAAAACAATTTCTTCCTAGTTCATTTGAAGTATTCGGAGACCTTTACCCTGAACCCTTTGTGCGTGCTCTCAACCCTCTCTGTCTCTCTCGACTGTGACACAAAGGTAAAAGTATTATTTGAAAAGGCAAAACTGACTTTGTGGGGGAGGATTATCATCAAGTGTTACCTAACAGAATAGCAGCAGTAGTGAACAGCACGTCACTGCCCGCAGGTCTTAATATTAACAAGGGCAAACAGTGTCCCAGATGTGGAGCACCCTACAGAGTTCAGCAGTGCTGCAGGGAGGCCAGTTAATGATGCCTGTAGAAATGACCATGCCTCCTTTCAGCCATAGATAGGCCAAACATGAGGGAGAGCATGAATGAATGAATGAGAGTGACTCTGTACTTAAAACATTGTAATGTCTAATAGTAAATACAGATAAATGTATTGTATCCAGATTGTGTGCAGTTAAAGGGGACCTATTATGCATTTGTGCTTTTTCCCTTTCCTTTCTTGTGTTGTATAGTTTTTTGTGTATGTAAAAGGTCTGCAAAGTTAGAACGTACATTCAGTCCACGCCAAAGGGAGTTAGGGGCCATACACATGCCACGTCTTTTGCACGCTCAAATCCACTGTTGTCAATGTAAATGGGCGGCAGGCATGCTCAAACGTGAGAGCGACGTTGTGGCGGTGCACAAACTTTTTCCCAAGCGCCTATTTTTCGGCCTGCGACGGCTGTAGCGCACACCGCATGTCATGTGACGAGGAACAAACGATCACGTCTGGCAGATATTTTTTCCTTCTTTTCCGTAAATATCCGTCTACGGTAAACATATGGAGGATAAGTTAATCATTTTAGTAAAGGACTACCCAAAGCTTTACGATTTGTCCCACGGACTATTTTACTTGCTTCACCCTTTCTGTCCGAGGACGGCCCAACATCCAGTTGAAAGATGAGCCAGACTGACTGATAGAGAAATCGAGTGTAAAGCTACTGTGAGGGATTTACGATGCTGGAAATGCATTTATTTTGTTTTGATTGTGTTTAGTTTAGTCAGTGAGGCTTCCTGCTAAATTACCGCAACTTCATCATCATTGTCATCGCGGCACGCAGGTTTTGGTTGCTTAGTAACGGCAGGTGCGACAGGAGCACTATTCTCCCAAGCACATTGGAAAGAAAAAACCTTGCTTGAAGTCACGCCTTTTCTTCCGTAACGTGGTGATGTCACCAAGTAATGTGATTGCATAATACCTGCCTACCGGCTAGTTTGGCACGCCCTCAAACAAAGCTAGTTAGAGTGGAGCTGGAGCGGAGTCCAAAGAGTTTGGTTCGGTTGACAAATCACAACAGAGTGGGACAGCTGACCAATCAGAGCAGACTAGGCTTTTCGGCGGGGGAGGAGCTCAAACAGAGCGTTTCAGACAGATGGTGAAAAGAGGTGCTGCAGCACAGCCGCTATGAGAAAAGTAAAGCCTTTTTTGAACATTAAAGAATGTAAACATGTTCTAGGAGAACAAACAGAAGTAAATAGAAGATAGTGGGTTTGGCCTCATCAGAATCTCAGGAATACTGTCAGATATCTCGACACATTAAAACATTATAAGCTGATTTGCAAGTGTTTAATAAGCTACATTTTGGGTAATGCATAAATTGGTGTATTGTAGAGCAGTTTTCAATACAACAAATAAGATCTAATGGGTGAGTAATTGGATGACAATTTGGAGTAACAGCCCTATCCAGTCAATCTCTCTCATACTCCATAAATAATGAGGCGCACAAAAACATTCGACATCTAGCTGAGGTGATCTCCTGCAAAAGCAGCAAATTGGCTGTTGTTAGCAGTCAATGGCTGTGTTTTGACACTCCTCCTGTGTGCCTCAATGACTCATTGATTGCTTGATAGCTGCTGTGCAGCTGAGTTGCTTGGCCTCCTATTCAGCTTGGTCAATGCACCAAAAATACAACCTTGAAGTCTTGGATGACTGAGGCTCACTGACAAAGCTGGATTCAAACACTAAAGTGGTAGAACCCTGTTTCCTCAAAAGAGTAACTCACTCGATTACCTGCCAGGAACAAAACTACATTTCAATATGTATTGCATAGCACAGTTAAAATGTGTATAATAAGATGATGAATGGCCGTGTTGTGTCTTGTTCAATTACATTATGTGGATAAAAGCTGTTTGTTATCAGACTCAACTTGTAATAATGTTAAAGAGTCAACATTTAACCGTTATTAAATGAAAAATTAGCCAACTAAGTGTGAACTTCAAAAGCCACGGCAGCACCATATGCTTAATAGAGACATGGATTTTTTTTTTTTTTTATATTGGCCAGCTTCCAAACACAAACCCATTCACCTCGCTTCTCTCCACTGCCCTCTGCCATGCTAAAAGCCCACCCTCCGCCTACCCTTCATTTTCTTTCTTTGGCCGTCCTCCCGCCTCTCTAAGTGCCTCTTATTTGTCCTCCATTGCTGAACATTTCAGGTTTCAAAATCTTTTACAAGTTTTTTCTTTTTTTTTCTTATTCTCAGACAATATCTCTGTTCATACCATCGAGGTCTCCCCCCTTGATCCCCTCGATTCTGCTCCTCCCCTTTTTAAACCTCTCTCACCGTCTCATTCGTAGTCGGATCACGCATGAATGCGGCATGGTTGTGCCAATGCCAGCTCTTTGCCAATCTGCCTGGGTGTGTTTGTGTGCCAATGTGAGTCTGGTGGGAAGCCCCTGCACTGGAGGCCAGGGTGGTGCATAAGGCCGAACGCCGGCTGGTGTCGGGTCAGGTGAAGCTTTGTGGGGATTACAGTTCGGCCTCTTGAGAGAGCGAAAACAAGTGAATCATGTTGAGCCAACGTATATATCTGGGTACGCCTAAATCACCAAAATATCATAAATGACCTTGAAAACAGAAAGAAAACAGGTTGTGCTCTCAGTGCATTACAATAATCCCAAAAATATCTGTACAGTGAAATTATTTTAGTGGCTAAAGTAAGCATTAGGCTGCATTCACACCAGATCTGGCCGTGTGGCTGCGGCGGCGCCGAAGAAAAACACAGCGGCCTGCGACGGAAAAGTAGAAACTGAAAAAACTTTTGGAGAAACGCAACCCAACGTTACGCTGCGGTGGCCAATCACGTAACCCGTGATCCAGGGTTGAACAACTCAGCCACGAGGGAACAAAAGACGTTAATAGTTGCAGTTAATGGGCCATTAAAGTGACTCTCCGACACCGCCACACAACCCTGCAGCAACTCAGTATTAGTAATCACTTTTGACAACATTGTATAAGTGTCCAAAGGTTTGGACGACGTGAAAATTTGGCCCACGAGCAACAAAATAATGACAGTGCTGAACTAACTGGCAAATACCAAGATGGCCATGAGAAGAAGGGTTAATATCGCAACACAATACTGAAAAAACATTTGATGCTAAGCAGAACTAAATATATGTATTTATGAAATCAGACAAAAATGCCCTGTTGTTCATAAATCACAAGTGTCTAATTTAATTACAGCCCGTTTTTACATCAGGCTTGAAAAAGTGTTTATGTAAACCGCTCAAATTAAATTTAGCAGTAATTCAGTTTGTTAATTTAATTCAAGCTGTTGTTATCACTTCCAATAATGACTCTGGGGATATGGATTATCACGCACATGATCATCACGTTTTAATCTTGCCTAACAACAGCTGAGACAACACTGAGCAACACCATATTGTTTGTCAGTTATTACTGCTAAAATAATTAAACTCTTATTTTTATACTGTTTGAGGGAAATATCTATTGCACAAGTTTTAGGTTTTGTATGAAAACTGGCAGTCGAGGCTTTTCCATTAAAACGACTACAAAATCTCTATAAATGTTAAGTTTCTCTGCTTCTTTGATTAAAAAGGCATACAATTTTGATTTATCTATTGAACTAACAATTAAGGCACATTTTGCATGACTTTTTTGACCCAAAAAAATAATAAGCATTTTGTTCTTCAAGCTTCAAAATGTATAAAAACATGAAATGTGTCAACAACAATGTCCTGTCAGAGGAAAGCCAAATGGCAAAGACCTCATGGTGTTTTACATGAGAAACAAGACCAGAAAAAACATCAACTAACTGGAGAGAAAAGTAATAAGAGAAGATTACTGACATCAAGCTCACGTCTGCCTCGCAACAAGACATTTCTGTCAATAAAACAAACCCCTTTCTTTAAAACATTATAGGCTCTGCCGTCAAAGAATAAACAAAGACTTCAGGTGACTCTCCACCACTCATCGTCTTTGTCGAGAAGTGACGCACAGAGACTACGGCGCCACCCAAACAATGTAGGGGCACGGAGCAGCGAAATCTGCCCAGTGACAGCAAATAAACTGTTAACCGCAGCGATGAATCGTCTGGCAAGTGCCAGCTCAACAGGAATGCAGGCCTCAGACAGCGGTTCTCAAACTCTGGGCCAAGGACCGCTGTCGGTCCGCTTGATTTTACAGAAGGGCACATACTGTTTAGGAGAACATAATTGTTTCTTAATTAATAGAATAAAAAAAATAATAATAATGAAAATCAATGTAAAACACTTAAACTGGGGTGATGAGAAAAGAAAAATATATGGATAGACAAACAAATAGATAAATACGCAGTTTGTTTTTTTTAAATTATCAGAAAATGCATCCAAAAGTCACATTCAAGAGTCACTTCAAGAGTCTACAGCAGAGTGTGATCATTACTTTCCCAATTATGTTCATAAGAAGTCATTTAAAGACCAGGAAGGAAAACTAAGATTACATGCTTCTCCTCTATCCCCGTCAAAACTGGATCTGACCCCGTGTGGCGAGGACTCGGACCTGAGATCCGCATCGATGCTGATGCACCTCTTCAGTCAGATGACAGCTTGGTGCAGGGCCAGGATAAGTATCCGCTACTCACAGACCATAAATTATTAGTTCTCTCAAGATAGAATGAGATTCTGTGGTGCGATTTCTCCCAAACCCCCCTATTTCGCTCTCCTCGTACCTTATTTACAAAGGCAGAAAACGTTGCCATGGGAACACACTACCAGGCAACCTCAGCGGCTTGGCATGATGCCCAATGGTTGCTAGGGCACTGTTGTCAATGGCTATTGGGTAGTGTCGGCCAGTATGTGTGCCTACGTGTGTGGAGAAAGTGTGTATATTTGTGTGTTCACAAATGTGCACGATGCACACAGCTCGTCTACGCTTTAAATAAGTATGCTAACAATTTAATGTTCTTATTCCATAATGAGGGTTTTTATATGCACACAATATATAATTACTGTCAATGATGTGTACCATTTTGAATTGGTTTTCTTTTTGGCGGTTTGATTCTGTGGATGACAAATGATGGGAGGCTGCTTTTGTTGGCTTATATACAGTACTTGCTAATATATATTTTTTCTTGGTAGAGTGTGTGTTTGTCAAAGAGAAAGAAAAAGAGAGCGAGCACTTCTATTCACGGAAGCAGTTATGTGAATCCCATATGCAATTATGTTGAATAATATACATAATGGCTCTCCGATTTAGTCTTCTTTCAACAGGTCTGATTGTGTGAGTCGGGAAATCGTCTGTTTATAGTGGCGGAGAAGATATTACAATGTTGCGTCAATACGCATTGTCAATAAGAACAAACTTGTGTTTTATGATGAGAGCACAGATTAAAGAGACAGGAGGAGACAGAAAGAGACAGAGTCACAAGCTGAGAGACACGGAAATGTTAGAGTCTCTCTCTGTATACTTGGAGCTGACGTTCTCCGTCACTAGCTGTGATCTCTCAAGCTGTTTGCTCTCTCTTTCATTTCAGTCGGATTCAAAGAGTCTTTGTTGGTATAAAACAGGAAGCCATGGAAGAAACAGATGTTGCCAAAGCATTTACCTCACAACCGGGATCTAGTTTGAGGTTTTTCCCATGGCTCTCTTCTCACTGGGGAGCTTCTATGGTTGACCACGGCATTCCTGAAATCAGCAGAGCATCGTGCAGATTATTAGCATACCACAGGATAGGAAGGGGAACATCAATAAACACATTGAGGCATGAAGTTGGGATAACTAAATAAGTAAAGTCAGCCACCCAGACACAACCTTATCTGGGCTTTTATCCAGGCTGCATAGCCTAGTAGTGCCGCTTTCAGCAAAAACCACCCTGGACTCAAGTATGAAAGAATACTTCAAGATAATTAAACCATAATGGACCAATCCCTGATTAGAGATGAAGCACTCTGCAGCACAAAGAAATGAATAGAAGCGCAAGCGTTTATGACGGAGGAAGCATCAAACATCATGCGCGGAGTATGAAATGGATTAACAAAGTGGGAGATAATGGTGAGAATGAATACTGTGCCATCAACAAAGCGTGAATGAGAGGGTGGTACAAAAATACATGTACAGCGGAGACGGTTAAAGTCAACGGCGATGAATAATACATTAATAATGCTGGAAAATACAATTCGACATCATAAATTAAACAGCAGTGAGCCAAACAAATGTAATAATTATGACACTGCAACACAATGAAAGACAACAGAGACGGAGATGTGCGGCTTTTGTGTTGGTGTGCGCTCATTAATTCCCACATGTGTACGTATAATATGGGTCTCTGTGTTCCTGTCTGCATGCACTTAGGGAGAGCGAGTATTGCATGTGGTGCATCTTATCTAATATTATCGAGAGGAAACAGCCTCTCCCCCTTGCCTCTTTTCCCCCCGGGCCCTTTGAACTCAAGCCGCTGCTGGAGATGCAGTCTGACTGAGCACAGCGTGTCCTGAAAGGAGGTCAGAGGGCAGGAAAAACAGTCTGGTGTCATGGCAACTTGATGCCACCAACCAAAAAATTTGGAGGACCGGTGAGGTTGGTTGACCTGTCACAGCTTATTGAAGATAACTGAATTAACTGAATTAAACATTGAACCTTGAAGGATAAAGCTGGTGATAGTCTTCATTTTTGTTATAATCAAAAAGTTCCCATGAAAATAGTAGACCAAAACCAACTATGAATTGACCCTAGTGACTATAAGTATTTCTGTTGTAGCTAAAGCCTGATGTATTTTAGCCTTCTGTTGTCATAGAGCTACATTGTCATCCAAAAACTATTAAAAACACATCAATGAGCCACACTGTTGCACTGGGTGACATACTCCTTCATTACCATGAACATGAGTACTGTAGTTTATTTTGAGTGATCCCCACATACACCGTCATGGTGGCGTAAATACTCACTAGCACATATTCTGCAGCTGAAAAGAGTCCCCAACAAACTCACTATTTACTCCTCTAAAAGTATAATTTGCTAAAACTACAGTACCTCTGGGCAGGGAAGTCCCCGTCTGAAGTATTGAGAGATAGACGAAGGCCGGCGACGCAGCAGCGGTGCCAACGCAGGAGGCTCCTGTGTTCAAACTTTAACCTGGCAAAACTTTTGATTGACCGCAATGCCAGCAAAACGCTGTGGTGACCGATCACATACGTGCAAGTGCACATTCCTGGTAGATTACTTTGTAATGTGAACGTCATATCTCTGCTGTTTACATTGTGATTGTCCCGATGCCGCAAACACATAGTTGATTTTTTATTTCATAACGTTAAGAAAAATATGGAGTAACACCAGCTCTGTCCTTTCAATATATTAAACACACACTCTTCATATTAGGGCTGTCAATCAATTAAAATGTTTAATCGTGATTAATCACGTGATTGTCCATAGTTAATCACAATTAATCGTAAATTAATCGCACATTTTTCATCTGTTCAAAATGTACCTTTAAGGGATATTTGTCAAGTATTTAATACTCTTATCAACATGGGAGTGAGCAAATATGCTTGTTTTATGCAAATGTATGTATATATTTATTATTGGAAATCAATTAACAACAGAAACCCTCACAGGTACTGCATTTAGCATAAAAAATATGCTCCAATCATAACATGGCAAACTGCAGCCCAACAGGCAACAACAGCTGTCAGTGTGTCAGTGTGCTGACTTGACTATGACTTGCCCCAAACTGCATGTGATTATCACAAAGTGGGCATGTCTGTAAAGGGGAGACTCGTGGGTACCCGTAGAACCCATTTTCATTCACATATCTTGAGGTCAGAGGTCAAGGGACCCCTTTGAAAATGGCCATGTCAGTTTTTCCTCGACAAAATTTAGCGTGTTTGGAGCGTTATTTAGCCTCCTTCGCAAGTTGGTCGCAAATCACAAGTTGCGTTAATGCGTTAACAAAATGAGTGCTGTTAAAATGAATTTGCAATAACGCGTTATCATCCTGTTAACTTTGATCACCCGAGAATATATATAAAAGGTTATTTCTATATAATTGTGATTTGTTTTTTAGTTTTTTTGCTCTGGGCTTTGAATACAGAACATCCCATTCTTACATTCTTCTGTATTCCTTATGATGCAGTTTTTGGAAAGCCCATCAATGAACGTAGTGCAGCCTTACACTTGATTGACTTTATTTGTTAATTTCATTCTGAAGACTCTGAAGGCTTTTCAAGAAATACACAATTACTGCCACAAATGACACCTCGGCTCACCTACCTCCTTGAACGATTGCCACCAAACTGAATTCATCTCATTTGTTTTACTAATGACTCCGAGTACAATTCAGAAAACCTGAGAAATGAACTGCAGCCGTAATTGTGTCGCCTGCCGGTGCCAGCCCCAGACTGCCTGTGTTTTCATCTCACTCCTGAGGTGTTGGATCAATATGGAATCCAGGTTCCTTTGTATGTCATTAGCTTGTCTGATGCTCGAGCTGAGACCTCTCCAAACCTTCGTGTTTTCACCCTCTGAAATCTCTCAGATGAAGAGTGTGATCGAGGGTGTGTCTGTCTGCAGTGTGAAGGTTCGTGCGCATATTAACCTTCAAATCAGCTCACGTATAACATAGTAAATGAGCGTTTTTGGCCTTTTTTTCCCCCTTTGCGTACATGCGTGTGTGCACGTGTGGGGCTTATACGCATGTGCTGCATTTGCACGGGTGCGTGTGTGAGGCTTGTGTGCGCATGGTGTGTGTCCTTGTGTTTGTTCAATGCGGCAGAGGGTGGAGTGGCAGATCAATTGGAAACAAATGAATTCAGATCAATATTAAGCCAGGGAGTGAAGGAGAGAGAAGGAGAGACTGAAAGCGAGTGAGTGGGGTGATGCACCACAGAGGAGGAGGATGAGGATGAGGAGGAGGAGGAGGAGGAGGAGGAGGAGGAGGGGTGATGTGTTACCAGCAGCACAGCGACTAACTGTACACTTGGGAAAGACCACTCATTTCTACGACCAAAACCTCAGTGATTTGAGGTCATTGACGGTTAAAATGGACGGTTAAGCGAGGTAGAGAGAAAACAGGGAGAGACATGAGAGCAGCAGTGCACCGGAGACAAGCCCGGCATTCCTGCATCATTTAGTGGACAGCAGTAGTGGAATGAAACAGGACGGTGCTTCTTATTCTTCATTTCTATCTTTTTTATTTTAATCTCTATAGACCCTTTCCTGGTTAAATAAACTTACAAAGTTGTTCTCTTTATTTCACTTTGTTGTATATTTAATTTTTTCATGCAAAGTCATTTAAAAGGTGCTAAAAAAAATTATGCCTGGTTAGAATTATTAACCTCTGTGTGTAATTTTTTTATCTAGAATTTCCCTTTTTAAATCCATCTCATTCAAATATGTTTCACGCTCGTACTGCTTTATGTAGCTTTTCTAATATTAGTGGGCATTTTAGTGTGACACTTTGTGAAACTATTTTTTCGTCGGAGACCAATCTGTTGATGACTGAAGTGAGAGGGTCAAGGCTGTGAATAAACAAACCTTGATCTCAGATCTCACAACAGCAACATCTGCCACTACGTGTCTGCACACAGTCAGTTTAGACCTTTTTACTTCTATTCCATGCCTAACACATTTCCTTCTCACCAAACATGATACGATTAAAAATCTCAGGCTAGCGAGGGTTTAATTCTGACCTTTCCACTTAAACTCCCAGTTGGAGCTTGACATTTACAGCCAAACCTGTAAGGACCGTTCAGACTGGGAGTGGGCTAGACTTCTCATTGCTTTACTGCCAGGTTTGGAAAAAATACTAAGACTACCAAACAATCTAAATCAATGTTAGTAGGGCTACAAAAAGTCATTTTCACTGTCGAATAATCTGTTGATTATTCTCTCCATTAATCAATTTGTTTTGTCCAGTAAAATGTCAGAAAATAGCAAAACATATATAATTTCTGTGATCTCAAGGTAATGTTTTCAAATTGCTTTTTTTGTCCAACCAAAATCTAAAATCCAGATATTCAGTTTACAATTATATGAAACAGTGAAAAGCTGAAAATCAGCACATTTGAAAAGCTTGAATGTCCAGAATTTTACTTGAAGATGACTAAAATTGTAATTTATTGTAGTGCAAATAGTTGCATTAACTGATTAACCAACTAAATGTTTCAGCTCTAAATGCTAAGCTTTAGTCTGGTTTGCACTCACAATAAACGAATAATTGGGTTTGGATGAGGACAAAGATTTCTGGTTGAAAATGCCCGATTGAAGCTGTATTCCTATCTTACAGCACATGTAAGGTCCTCTGCTGAAACATGATATACCCGGCGACTATATTCGTCTAGACTGTGATGGAGAAATCACCGGAGATTTGATCGAGTATCATATTTCTATTGTTGAGAATATTATTTTGAGCTGAGCAATACATAAGCGAAGGATTGCAGCAGTATCGATATCATCCTCTTGGACTTTTACCTTTATGAGTGTCGTTAAAGCTGGAGTGTGGAACTTTTGTGTACCCCCCCCCCCTCTGGCAGTGAGAGTAATCGCACAAACACTGTCGACGCGTGTTTAAGGCGTATGCATGCAGGTGAGCTCGCTGCATCTCCCTCGCCTCCACGAGTGTTTGTCCTCGCCGTCGATTGCTTTTTACTTTACAATATGTGACCTCATTTGTGAAGGGCTTGAATGTAACGGATGTTCATTTATACATAAAAGTCCCCAGCTTTATGTATTTGTGTGTATTTATACCAATTAGTTTAACATTTTTTGCTACATTGACTGTATATTCTATCATTCATTATCTCAGTTACATTCATAAGCATCTGTTTATTAGTGACATATCATACCAGAGCAGTGATTTCCGCCTAAGCTGAAAAAATATTTGAGATTCCTTTTGCTTCGGAGCATTGCCTTGAAATTACAAACAGGATTGCTCAGCTTTGAGTATGTGCTCTTCTCTCGGCAATGAGATCAAAGAATCAAGAGCCATTTGGGAGTCGGAGCTGAATGAGACTTTGAGGTGATAGTGGCGAAAACAAACACACGGATGCTGAGTGCTTGTAAACGAGTACTCTCCATTTCCAGCACAAGGTTCCTCGGCTCTTGAGATGGATTTCAATGATAAACGCCTCTTTAAGTGCAGTATCTCTGATGTGCGGACAAAATATGCTGTATGCTGTAAGGGATATTGTTTAATTGAAGAGGATACCTATAGCAATGCATTCCCCAGGATTCACTATTTGGCCTTGACAGAGAAGCATGAATGGCGGTGGGGAAATTGAATACTGTCACACAGTTGTTAATTGACAACTTGAGTTATTATAATTTGTGCGGTGTATATATTTGGAGAGAATCAGGTTGAATATAATAGGCACTTTCATTTCACCTTGTAATCTATGATATGATTATGTTTTATTCTATTGTTTACAGTATGATTGGCTAAGGGCCCAATGTGCACAGCTGCTCTTTTTACTATTCTTGTGAAAAAATTGGCTGCACTTATAATCTGCATTTGCAGTAAAATAACACAAATAACCAGGTGAAATATTATATTGGAAATGTTAGAGTGACAAACTCTACAACATTGGCATTATAACACTGAAAACATTTGACTTTATTCCCATTACAGCTATGCTCTCCTGTCATTAAAAATGCATGAACGTTGACATATGATGCAATTCACATCATTATAATCATCAGGCCTTTAACTGTGATTAATCAAACCACTGTAGGGCTGCAACTAACCATTATTTTCATTATCAATTAATCGTTTGGTCTCTGAAATGTCAGAAAATAGTAACAAATGCTGATCTCAGTTGATGATGATTTCAAATAGCTTTTTTTGTCTGACAAACGGTCCAAAAGTTATTCAAATTACTATCATAGGAGACGCCCAAATATTCACATTTGAGAAGCTGGAAGTGATTTTTTTACTACATTTTTCATGTAAAAAATGACAATTGATTATCAAATATTGTTGCTGATTAATTTTCTTTCAACTGACTAATCAACTACTTGTTTGAGCTGTAAATTAAATGTTAGTATATTACCTTCTATAGCCATATCATTTGTGTTTTAGCTGTGGCCATGACTAGATCAGACAGTGAGAATTTTCTCTCACTTCATATGATTCAAAGCAATCATACGTCATATTGTCTTTTGACATGTTTCTCTGTGCTCCATCATCATAAATTGCATATTTTGTATCACCCGATGGACCCACTGGAGTAAAGGAGGGACTGGGTTGCAGAGAGAGGAGTTGCAGCCAGCTGCCTTCTGTGTCAATATATGAGACTTACGTGGAGAATAAATGTCTGGAGAAGCGAGCTCAGCAGTCCTTCAACTACATCACTGTCACTCATTTCACCCTTGTTGAACTCACACTATAATTTTCACCTTTTGCAGCGAGAGTCAAGTTGAGAGACAGTGACCGGTGATACAAACGAGATAAAGAGGGACGCAGAGAGAGAGAGATGCTGCAGATCAAAAGTGAAATTCGTTTGTATGTTATCCGAAAGATAAAGAATATTAGAGAGAGAAGAACTAGAGAGGTCATATGTAGGACTGCAATTTTACAGCCAACATGTACCCTGTATTTGGCAGGTGGCAGGTGCTAATTCATTCCCTGACTGCAACTAATGTTTATTTTGACTGTTAACAACTCTGTTATCTTTTTTTGAAGATTCGCTTAATTGTTTAGTCTCAAATTGGTCAGAAAATAGTTGACAAATGCCCATCACATGCTCGAGATGACGTCTTCAAATGGCTTGTTTCCTCCAACCAAATGGGCAAAACTAAAGAGAGTCATGTGACAATGATATCAGAAAGAGAAACGCTGAAATTCCTCACGTCTGATAAACTGGAACCAGCAAAATGTTTGGTATTTTTTCCATTGATAAATGACTCAAACCATTTATCCATTATCAAATATTGTTGTCTATTAGTTGTCTGACTAACGGCATATCCACGTTTTTTTTTTTCTTTTCATACAAAGACTCATTTTGTGTGATAGAGGAAGTGAAACCGACAGAGAGACAGACAGAGAGAGACAGTGAGAGATACCTGAGGCAATGATGTAGAACATCAACTCCAACCAGACAGTCTGCTAAAAAAAAAAAGCATGGAGAGGCAAACCTCGCCATGTCTCTCAGCTTTTCTTCCTGTCTCTCCTCTTTAATCTGACAGCCTCCCCCCCTCTCTTTCTCTCTCTCTCTCTGTCTCTCTTTGTCTCTCTGTCTCTCTCTCTGTCCCCCTGAGCTGTGTTCTGTGTGCTGCATCCCCGCCTCTCTCCATCTCCCTGCCTCTAATGTGCTTTGGCGTGTGTTACCCACGGGTGCTTGCGCGCTGCTGCCGCCATCCTAAAGCCGGGTCACGGGGGGCAGCTGAAGCGGCGCAATGCTGTCTGTGACATCATCAGTCACTGCTATTACTCACGTCTCACCTCCCTTCACTGTCTGAAACTGCAAGGGCTTTAGGTGCTTGGTAGCAGGCCGGGCGAACACAGACGAACAAACACACGCTGAGCTACACACATGTTGTCAGAGATATATAAAATAGCATTTGAAGAGCTTTATCCCAGAAATCTCTGTGAATCCAATTTGGAGATTTTTGTTACATAAAATAGTTCACACATGGTTGAGAATGAGATCATTTTAGTGTAGCATGCACTTCATTACAAGCCATCACTTTGTCATAGTTTCCGAAATGTTGAGTACCTTTTATGGGATTAAACTCTTCACGTAATAATTCAGTTTTAACCTAAATGGACTACAAGATGGGCATTACAGTTAATAATTTAACATGACAGAATAGTTACTATGGTACGCTACCAATCACAGTTTAGTGTGTTAACATTTTATATGTATATGTATATGTATTAAGGCTTTAGCTAACAATTATTTTCATTACTGGTTAGTTAAATACTTTTTTTAATTAACCAATTTACTGTTCAGCCGATAAAATGTTTAGAAATAGTGAAAAATCACATTTTCCCAAAGCCCAAGTTGACATCTTTAGATTGCAAAGACTAAGAAAACCAGCAAATATTCACGATTAAAAGGCTGGAACCAGTGAATTTTTGGCTTAAAAGATTACTTAAACAATTCATAAATCATCACTTGTATCTTCTAATATTGTTTATTCTGATTTGTCATTTACGACATTCTATGGTCTGTTATTTCTTTATAGCAGACCGTTGCTATGGATAACAGACCGTTGCTATGGACGCAGTTCTGATCTCAGACTTGGGAAGACTATTCTTGTGTCAAATTATTGATTTCTTAAGTAAGTAAGTAAGATTTCTTAAATAGCCGCGTAATAAGCGGGATATTGTTCAGCGAGCGGGTCATTGCTACGAAATAAACGCTGACAAGAAGATGCAGGACCCCGACACGAAGCGGAGCATCTTGTACATTACTGGAATTCAAATGGCTAGTTTTGACCTAAATGGACTACAAGATGGGGATGACAGAACAGTCAATCTAGCATGATAGAATAGTTCAGATAGGGAAAATAAAGAGGTAGTTTCGATGGTGTGGCATGTTGTCAATCACAGAAAAGTGTGCTAAAATTACCTTTAATTCTGTTTTTGTTTTTTTTATTTCTCACCTTTGTTATAATATCCTAGCAAACCACAAACATCTCTCACCCCATTAAAGTGAAACAATAAATCATGCAACATTTGAGCCAGGTATTCCACAAGTAATTCATATGTAGGTGGATGTAGAGTACAGACAGACAAGAGAATCTCCAGATGTGGCTGCCGATATCCCTCTGTATGAGGTATAGGCTAAGACTTTGCGCAGCCTACATCTGTGTAAATGGGAGGAACGTGCTTTCATTCAGTGAGCATGTGTGCGAGGTTCAGACTGTGGCAAATCGCCACATCTGCCACCAGCGGAAACACTCCTGTACCTGGGGGTCTGTCTGTCACCCCCGCTGTCAGTCAATGAAGAGGTGAGACTCCTTCACTCATGAATATGGATAGCTGGTATGAAAGCCCTCGCCTGTGTGTGGGAACTCACCGTATAAATCATACATGACCAGCACCACCAGGCACCATATGCATAGTACAGCACTGCATTAATAACAAGCATGCCAGTGTCATATACACAAGAATATAGAGAATGTCTTTTTTGTCTCACTCCCCTGCACTCCCACCATGTCTTCTTGAAAGCACCTGCAGCACTGAACTCAATGTGCCACAGAAAAGGAGAAACAGGGAGAGACAGACTTGATCTTGATGCAAAACTAGAATTACCGCCTCACGGTAGTATGCCTCCGCCAACTAGTCAAATTGCAGTTTACATCCATGTCTGTCCAAAATGGCATCACTTCATCATTTTATCCATTCAGACATTAGTGTAAAATTGTCATAATTACCATATGAATTCTTGAATTATGGCCAAAAATGGAGGCATAATAAAGATAGGAAGGTGAAGGGTTGGAGAATGGATAAACCACAAAGACGGAATAATGACGTTTGGAGTATAAATACCTTAAGGCATGAATATTTGAAGATGGAAAAAACACAAGCAAAAAGTGCATGGGGACAAATAAAAAACAGAACCAAGAGTGGGGGAAAAACATGCGGCAAAGTAGGACAGCGAAATAGACGGCGTGACGGAAAGACGGACAGATTAACTAAAAGAGACACGACAGAGACAGAGACAAACAAAGAGCGAGCAGCAAGATGAAATTATGTAAAGGGAGAGAGTGGAAGGGGAGAAAAGGAGGACAGACTTGGAGCCAGACAGAGGGAGAGGAGAGGAGAGGAGAGGAGAGAGAGAGAGAGGCAGGCAGAATTAGAAAAAGATAGAGGGCAATGCGCATGCTAAAATAGGTGGCAGACTCTCGTCAGTGCAGTGACCTAGTCGCGCAAGACTGAGGAATTCTCTCTGTCGACCCGGACACATTCCTCCGGTCCTCAGACGTTAACCCATGCCACCCCACCATACTGTACCGCAGTGGCTTACATGGCTTCTCTGTCACTGATCCATGAAAAAATATCACGAACAATCTCAAATACACACACGCTACCGACCCCTACGCAGCTGATGAAGCAGCATTAACATTTCCCATTTGTTGAGTGGGTGCTGCGAAATGAATTGAATAAATGACCTGCAGTGTATTTACAAAGCTCTTTTCTGACAGTGGAAGCAAACTGCGTAAAATCTCTGAGCAAACACCTTCAACAAGAATGGAAATATCAGGTAGAGCTCAACCAGCTCTGAATCAACGGTCTGTGTGTGCACAGGGCCCTGCGAAAACACATTGTGAAAATATCAGGGCAAGAAGGGCTCTATTGTGTCGCAGAGGCAGAATGTAGCTCTTATTCTCCTGCTGCTGGACCGGGGGCATGGGGGTGACATCAGCACAAAGACAAAAATGTAATGTGAGGCATCTCCAAAGCTAGCTTCTCGGCTAGACCACAGGCCGCTCTTTATACCCCGCACTCTCTCACTTTTCAGCAACATCTGATAATCGGGACGTGACCAACAGATGACCCTTCCACTTGTTGCTTACTATGATAAGTCACAGCCGGCAGTGTTGCACCAAACTGACTCAAATAAGGCGTGCCAGCAAAATGAAAGACTGTCTGCTAGCTGCGTTTCACATCGGTCCACAGTTAGCACATATCTGTGAGGTTAATCACGACAGAATGACTCAGGGAAGAGTAATTCAATTATTCTGATGGTGCATCGACGTTTCGATCGGGCCACAGACTAAAATGGCTGACCAAGTGTTCCTGACTGCTGAGCGCCATTAAGCAAAAGTCTAGTCAGTAAAGCACTTGATTTTTAAACAAACCTATACATAGACTTTGGGGATAAACATCTCTGGACCCTTTTTGAATAAAATAAATGTACAGTAAATCTTTCCTTACCTGATAAAAATCACGTCTTCAATGAAAAAGTTCAGGTTGTCTCAGAGGCTCAATCTGAAAAACAGACATACATATACATTACTTGCATTGTAATGACTTTGACTTTACCTTTATTGGAGGTAAAATAGGATTTATTTGGTAGGATTTATGAACGGATACTGGATTATTTGTCTCTTAGCTAGCCTGAATCCATCCCCGTTCTTCACATGTTACTCTTACAGTATATTTAACCATATGTCAAGATCTTTTTAATCATCCATTTAATACAAAACTTCTGATTGTTGCAGGCATTTCATTGCACTATTCGTATTTCACTCCGGGCCTGTTTCCAGCTGGGAAAACACAAATTCAGCAGCACAAATTCAAAACCTGCTACACACAATGACAGCTTGCATGGGAATTCCTGAGGTCTGTTCGATCCATTAATGTATGCTGCGGTTGAATGTCATCAATTATGAATGAGGAACACATGAGATTCACAGAGAGCTGCTTCATAGAGAATCATGGGTCATGGCTGTGGACTGTAGACCGTGAAGTTACAAATATTATGCAGTCAGATATACGCTAGTTTTGGGAAGGCTAACTTTAAAAGTTTGCACATTTTTTAAGCAAACCAATGATCAAATGAGAGGATGAATTCAGAGATGATTTCAAGTAAATTTAGGACATAGAAGTATTAAGCTTAAACAGCATTTTGTCAATTTACACAGAGATGTACATAACTGAGGCAGACAGCCTGCAGCAAACTGTTCCTACTATAGGTGAAGTTATTCTATTTCCTCAGCCTTTAGGTGTCAGGCACTTAAGTCCATATGTGTGAATACTGCAGTATCTTTATGTAGCCGGGGCCTCTTCCCCTTTAAGGCCCAGAGTGTGTTGACCCTGCCAGTGAGTTCATACCATAAGCAGACCCATATAGCTTCTCCTCCAGAGCCTCTGATCACGACCCCGCTGAGCTGCCGCCTCAGTTATGTAAGATTACATAACACCAGGTCTGTCTGAGTAATATTTCATAACCTGGGGGTCCCACTATACTGCCACGCAGGTTTGGCAACGTAAAAGTCAAATTTGAAAACAACTACGATCAAGTTGACGGCTCTGGGGGGGAGGGCAACTATCTCTCCTAACCTTCTTGCGTCTTAAGCCGAAAATCGCAGACGTTTGGTTTTCCGCAAAATGTCGACATTAAAGACTTTTCCCTTCATTTTCTTGAGAGCTACAGTGGAGGTCACGGAAAGGTCGAGCCTGCGACGCCACTAAACAAAAGCGTCCCCCCGCCTTGGCTTATCACAGAATGCAGTGATGCTGTCTGCCCATAAATGTCATATCATTGTGTATTAATCACATCATTGCATATGAATTCATTTAGCACACATTTAGACACTGAATATTATTAGAAAACTAGGCCAGTAGCTGTTATCTAACAGCCTCGACTATACAATTAGCTTTTCTTTTTTTTATCTGCAGTATTTATTTTTGAAAATGACTGCGCTGTTTTTAATCCAAACTTTTTTTGACGACCATGTCCTCGCATAACTTCAATAACCTGGCTTCATTCAATTCAAAGATTTTAAACCACACAAAAATGACAGGAACAAGCACAAACAATCAAAGGGTGTTTCAGCACTTATCGTTTTAAAGTAACACACACACGCTAATAAAAAAACGTTGTCGGGGGAGGAACACACACACACACACACTCCCCTCGGAACGATACCAGTGGACAATCTTGGATTCAGATAACAACTGTGGCAAGTAATAGAGTAAATGTGGGCAGAGATAACAGGAGGCTATGTAAATAAAAAAAAAACAGAACAGGCAGATATATAACACAGGAGAGGAAAAAAGGGAAAGGAAAGAGATGCCAGGAGATATCTGATGCTGATACCGCGGGAGAAAAGGGTATATCGATGGAGGTTACAGCAGATGGACTGCAGATGGACTGCAAATGGACGATGTCAGACTTGTAATATATATCGTATGCCTCTGTCTACTGTTCAGGCCCACTGTACCTATATACAATAATGTAACCCACTACTGTCGACATCTTTACCTAGCAGGGATGCAGACGTGCAGTAATTTGCACCAAAGGCTCCGTCTTTACCTGTAACTTCCCCACATCAAACAAAAGTAATCTCGCCCAAATGCGCAGGTTATTAAAATGAAAAAAAAACTTGTTGAAAAGAACACCAGTGTGTTACTTAGTTTACGCCCTGGAATAAATCCACCCTTATCTATTGTTGGTACCGAACCACATCTTGGACTGTGGGTTTTTGTCTTTACAGGCGGACCAACAGATAGATTGGGGATACCCGGATGAACGGATGGAAGATGGGATAGAAAAAGGGGAGAAGCATGGGAGGAGTGAAATATGCAGTGAGAGAAGAAAAAGAAGAAATCCCGCAGTACTTACGAGTATTTTCACCTCTCTGTTTCGCCTCATTACCTTGAATCTCAGTGCGTTTTATAACAAACACCATCATCGCACAATCATTTCATATGAAACATGAAACGTGAATGTACGCATGCGTATGCAGGAGTGACCGTACGCCACTGCCGGGCTCTGTTAACTCTAAATCACACCCCGACATACTAACACACACATGCACAGATACACATGACTAATACAGATAGATACACACAGAAATGCACACACCCTTCATGTGCTTGCCTCCCATGCATGGGCCCCCTGAAACTGGGTGCACTCAGTGATCCCTTCCCAAAGCCCTCATCTAAATGTGAGCAGAGGTAATCCTTCAAGGAGAGGCAAAGAGAACAGCGATAACCCACGATAAAGAGGAGCTGAAGGAGGAAAGATAGTGAAAGAGGGAGAGAGGTGGAGCGCGAGATGGGATAGACGAACAGGATGGGGGGATTAGCAACCTAGGGAACACATTTCTCAAACAAGAAGAAAAAAAAGAGTTGAAAAATGAAGTGAAGGCAAGGCAGAGGGGGAGAGGAGAATGGTTTCAAGATAAAAAAGGAAAGGCAGAGAGGATGCATGTATGGGAAAAGGAAAAGGACATACAGTATACTCACAGATGAATGAGAGGGTGACCGGAGAAGTGATGAAAAATCATGTCAAAAAACAAAAATCAAAGGCGACCACAGAGTGTGAGCCTGAGTTTGGCGAGAAGTCCAGTTTCTTCTCATTCTGGAGTTTTGTTTTTTCTCCTTTTTCCCGCGATTTTGCCAATTCCTATCCAGCCGTCCCTCCTTCCTAAGTCTATCCCCTACTGGTCCCCCTGCTCCTCTCTTCCCCCTCCTGTTTTTTCTTGCCTGTGCCGGTACTCTTTCTCCTACCTCTCTCTCTCTTTCTCTGTCTTTCTCGCTTTCTCCCGCAGACCATGCTCTCCATTTTCCCCTCATTCTTTGCCTCTGTCCCCTTCATCTGTCCATTCATCGGACACTCTTTTTTTCCTTTTTCTTCAACCCTCTGCTCCCGCTTCAGAATACAGATATACGATTTAAAAAAAAAAGGTTTCTGAACAGAAGAAGTCTGACAAAAACTGTAAGGAATAGAAAAAAAACTGTTAACAGGAAAGGACAAGCTGGTTTGTGGCATTCTGTCCAACGAAGGGACAATCCACGGCCTGCGTTTTTCAGGGGGCGCCACGCATAGTAGGGGTGATGTTGCCTCCGTACATGAGGGCATAACCATAAGCAAAGAATGGCAAGCAAAAGAAAAAGAAGGAATAAAACTGAGCTCGTTGCGGTTGGTCTCCAGTGAAAGTAAGCGCGCGTGAGGGGAAGGAGTGGGAAGGACTCCGGCGTGTGTGTGTGTGTGTGTGTGTGTGTGTGTGTGAAGAGGTGGGAGGAGAGAGAAAGGAGAGCCAGCGAGAAGACAGAAAGAGAGAGAGAAAGAGAGAGAGACTCGGGGTTCATGGAGAAATATCCAAGAGGGAGGGATGGAGGAGGAGTGTGTCGGTGGGGAGAGGAAAGAGGAGGGGGCAGGAATAGGAATACATTTTTTTTTTGTCTTTTTTACGCTCACGGTATTCGAATTTTGTGCTTTTTTCATTTTTCCCCCCCTCTGTGCCATGGCTAATACCTTCTCTTTCTGTTAGGAGAAAACAGAGAGGAAGAAAGAGGAAGAGAAAGAGCTACTGTGTGCTTTGTCTCCCGCCCCTGCCGTTCCTTTTCCTGGTTTCCTTTCTGCTCCGACTCTCCTCTATTCAGCCTATTTTCTGCACGTGCACTTGAACTCTAAATCCTGTTTGCTTTCCCCTCCCCTCTCTCCCTCTCTCTCTCTCTGTCTCTCTCTAACTGCGCATCTGTGTGTCTCTGCCTCTCTCTCTCTCTCTCTCTCTCCTAGGCAGAGGCTTGAAATAGTGCTAGCAGGCAGGAGAGAGCGAGCGGGAGGGAAAAAGGAGAGGGCGAGGGGGACAAAAAAGGGGAGAGAGATGTTGAGAGGGGGGGAGGGGAAGAAGCTTAGACGGGCTGACATAGAGAGCACAGGGCTGCTCTGTGCGTGTGTGTGTGTTTGTGTGTGTGTGTGTATGAACATGTCTGCACATTTGTAAACTCACATTGGCTTTTGATGCAGTGTTTCACACGCTGGTGGTAATCCGCATATCATGTTAGCCTACATACCCAGAAAAGAAATACATGACTTTTTGGGGTCAAGGGAAAGAAATAATTAAAAACGGCAGGATTTTTCTGTATATTCAGCAGTTTTATAGTGTCAAACTACACGTATAACAAACTACTTAAAATGAAGCAATGCTTTGGAGACACACAATATAATTAGTGCTGCAAGGATTATAAATTTTCTTGATTAATCATTCAGTCAAAAAATGTCACAAATAATGAAAGAGTCTTATCTCGAGCTAGCAGAGCCAAAAAGTGATGCCTTCAACCCGCTTATGTTTTTGAATTCACAAACAAAACCCTAAAGGGATTCAATTTACAATGAAATGAGCAAATCCTCACATTTAAGAAGCTGTTACGAGCTAAATTTGGTATTTTTACCATTTTTACCTTTTCAAAACTTACACAATGAATTGGTTGTACTTTTTGTCAACTGACTAATCAATTAATTGACTAAACACATCTTCCTGTCGTATTCATTTTAATCTTCAGTGCAAGCCTCTAATCGTGACATGCACACATCAGACTCGGCTCACGTCGTATTTGTAGATAATTGTTTGTATTATCAAATGCTAGGAAAAATAATAGATTAAAGCAGCAGTGGGTAGAAGTGGAGCAAATATGATTTTAAACGGTCACTATATCGTGACAGTAGTGCATGAGACAGGTAATCTGAAAAAAAATCATGTGCCTCTGTGTCCTCTGGTGCTCCTAACGGCATCTGCAAGATTTCACAGACCGGAGGAAAACAACCAATCAGAGCTGATCTGGAGCCTTGCCGTCTCTGAGCAGCTGTCAATCACTCGCAAACTCCGACTAAACGGTCAAACTAGGCAGCGCTGATCAAATATGAATCAATACTCTGTTACTGTAATGCCTGTTTCTCGCCTCAAATGTTTTCGGAAACATCTTGTAGTGTACTGTTTAGCTGTAAAATGAGAAAGTTTGTGACCTGGCAGCCATGTTGAGATCAGTTGAGGAAATACCAAGCACCGCCCACCAGCCGGAACACAGCCAATAGGAACGCTCTCTCTCTGAAATGACCTGTGATTGGCCAAAGTCGATAGATTTTTTAAAGCCTGAAAACAGAGCCATGAGGAGGTGCAGAAGTCTAGTTATCTCTCAGAACACTTGAATTACAATATGCTGAAAGGTTATTACGGATTTTTTTGCCGAATGATGCCAAAAACTTTCTGCCTACTGCAGGTTTAATTGATTAGCACATCCACAGAAATGAAAACCTTATAATTCAGATAAATTAATTAAATTATCAAGTTAACATTTGCTGATCACAATTTTAAAAATGCTTGTTTCCTGCGTTTCACATCACTACAGAACAACTACTCTGCAGTTTTATTGGCTTCATGTCCGAATAAGTGACAAAACCTTGATCTCCGTTACCTGGTTATTGGCATTTGCCATTATTTTTTTACATTTTGTACACTAAATGTAAAACTTACATAATGTGAACTTGAGAAGTTTTTGAAACTGCAGCTCCTGTAAAAAATGTATTTTAAAGTTATGCTGAATGTCAATGCAGTTCAGTTTGCCTGCAGATACTAGTGCAGGTCTACAGAGGGTGGCATGAATGACGCTTTGAGATCCTTTAATTACTTTTTCTAATATAATGTCAGGGATTAAGGCAAAAGGATGAGAAAAGAGGAGAAAGAGGGCAGGTCATGGAGATCAAGAGAGAAATTTGCTGAAAGCCTTGTCACCTTTCTTAGGGAAGCTTTCTCTGTATGCTGTCTTTAGACATAACTATACATTTGTACCAGGAATTAGATCTTTTATTTATAAAAATACCCATAGTAGTCACTGCGTACTGCTTTGTTTTCCAAGGGCAGCAATCACCTTGGAAATCAGAGGCCTCAACACCAGCCTGAATCTAAAGAGATGGTGTGCCACTGGCAGCAAACAGCCATCAATGATGAAAGACATCAATTATATTGAATGAAAAGCGCTATCTCATGGTCATCCTTTCAAAATGTATCATCATTTACATTAAGTTCAGAATCTCTTTCTCTCTCTCTCTCTCTCTCTCTCTCTCTCTCTCTCTCTTCTCAATGCAGCATATAAAAGTATTATAATAAAAGATGATGGGTGTATATGCAGGCAGTAAATGCTCCCACTTTGTATATATGTATAAAAAAAGCTTACTAACCATCCACTTGTGATGTCTTCCTTAATGAGTTGCTTTCTCCTCGCCAGCTGACTGCAGCACACGTCTTGAAAAAGCCTTTCAGTCTGGTAAAAAAAAAAGAAGAGAAATGGGCCAGAGATGTTAAAATGGGTGCAACAACACAACACAACACCACCCTCTGCTGGGACTCACTGGGAACAGCTCAAGCCCACACACCCAGCATCATCAAGAGTCGTTTTTAACATCATTTAACCATCAATTTGACACATACACAAGGCATACTGTAAAAAAAAAATATGCATGGAGAATACTACCCTTGGTGTGTGAGTTACTTTGAGGCAGAGTTAAGCAGGAATGTCAAGCTGCTGGTGAGGTTAATTCAGGCTACAGTATCATCCTCTCCATCCTCTCTCCAAATGAGGGCAGCATCCCTCCCTCTCTCCTCAGCATCAGCATCCTTCCACCGCATTAGCTGCTGCTGTCGGCTAAACTGGGACTAAACTCCACCCTGAACTCGACCAACCTGGCTGTCAGCTTTGCAGGGTATATGCAAAGTAAGATATTTGTTATTACTAGATATTATGAGAGATGCATGTGTTGCTAACGTTAGCAAAAGAGTTCCTGCTGCTGCTGCATGCTGCTGCAAAGGGGTGGTGCATTTGGGCTCCTAATTAAAGCCACTATGTGACTGATTTAAAATGTAATATTTAAACTCACCTCTTGTTTCCAATGTGCCTTTTTTTTAGATGCCCAGTGTCACGGTGAAGGATGTCAACCAGCAGGAGTTTGTGAGGGCTCTGTCAGCTTTCCTCAAAAAGTAGGTAAAACTCAGGGACATGTCTGAACTAGTTACATGACTGGCTGATGTCCAGCTGTCAATCAAACAGGCTGATGGTGTATAGGGCCTATGTAGTAACAACATCAAGGCTCTACAATAGCAGTTCACCTTTAATGTAATGAGAAAATACATTGTATTTGTATGTATTTAAAGCTGTGGTTATTGATTTCCATGTGTCAATAAGATAATGTCATTATTTAGAAATGCACTGTAGAGACACTATCACTTTCGAATGTAAAAATCTGAAATGCAGTTATGCCTTATACTGCTTATTTACTCAAGTTTGCTTGTCTCCCATATCCCTCAAGTGACCACAGTAACCGAGTACAAAAGGCATTTCACAGAGAGACATGCGTCTATAGTACAATAAGTATAAATTAAATATTATACGTGGATGTTTTGCAAAAGTTTTAGGTTTGTTTTTTTGTTCATTTATTCATTATGGATTTCAAGACAGCAGTGGCCTTGTGACAGCACAGAATGGATGCAGAAAAAATACAGTATTACCAAGCAAGAGCATGTAATATTGTTTTGACGACAACTGTGAAACTCAATGTAGCAAAAATCTGATAGTTTTATGTGATGTAAAAGCATACCACAATGTAGGCTAAGGCCACTAAACTCATTATATGAAGAATATAGCACATACAGAGAAGTGTATTTCTTTTTAATCATACGTCTAACAACGCAGGTAAAATGTTAAGGACTTGGCAATGTTGCCAAAAGCGTCTATCACGATATAAGTCATTTCTAATCTCGATAACGATATATATCACAATATAGCATGTTTTCTGGTAATTCATTAAATAAATAAATAGTCTATAATAATAACCAAATGGTAAAGCTTATTTTTGTATACCCCTTTGTGAATTAAATACTTGACAAATATAAAGTACTGAGTGTTTTCTCATTTTAGGAACTGAACAGTTTGAAATTATAGAGAAAAAGAAATAAATATAGGCCTACAAATGACATTTTTATATCGTTTTGATGATAAATATCGTCATATTAGTCCGCCCATGCCCTAGTTGACATATATCAGATGTTGAAGAAGTGGACATTTAAAACATTTTTTAACAGAAACGAACCCAAACCCGACATGGTGCAACAGTATCTGAAACATGAATAACTAGTCTTGCAGTACGACATCAGTATGAGGATTCAGAATAATTTTATAGAGCAAATATTGAAGACATTAGATTTTATTAACCACAAATTAGAAATTTGGCTGTAACATTTATAATATTTCTTTCGATGTGTGATCATGGGACCAAATGTATGGAGTCACAGCTGATCACAATTATTTCTCATGATCAGAGAAACTGGTCAATTTAATTCTAGTTACATTTTACTGCAGATAGTTCTGTACTTGTAATAATTTTCCTTTTCTTAAGGGTGTCATCCTCTTCGATGTAGCCTACAGTTCTACAGCGCATCATGCTTCTACACAATCGGACTTCTTTTTGCAACCAGAGGAGTCGCCCCCTGCTGGCTATTAGAAAGAATGCAGGTTTAAGACACTTGCACTGTTGGCTTCACTTCTCAGACCTGGAGGTTGCCCCTTGTTAAGAGGTCTATTTCATATGTCAATTGAGCTGACATTACTTCCCAGAAAGCTAGCATGCCTTCACAAGCTGTGGCGGAGAGACAGCGTTGTACATGGACAAGATTTGTTCCTCTTCAGTGGCAGTAAACACAACACGCCGATATTCAGAGTTAAACGAGATAATTAGGGCAAACAGTTATGCTAACCGCGAGAAACAGCACATGGTTATGGCTATGTAGCCTACTGGCACACACACAGTAATACATACAAAATGACATAAAACATAATGTGTTAAATGAATCCCATTTTCCTGCACCTTATGTTGTTGATTCATCACATCAACTGATAATTGATTTTTCAGATCTGGCAAACTGAAAGTCCCAGAATGGGTTGACACTGTGAAGCTCGCCAGGCACAAGGAGCTGGCTCCCTGCGATGACAACTGGTTTTACACCAGAGCAGGTTGGTTGCACTGGAAGTGTTTCCTATGCATCAATTCATCTGCAACAGCTGAAACGATCAGTAGATTAATTGATTATTCTTCTTAAGCAATTAACCAAATATAAATGTTACAAATCTATAGATTCCAGCTTCTCTAATTTTAGGGTTAGCAGCTTTTCTTTATCTCAAACTGTTACTTTAACAGTGGCTCAGACACAATAAGCAATTGGATGACAACATCATGTGTCTTTCCTTTCATTTTATTGACTAAATAGTTAACCAAATAAATAATTGCTTCATTAAGCAACAATGACAATATTCATTAGTTACAGCCTTAGCTTAGTGAAATGAAATGTTTTTCAGTATTTCCTTTGTGTCAGTAATAATAAAGTATATTTATGCACTATACCAGTGGTTCTCAAACCTTTACCTGACAAAGAGCTCATATAGAACTGTTTTTTAAAGGAACAGTGTGTAACATTTCGGGGGATTTATTAGCAGAAATTAAATATAATATTCATAACCATGCTTTCATTAGTGTATAATCACCTGAAACTAAGAAAGGGAGCAGGTCCTCTTTACGGAGTCCGCCATGTTACTCCACCATGTTTCTACAGTAGCCCAGAACGGACAAACCAAACACTAGCTCGAGAGAGAGCCTTTCACTTTGTTGTTTTTTTTTACCTGAAGGCCACCGTAGTTCTCTGACACATTTGTGAAACTGCGGTAACGTGAGCCGCAGAGTGCAAAACCGTGGTAACGCCAGATGCCGTCTGACTTCCGTTGCTCCTAAAGTAGTGTTATTATGGTAAGGACGGCCTCTGAGCGAGGCGAACAGCTTTACCACAGTCTTACACTCGGCGGTTCACGCTACCGCAGTATAGGAAAAGAAGGAGTGATACTCAGTTGGTTGCAATCTGCAACCACACCACTAGATGTTGCCAAATCCTACACACTGTACCTTTAAGCATGATTTTACATTAAATTAAATAGCTCTGTATTATGAGATGCAGAGTGATGTTACCAACACCAAAGCAGTGAAATACTTAATTAGTGAAATACTATAGATTTACGTTTCGCTAGACGTGTATCCTGTTAATCATCTCAAGTACTGCTGGTCTCTGGACCCTATTTGAGGAATCCATGTGATATATGATTATACACAAAACACTTGTGTAATATTTGTCAGTCCTTTCATGAGTAGATTTTCCATAGCTGGTACAACATATACAATAAAAGCATTATGCACACAATCCTCTCTCGCAGCTGTTGTGTATGTTATCTACTTAAACATATTGACTTCAGAGAATATGTCACACATTTGATAAGTTGGAATGTTTGATTTCACGTCTTTCGGGGTGAACAAGTCAAGAGCGTTTCAGATGATAAATCAAGGACATATTGCAACACGTGTACTGTTTTGACCTTTGTCTCACCAGCATCCACAGCTCGTCACCTGTACCTGCGAGGAGGGGTCGGCGTGGGCTCCATGATCAAGATCTACGGAGGGCGTCAGAGGAACGGCGTGTGCCCCGCCCACTTCAGCGTAGGCTCCAGGAATGTGGCGAGGAAGGTCCTCCAGGCTCTGGAGGGCCTCAAGATGGTGGAGAAGGACCCAAATGGGTGAGACAGAGAGAGAAAGAGAGAGAGTAAAGCTGTATTTAAGACTGTTATGGTGATTTGAATAAGTGATGTGTTATTTTAACGTGTGTTTCCAGTGGACGGAGACTTACCTCTCAGGGCCAGAGAGATCTGGATAGGATCGCTGGTCAGGTGGGTTGTTGAACTTTCATTAGCTGCAGTTCATATTGGCTCATGCATGTATGAAATGAGTGCATTCAAACACAATAGAGTGGCTCCCTCTTGTGTTCTTTGTCATTTATTGCCATAATGATCATGACTAAGCTAAACCTTTACTGTAATGCTTGTACTTACGTAGTTATGTTAGATATTTATTGTCTTGCCATTTTCTGAGTTTTCATCTTCAAAATTAAAATCTCCACCACTGATGTAGAAAAGAACAGAGTAGAAGAAGTCCTTTTGATGCTGCTGCAGTGTTTATTGATGTATATGTGCATGCTGCAAATATACTTATTTTAATATTATTATTATTATTCAGTAGGTTGTATTTTCTATTTTATGTAATGCATTGTATTTCATCAGATTTTTATCTTCTTTTATCAAGTGTAATTTCCATCTTGTTTTACATTAATTATGGCATCCAATCCCTGTTTTAATGTTATTTCTATGTCTATTTTCCTTTATTGTAAAGCACTTCGAGCTGTATTTCTTGTATGAAAGGTGCTATACAAATTAAGTTATTATTATTATTATTATTATTATGCCATCCCTAAATGATTTTTATGAACCGTGCACATGCTTCCCTGTTTGATGCGGCTGCATGGCTATCCCCTCTGCTCTCTCTGTCTTTTCCTTTGTATGTTCAGGTTGCCTCAGCAAACAAGAAACAGCGAAGTTTACAAAGCGCCATCTGAGGAATGCATGCAAAGAATCCAGACAAGTGAAATGCAGTTATGGCTTATACTGCTTATTTACTCAAGTTTGCTTGTCTCCCATATCACTCAAGTGCCCACAGTAACCGAGTACAAAAGGCATTTCACAGAGATGCATGCGTCTATAGTACAATAAGTACAATTAAATATTATACGTGGATGTTTTGCAAAAAGTTTTAGGTTTATTTTTGTTCCTTTATTCATTATGGATTTCAAGACAGCAGTGGCCTTGTGACAGCACAGAATGGATGCAGAAAAAATACAGTATTACCAAGCAAAGCATGTTAATATTGTTTTAACAACAACTGTGAAACTCAATGTAGAAAAAAACAAATTCAGTGAATGCTGATGTATATTTTTATTCATTTCTTCAATTCTCCAGAATATTATGCCTGAACATGTGATTCACAAGATGTATATGAATGAAACAAATAAACTTCCAAATAAACAGAGTATGCACACTGAGTATGGTGTTGTAATGTCATGCTTGCACGTGGATGTATGGGTGTGTGTTTAGTTGTTGCGCATAGTGGTGCCGATCCAGCTGTTGTAGCGACACACACGGGCGTAGACGCTGGGGTGTCCCTTCATGGCGCAGTCGTAACCCCAGGACACGACGCCCTGCAGCTGACCGTTACACACCAGAGGACCGCCAGAGTCTCCCTGCAGCACAAGCAAAAGAAAAGGGTTACAGACTGCAACCAACATGGCTGCCGGCTCCATGAAGAGGACCTGCTCCATGTGTATATATAAACGGCTCATTCTAAGCTAACAAAAACACAACGATGCTATTTTCAGGTGATTATACACTAAAGAAAACATACTTATTAATAATATTATTCCATTTCTGCCAATAAATCCCCCTAAAAGTTACACACTGTCCCTTTAAATGACTCCTGTTTCATGAATATAGCGTTACATTTTAGGCATCCTACAACTATGGTTTTACCCAGAGTCTTTCTCTAATCTTTAAGCTTCATTAAAATCACATTGATCATTATAAACTAGAAGAGGAAACATGTTCAGAGGGTTAACGTGTCTATTGCAATACTGTTGCATCATCTTCCTGCAGTCAATGATACAGACACACAGCAGTGGCGGTGGTGTAATTTAAAAAGTAGGCACACTGAAAATGTATCTCTGTTTTTAATTAAAGGATTTCAGAGTGGATAAAATCATCATTTGCGTTGAAGGAGTAAGCAAACTCAATTCTCAGTGAAAATAAGTGCTATAGTAGTGTGTGCTTTTGTCACAGACTCTTTGTGCTGCTGGAAGAGATAAGCACCGCCCGACTCCCTGTGTGTTCACTGTGGGTTAGTCCAACTCACTTGGCAGCTGCTGGCGCCTCCATGCATGAATCCGGAGCAAACCATGTTCTGGGTGAAGATATGGGGGTAGGCGTTCCTGCAGATCCTGTCATCGATGATGGGCTGCCTCAGACACTGCAGCCTGTCAGGGTAGTTGTCTGTGGAGCGAGAGGGAAAGTCTCAGTTACTGTACCTACCTTTATGTAAATACAACATTTACTCCGTATATAACATGGAAATAATGTGGTATTGAGTATAATATGAGCAATTTAGTGATGAGTTTGGTGGCTGCCACATCTCCATTGTGAAGATTTGATGCTTTCGTCTATTTAATATCATTGTAAACTGAATACATATTTAGGGTTTGCGGTGTATGCCTCCACCAACCAGTCAAGTTGCAGTTTACATCCACGTCTGTCCAAAATGTCATCACTTCATCATTTTATCCTAATAGACATTTGTGTGAAATTGTCATAATTTCCGTATGAATTCTTGAGTTATGGCCAAAAACGTGTTTTGTGAAGTCACAGTGACTTTGACCTCTGACCGCCAACATCTAATCAGTTCATCCTTGAGTCCTTGAGACGTTTGTACCAAATGCCTTTTACCAAGAAATTCCCTCCAGGCATTCCTGAGATATAGCGTTCACAAGAACGGACTGGAAGGACGGACGACCCGAAAACATAATGCCTCCGGCCACGGCTGTCGCAGGCGCAGAGGCATAACATGAATAACTCAGTGCTGTACAAGTCCTCTCTCCTTTCTCTCTCTCAGCTTCCACACTTACCTCCGTTGGCGGAGGTGTTGCCCCACCCGGACACCAGGCAGTTCTCGTCGGCCTCGGGGCAGCGAGAGGGTAGGGCCACGGTCTGGACGTTGCTGTTGAGGGTGGCGGGGCGGCTCAGTTTGATCAGCATGATGTCGTTGTCCAGGTTGTAGCTGTTGTACTGCGGGTGCCTGATCATCTTTGCGGCATCAATCCACTGCTCCGTGCCCTCATTCACGGCGATGTTGTGCTCGCCAAGACGGACCTGGATACGACTGGAGGACGTATGAAAGTTAAACCCTAGTACTGACCGCATACTGTATAGGCACAGGTGGACTCCAGGGGGACCCGCTAGCTGTACATTATCCCGCTTATTACACGGCTACTTACTTAAGAAATCAATCATTTAACACAAAAATGTTCCGCCAGAGTCCGAGATCAGAACTGCTTCCATAGCAACGGTCTTTTATACATAGCAACGGCCTGCTATAAAGAAATAACAGACTGTAGGATGCCGTGATTGACCAATCAGAATAGAGTATTCAACAAAGCTGTCTAATAAAACATGATAAAGTGTCCTCTAGGGTGTCTTTCCAGTGGAGAAAACATTATAAAGTAAAATTGAGAAAACATGATGCAGTGCCATATGTGCAAGAAAACTTTCTGTGCACTGGTGCCCCACTACGTGCAACAGGTGCCCTTCTTTATTTTCTCCGTCCCTGCCCCTCAGACAGCCCGAGTCCGCCACTGTGTACAGGTACTGACGCACTATCACTATTGATCAATGCTTTGCTTGCTTTGATATTAGGACATTTCATGACTTGCAGGGCATATGACATAAGTTGATTACAATGCAAAAAAAAAAAGAGACTTCCTGTACTTACGACTTGTAACAGTGAGCAGCAGACACCACCCACTGGCTGGAGATGAGGGATCCACCACAGAAGTGGTACCCAGCGTTCAGAGACACCTGGTAGGCAACAGAGTGTCTGGGACACTCGTACCCTCCGACAACCTTATCATCCTCAGCTGCAGCAACTGAAACAGGATGTGAGGTATATGAAATATACACTTAACATTGCCATGGATAAAAAGTAAAATACGTAAAAAGGTTTGTAGAAGTTAAAACTATTTTAAAACTAGTAAATTTAAAGTTATATATCAAAACAAGAGACAAAAACAGTGTGGTTAATCTCTTACACGCTGCTCCGAGCAAAGCCAGGAATATCAGGGTCTTCATGGTGACTCTCCTCTGAATGTTAGATAAAGTTCACCCTGTTAACTCTTTATATACTGTACACCTGTCCTGCCCTTTACGTTCCCAGATTTCTCAATGTCAGAGGGTAAAAAACTCTGTCCTGGGAAAGAGCCATATGGCTGAAGGCAACAACAAGACCTTGAGTGATGTCAAAACTGAGGGATAAAAACTCCCAGGCCACTTAGGGAACCTCTGATTTAGAGATGCACCGATCCAACTTTTTCAGTCCCGATAGCGATGACTAGGCTTCAGGTATCGGCCGATTACGAGTACCGATCCGAAACCAAGCTGTATGCATCACTGTGTGGAAGTGACTGGGATCATTCATTTATGCATCAGGCTCAACTTAAACATTGTTTTCATAACTTTATAAAACAAAATGTAACAAATAAATACATAGATATAAATTAACTGAATTGTTATTTATTATTAAAATAATAAAACGCACACCAACAACTTGGTAAAAAAAAATCTTAAAAATTAACAGGAAATACAATTTAAGTGTCAATCTTTTTAATGCAGCGACAAATTAGTCAAAACTTAGTATATAATTTATATAAACAGAGAATTAAATCGATCGGCCCCGGTGTCACGATACCCAATCCAGCTATTTGAGTCAGTATCGGCTCAATATCGGTGCATCCCTACTCCGATTGAAAAGTACTCGTTATGTCATCAGCAATTATGTAATTTCAATTCATCAACAGTTTATTCAGTCGAGGATCGGCCCGGTTTCAGATGGTGATGTGTAATGGAACAGATGTCACATTTCTTACAGTGGAATATCTGCCCAGAAATACAGTAGCATACTTTATCAGTCGATATGCACAATAGCAGTTCATAGTTGGCAGGTGTCCCTGGTCTCAACTCAGCAGTGGGCTGCAGGAACATTCAATAGGTTTATCAGTGATCCATAGAAAACACGATAAGACGTTTCCAAAACTGCAGCAGTAGCACTGGAAAAAAGGGTGTTAGTGTTAGAGCACTATGTATATTCAGCTTTCCCAAACAGGAATCACAAGATTATTGTTGCAGGAAAACGGACCAACAAACGATATCACATATTTTACACACATAAAAAATTCAGTTGTACATATTCACTTAAGAATCACAGGTGACATTTTAATTTTAGTTAATTTAATATTTACTCATTGGTAAAAACATTGGCAAATAGAAGGCAAATTTTGAATATTTCAAATTTTTATTGAACATAAATAAAAAAAAAAAAAAAATTGTAGGTACAAAAATATTTAACAGGTTTAGAAATTCTTTATACAACTATGTACAAGGTAAGGATCCATAGTGAGCAGATAAAGTAACAGAGCTTTGTGTGACAATTATTAATCCTAAAAAAACAAAACATACTTCCACAGCTTTCAACCTAAACTCCAGTATCCTATCTACATCCGTTAGCTGGGCGTGGCTGCACACACGGGAACATGAGCACAAAACATGGTGGCCACCTATTCTTTCAAAATAATTGCAGGCATAATAGCAAGTCAGTGTTTAAATAGCATTGATGTTTTTTTTTTTGTTTTCATACCATCAAGAATGATTAGAAAGATTGAACAATGAGGAAAACGAGGAAGCTGTTTTTCACCTAATGTGTAATTAAATTAAATCTCGCTTCATAACACCTTTGAGGTAGTACACCTGTGAGAGACAGAAACAGGAGGAAGAGGGGTTCAAAACAGACGCAACTCAGATTAAGTCATTACTCAGCAACAGCTTCGGTTCCGTTAGTCAGCCTTCACTTACAAATAGTTAAAAGCTCAACACATTTATTTCCATCAGCTTGTTGAATATACATTTATTGTTCAAATATACAAAAATACAAAAAGATTTATAAGGGACTGTGCAGAGCAAGATCACTATTATTCAGTTGAACCCTGCACCAAGGAAACGCTCCCTCATAGACCTTAAAATACACAAACAGCACAAATCAACAAATAAAGAACGGACTGTAATGGCGGGATAAAAGCATGGAGATCGCAGCATCTCTGCCGTCACAAATAAAAACAGGAAATTTCAACTGACTGAATGGATGTAGGGGGGGGGGAAAGGTTTGGGTGACTATATTAAAACTACCTTTTGGGTTAAATGTCACCAGCGCCTAAAATATCCGAGTCCCTGCTCACAAGACTTGTAGTATCCAGACTGAGGTTAAAATGTAGCTGCACCACAATGTGCACGAGGAGTCAAAGTTGTCCCGTCTGCTGTGACACCAGTGCTGCCAGAGAAGGTCGTGTCAAAGTAAGGTGCTGAATTAATTCTCCTCATCCTTCTCTGCGTGACCTTGTATTTACAAAAACACTCCAGTCGCCAGCATAATAGTAGATCCCCCTTTACACAGTAATAGCTGCAATCAGGTTATTTTAGTTTGCACCGTTTGTAGCTGGTAGTAGTTGCCTCCCGGCTGTTGTCTGGCCCCAGTTCCAGCAGAGGCTACTGACTAATTCAAAAATGTAAAACTGAAAGAATGTGTTGTATGAGATGGTAAAACGGTACACAAAACCCCCAAAAAATCCATAATCAAACTGCACTTCCTCTCCAGCAAGTCTGCAATCACATAAATAGTTTTCATCCCAAGCATTGACATATGGCTCTAATCTGGTTTGTGTGACTGTTCACAGCAGTTCAGAGGACAGAAATGAGTCCTCTATCAGTCTATAAATTAAGCTTCCAACAAAGCCAAGACTTTCAGTAGATACAGGTATCGGCGACCTCACTTCTATGGCTACGTCGCAACAGTCGCCTTTATCTGTTCATCAAAGTCCACCTCCTGAATTCAAGTGCATTAAACATGATGGCTATTGGTAGTACGTGGTGTGTGCGTGTTGTACTAGTTCAGGAAGCGGCGGCAGCGTCTCGTCGAGCAGTTGCAGTGCAGCTTGCTGTTCTCGTCCTCGATGGGGAACTTGTAGTCGTAGGTCAGTTCTTCGCCGCGGTAGATCTTCCTCAGGGCGAAGATGACGATGTGCTTGCGTCCGTCCACGTTGATGACGCGGGAGTAGCAGTTGGGCTCGCACGAGTGGTTGATGAAACGGGCCGCGTTGCCTTGCATTGTCGCGTCCACCACGTCGAAGTCGTCGATGCGGAACATGTAACAGCCGATGCCCTGATGGAGGATGATTAAACAACAGAGTTCACATTTCCAGTACATTCTACACCTTAAAATAATAATCCTTAAGGTTTTGATTTCATCAAATTCTGTTTTTGATACTATTTATGGTCGGCATCTTTTCTGCAATAGCCATTTAAAGGTACAGTGTGTAGGATTTGGCAGCATCTGGAGGCGTGGTTGCAGATTGCAACGGAGTAACCCTCCGCTCTCTCCTCCCTTTCCTAGACTGTGGTAACGTGTGCCGCCGAGTGAAAAACTGTGGTATTTTTGTGGAGCGTTTGCCATCCTTACGTTAATAACACTACTTTAGGAGCAACAGAAGTCAGACGGCGGCTGGCGTTTCCACGGTTTTGCACTCTGCGGCTCACGTTACCGCAGTTTCACAAGTGTGTCGGAGAACTACGGTGGCCTTCAGGTAATGTAAAAACGTGAAAGGCTCTCTCTAGAGCCAGTGTTTGGTTTGTCCGTTGTGGGCTACTGTAGAAACATGATGGACTCCATGAAGAGGACCCGCTCCCTATGTAGATATGAAGGGCTCATTCTAAGCTAATGAAAACACAATGATTCTTAGTTTCAGGTGATTATACACTAATGAAAACACAGTTATGAATATTATATTCCATTTCTGCTAATAGAGTCTCCGAAATGTTACGCACTGTTGCTTTAATATATTTCCATTCTGTAATTACCTCTTTACAGTATTTTCATTGTGCCAACCTACACCCCATTTCATGACTGCTTCACACATTAATGTAGGCAGAAACTCTGACTGTCTTTATGATGATGATGATTTCTAAGTACAGCAGTGTGTATTATGTTTACTAACCTTGCCGTCATAATATTTCTCCCGCTTATCAGTCAGGACGGAGCGAATGACTGTGCCGGCGTACTCGATCACCATCTCGCCAGCCTCGATGTTCCTTTTGCAGAAAAGGCCGCGACCATGAATTTCGGATCTAAGAGAGGATTACAGAACAGGAGACAATTAAATACATTTGAGCACACAAATTATTTTGGACATTAATAAAAATCTCACGCCTTTCTTATTGTTTTTTTGTTACCTGTAAACTCCTACTGCTTCTTTGGAGATTTTTTCCAGGTGTCTGTATCTCATTGCCATGGGAAGCTCACTGCTGGTGGCTCGCCTGTCAGAGAGAGACAGAGAAGGTGGCGTCAACATGGACATGGCATCTGCTAAATCTTTATTGTGGTGCGCAGTGGGTTAAAATTTTAAGGTTCTGATCACTCATGTGTAACAAATTTAATCCCCAAACCTGGAAGATTTCAGTGGGAATTCATCCTCCTCTTCATCAAAGGGGCCCACTATGACAGGAAGCCCTCTGTGCTGTGATGCCAGGAAGTTGAACATATCAAAAGTTGCTTTCCTGATTATAGAAAGAGGAAGAAGAAAGAAAAAACTATTAATTTGAGGTGTATTTAAATCACAAACAATAAACAAGAACAAAGAAACTAAGCCAAAATATTTAAATAAACTTTATTAACACTTAAAAATGAAAGCAGTTATGACAGAAAGTAACAGTGTCTGTACCGCGTGTAGACTTCAGTACGAGCGCAGCCGCTCGGATTGAGGGGAAGCTCTTCCTCGATGTAATCACAGCGGTGGAAGCGGAAGCGGTGGCGTTGGCAGTGTGCGGCACCCTGCAGTTGCTCCAGCAGAAAGATGACGGCATCGTGGACGACGCCGAGCACCCGCGGCCCGCTCATCCCGCCCATCCCGCCCAGAGGCAGCTGCTTCAGGTGGAAGCCCGCTCGAGCTTCGAGGACGCCGTCAATCACCGCACGCCAGGCGACTGAGGGAGGAGAGAGATGAGGAAGGTGTGAGAGCAACGCTGCAAACATGCCTGACAATTTTCTCCTTTTTGTTGCTCTTCTCAAACATTGCTCAAACACAACATGCCTAAAAGATTATTCCTCAGCACTTTTAACATATTCAGAGCACGGGACAGTAAACAAGCAGCTCTTACCCTCTATGCTGTTAGCCTTCACACTGAAGCCGTCATCGCTGGTGATCTCAAAACGCAGGTGGGGCTGGTTCATGTACGTCCTCTTTCTGTGTTTGGGCGTAGGTGCATCTTCTTCTGAGCTAAAACCTGTAGAATTAAATGAGTTGTAATTGCAAGTGTTACATACAACAGTTCCTGAAAAGCAATGATACCTTTTAAATAATTAAACAACTATAAAATGAGATTATTAAGTACTAGAATTTGTCTGGCAAATTTAAGAGCCAAGATATCATCTCAAATCGTCACGATACAAAGGGTTTAGTCTCTGAATGGCTTTCGTAAATGTTTTTATAATGACAGATTTCACTTGTAAGTGTGAAGAAAAAAAAAAATCTCATGATTGTTTCCACATTTAATTACATAAAATTGCTTTTTTCCCCTGTCGACTCCGGGAAAATTAACTGTCGCACTGGTGACAACTAATTGAAATCCAAACAAATAAACATGTAACGTTTAGTTGCAAACCTGAATAAGGGCCCCATTCGGAGAGGTCTCCGTGGGGGGCGCTGACCCACATGTGTGAATTACCCTGGATGAGACTGCCGGTTTGTGCGCGTGAAGGTGGACTATCAACCCGAGAATGCCTGAGCAGAAAGGACAAACAAATAAGTAAAAGAATAAACAATAAATGTAAGTACTAGAAAACATTTGAGGAAAAAATAATGAACACATTTCAATAATTTATTCAGAAAAACGTATGCATTTCGTTCATCTCCAAAATGAAGCTTGTTTTGGCAAGAAATAATACTTGATAGATGAATTAAATAGTTTGAAACATAACGTACTTAAATAGCTGGTAATGCAAAATGTTCTCCTTTTAAAAATAAAATGGTCTTACATTTCTATTTCTCAAACATGGTGGGTAAAATTGATCTTTAAATTCATGTAACCTGACACTAATCATTTACCTTTTTGTTACTTCATAGCAGAGTAACAACTTAATGAGCGTCCCTTTGAGGTGAACTAACCTGGAGGGTGTAGGAGGTGGTGGTGGAGCAGTAATCCTCAACTGCTCGGGCTCATGCGACATCTTCTCCTGGTCCATGTCAAGGATATCCGTCATTGTTGGAGCTTTCACTCTCGCACCACTTGGTCTGCTGAAGAAAACAAGAAAACATTTTGGTGACTTAATACACGGATTCCTGAGACTTCCTGAGAGAAACATAACAGTACTGTTGCGGTTAGCTTCAATAGGGTTGTCAAAGCGTACACGTTAATGCACCGCAACAACAATATACAGCAATAGACAGTAGGGCTGCTCCCTCTTAGTTGACTAATCTGTCGTTTTGATCTTAGTCGACTAAGATTTGTTTAGTGGATTAGTCATTTTTTATGCTTTTTTCATGCTGAATGACTTATTTATAAGAAACTTATGAGCACATCTCTGGTAAACACAAGATTTAAAGTGGTGCTTTTGTGTGATTCTTTGTGGAGAAACTCAGTTTTACTGATCTGTCGATTACATCAACTAACTGATTAGCCGACAAAATCGTATGAGTGTTAGTCAACTAAGAATTTCTTTGGTCGAGGACAGCCCTAATAAACAGGCTTGCTAAGTGAACCTACCAAGAATCTTACAGACAAATAGACAGGGGACTTTTTAATATTTGTGTTAAGGTTTAAAATTACGCAAAAAGCCCAAAAGGTAAAGGTAACGTCATGCCGAAAATTCAAAATACCACACAAGTATGTATTTTATCATTTCACAACCAATCCAATTATGAAAATAGGCAACAGCTGCAGTCCTAATAATAGTTTATCCCAGGTTGTAACCTACACGTGCATTGCAGCACAAAGTTATCTTTTGGACAACATGCACTCATGTAATTTGGTAGCTTTTCTATAATCTTATATTCTCTTGTACAGTGCAGAAAAAACAAGTAGAGAAGAATCAAATCTTTGAATACCTGGGATCATTAACTTCATCCAGCTCACTCGAGGGATCCCTCAAGAAGTCCATCTTGGATTTCTTCCTGGAGGGCCGTTCAGACACTGATGACACTCTCTTGATTCTCACCTGGGGGCGTGATGAAGCAGGTGTTGGTTGCAGGGTCAAATCTGGTTCATTGAGGGAACCACTGGGGGACTCTACAGGTGCAGCTGGTGACTGATCTGAGACATCCGAGTCCTCAAACTGGGACGGTCTTCGATGTCTGGCCTTTGGCCGCCGAGCTTTTCTGAGGATGATGGGGTTTGTCTTTGGCTCGTCGCGGTGGGTGGCCATGGCTCTGTCTATAATAGCCTGGGCTGTGCTTTCCTCAATGTTGGAGAAAGCTGTGTCGGGAACACTCGGCACACTGACCGGAGCTGTGGGAGCTGGAGTCCCGATGCTTTTCACAGGCACCACTCTAACGATGATTTTTTTCTCGGATGTTGTCGCGTTGTTACCGGCGGAGGGGGCGTTTGTGGCAGAGACGCCGGCACGAGGCCTTATTATAACACGAGGGACCGAGCGCTGCAGGGCGTTACCGCTGTGGAGCATCTTGGCAATCTGGCTTATTTTATTGTACGCAGGAGAGTTCGTACTGAGCGACTGATACGTGTTTGATCTCGGGTCTTTGATCAGAATCTGACCTTGTCGGTTGACCAGAAGGACCTGAGGGGAAGGAGGCGAGCTAGTGGCTGCAGCTTGATTCTGAATCGCGACTTGCTGCTGACTTCTCGAGTTGTCCAAGCGAATGGCGATGGTTCTGCCCTGCGAGGCACCAGCCTGAATGGGTATGTTTAAACCGTTGATCACAATGGGGGAGGTGACTGTGCGTGGAATTGCACAAACGGTGGCGGCAGCAGCAGGGGAAGCCGATGCATTATATGCAGCCTGTGTAGGTTGAGAGGGCAACACCAGTTTGAGTTTGCGCTGCTGTGGAAGACACGGTTTTGGCGACAAGCGTTTGAGGTTTGATGCTGGACGTTTTGTCTTCACAATGATGGCTTTCATCGGCACCGTGGGAGATTTTTTGGCTTTACGCTCTGGAGGTGGACTGCGCTCTGGAGATGGACTACGCTCTGGAGATGGACTACGCTCTGGAGAGTAGTCGGGGTCATTCAAATCATCTTTAAATCCTTCAGCGGAGTCCGTCGATGAGCTGTTGTCGTAATTATTGCCAACTTCACTGTTCTTTAGGCACACCACAGTGCCATCTTCAGCGGAAACAAAATGGCCCGTAGCGGAATCCAAAAACACCTCACTTTGAGATGTTGGTGATTCAGAGCTCATCGGGACTTCTTCCTCCTGAACGGACACATCATCGTTTCCATAACAGGCTTCAAGAACATCAGATGGAGGACTTTCCTGAAACTCTGGCTCAGCTGGCGACTTTGACACAGTATACATTGGCTCCAGCCTCTTTAGAGCGACTGTCAGCTGTTTCGTAGGTGTATTAAGGTTGGTGTGAATCTTACTCTCTCCGTCTTCTCCTTTTATGTCCTGAGCTTCATCATCGACCGCCTCGCTTTCATCGCTCTCTGACCCACCGTCTGCTCCGTCTAACTGTGAGATCGACTGTGTCGAAGTGAGCTGACCTGAGGCGTCTGAGCTGCTGGCCGCGTCGCACACCACTGTGCGGGAAAATTTCAAGTAATGGCTCGAGTCTTCATCTTCATTTTCCTGATTATCGGCCTGCATTTCCACATCTTGTGCGACGCCTTCCACCTCTCCTCTCCCGCCCTGTGCTCCACAGTGAAGCGCCACGTTTTCGGTGAGCAGAGCCTCGTCAAACTCGAGCTTGGCGTTCAGCATTGAGGCCACTGCTACCTCCGTGTCAGGGTCAAACACAGTGTACGGCAGCTCCTGGGCCATCAGGTGGGCTACCTCCTCTTCCAGGTTATCAGGGGCTAATGAGATCCCGTTGGTCGTAGCCACTGCCGCGTCTTCTGCCTCAGACGATGCAAGGAAGTCTTGGGGAACCTCTGCAGACACTGGAGTGGTGATTTTAAAGTTCTGCCTCCCTCTGGGGGATTGACTGATGGCTCCTCTCCGAGGCGACAGCCCCGCAGAAATGCTGGAGTTGGATCGAGGCGGGGAGCTCCAGACTGGCGATGTTGAGTTTTGTCTCGACAGAGGCGGCGAGGCTGCTCCCAGGTTTGACGACCTCGGCGGGGAGCTGAACAGGGCACATCTGGAGTGGACGGTGCCACCAGAGCGGAGGGTCATCGGTACAGATGGGTCGCTATCTGTTGGCGAGGAACTGCAGCGGCTTCTTGATGAGAGCCTGCGAGGCCGACGGGTGTCCTCCAGGTCCCTCAATGTCAGGATGTGATGTGATTTCGGAAGAGCGGACCCTGAGAGGAACAAATAACAGTGTGAAGAAGTGGCAACAATGCTAATCTATAGTGGTGAAAAAAATCAATTCACCCATGTATCGCGATTTTTTTTTTACGATTTTGAAATCGATTTTTTTAATGCATTAATCTATATTATTGCTTCATTTGAGTCTATGCTGAGGTAAAAGGAAGTTGTTAAATGCATTCAAATGGCCCCGATGGAGCTGACCATGGATGTATAAAGAGAACGGAGCTAACGGGAGAGCTAGAGATGGACTTGGCTTGACTTATACACGTGTGACTACATCTGTTTTTCAAAATAAGGTGTTAACAAAGGGAGCTGTATAAGCAAAAAACATGATATAGAAATAAGATTGAATGGTTTATATTCACCAGAAGTATAAAACATTACACGTCCCGTATAAATCAATAAGAAAATACCACTAATTTGTGAGGGAAATGTCTCTATTCTTTAATTTTGGGGTTGCTGGAATTTTTTTTATATAAATAATGGCTGACAATGACTGATATATTTGACTTCAGTACATCTCTGACTACATACATGTTGAAAATCAAACCTTTTTACTGTGTCAATTTAGAGATTTTCCAAAGTAAAACTTCCTGGAAGTGTATGATTCAAGTTTTTCTCATGGTCTAGTGTTAAAAAAGTTAACAAAAATCACAATAAATCATAATATCGAATTGCAATACTTAAAAATTACAACCCAAGTCGCACCCAAGTATGATGATAGTATAGAATCAGGAGTAAGGTGTATCATCCCTGTCCTACTCAAAACACAGAAAAAAAAAACATTTTCCAACATCATAAACTACCTGGAGATGGAAGAGGTCGAGATGATCCTCCTGCTGGTCTCCTGGTCTGTGTGTAACCAGGACTTTTGGATCCAGGTGTGCTGGGCTGTTTAGAGTTGGGTGATGGAGTAGCGGACTTTATGGGGCTGGAGGAAGAACTTAAACAATCCAGGGACTCCATATCTGGTAAAGGAGAAAAGGTGTCAAACAAATACTTGGTTTGGTAGCTTTTATAAGGTTACACAAGGTTAAAATCTAAAGTTCCTGCTGACCTCTGTGGTGAAGGTCGGGGCTGTGGACTATGGTGTGATTCTGTTCTCGGTCCCACCTCGGATCTTGCTCCTCACCAGGGAGAGGCGTGCTAACTTCTGTCACCTTACATGTGTACTTGCAGCGTCTGCGGGGGTCCACAGTGCTCCAGTACAACCGAGAACATCTGGAAAAGGAAGGGAAGAAGAATGCGTTCATGTAAATATACAAAAAGAGGAGTAATACCCAAACACAAGTCATATAAATTCATTTTGAGAACAATAATTAAGCTACATTCAGCACCAAAGTTCCCAAAAGAATCACGAATGAAGTCCTACAAAGTATTTGGAGTTTCAGTAACAAACATACTGAGAAATAAGGCTACCGGTTGTATAATGACAATGAGCACTTACTGATAGCCAACAGGATACAGCATCCTCCCATTTGACGACAGCTCTGACAACACACCAAGTTTCTGAATCTGCAGAGAGCCTGAGAAAAAAAAAAAGAGAATACGTTTCAGCACATTAAAGGCAGTCTGATTTCATCCCTTTATGGAGACACTGTACATGAGTCAAGTGGCTCAAACCAACAACAGACAACATATTCTTACCTATGGTCATGTTTATGGTGTCTGGGTCGAGGCCTGTGAGGAACTTTCTTCTGAGATTGATCCCATCAAAGTCCACGTAAACCCGTCGAGGCACTTCAAACCCTTTCCCGGACACCATCTGGAAGAATATGGTAAAAACATGAATCAATACAATGTAGAGAAAATCAGCAGGTGTTAGATGTGCGTGGGGTAAACTGAAAGAGTAATGCTTCCCCCTCTGACAAAATGTTAATCTATAACTATAATGCAAATAAAAGAGACGTTTAGGGGGAAATTGTGTCTATACCTTCGCACTGATAAGATCCCTGTGTTTGAAGCAGTACACCTTCCTGTCCAGCTGAAACACACAGTTCTGGGCACGAGCACACATGAAGTGGAAATTACTCTGGCAGGTGGAGAGACAGCAGCCCACAGTGGCTCCCGACTGCCCACAACGGTCACAACGCTGCAGAATGAAGGACGAAAATAATGTTAATAAACTAACATCATTATACTTTTTCACACAAGTTCATCACAGAGTTATGCAACTTGTGTCAATCCTAGAACACTTGACAAATAAACATCTAGCTACAAGAAACATGTATTTTATTTCCAGGTAATATCTTACCAGGTGGCGCCCTCTTGAGACGGCGCTGTGCACTTGCAACAGAGCACTGTTCTCCTCATACACCTCTGCAGACCAGAGGCAGCAGTTAATGTGGGCCCACTCGTTCTGTCCCAAGTACAACAGCCGTCCTGAATCCTATCAGGAGGGAAATACATTCACATCACTTAATAAGCAGTAGAGAGTAGCCATACGCAGAACATTTAGACACATGTCAAACCGGAACATATAATGTCTTAAGTCACGATGAATTACGTTTCTGTGTTCAAGTACTTGAGTTTTTAAGTGAAATGCAGTGAGTGGAGCTGAAACAAATGGTTGAATATCTTTGGGTTTTGAACTTATATTTTTACAACTTTCTGATGTGTTAAAGACAAAATGATTAATCGAAAAAAAAAAATCTGCAGATTCATAGATGATAAAAACATTCATCAGTCATCACAGTAAGACAGCTAAACTCACCTTGGGAGCGTAGTCTCCATTTCGTTGGCACAGGGCACACTGCCTCATATCTTCAGTGTTGGTGGTTTCCAGATCACTCTTTACACCTGTGAGAAAGAAAGAGAACATAAAATGAACATATATGTATATTTTAAACCCGAGAAAGCAAAAATAAATAGAGATGTACTGATACAGCATTTGAGGGCCGCAACAAGAGGATAAAATGATATTTTTAGATCGATAAGTTTATTTTTCTAATACAACACCAGTGTCAAGAGAACCATCACCATCCTAAGAATAAATCATTTATCTATGTTAAACTTGTTATAACTATGGACTGCATTTATATAGCACCTTTCTACCTTACCAGACAAATCGCTTTACAATTTGCCTCTCATTAACCCATTCACGCACACATTCATACACCGATAGTGGCGGAGCCGCCATGCAGGAGGAGCCGGGGACTGAACCACCAAACTTGTGATTAAAGGACGACCCGCTCTACCATTGATTTTATTAAATATGTAGACAAATTAATGCCAAACCATATGTCCTTACTGGCAAGAATGTACAGGCTACAAAAACATCAGAAAAAAATACTATTATTGGCCAAAATAATACAAAATTGCACACTTTTTGCATTTGCACATGTGAAACCTGTAGATTGAAGAGAGGCTACAATAGCTTCCATACCATGTGAATACAGAGGGCGCCTGTGCGATACACCAGACTGCTGTGTAATGACCGAGTCCGTTTTCCCCGCCTGTGGGCCCCTGGACTCTTTGGGTTGGTATGTCCTCTCCAGCCACTGAGCATAGCTGTGCTCCTTAGATGGTGGGAGGACCGCCTCGGGGAGCATGCCACTACAGAGTGAAGGATAAAGACCGTAAGACAGGGGGCAAAGACACTTTTATTCTCTATAAGTTATTTGACTAAACACACCTAAAGATTCATCTATGCCATAAAGCTCAAATATGAATAATGAATGTGTATACATTGAGGGAATAATCATTTTAATTATTACCTTGGGAATTCCTCAGAGAATGAGTTCCACTTTTTTAGATGGCTTGCAGGAAACCAACTGAACACCTGCTCAATCACCTGCAATAAACATTAAATTCAAGTAAGATCAAAGGTAAAATTATGATGAATAACGGTGTCTATTTTTGGACACTTTGGACAATATTTGACTGTCTTTTTATATTTGTTTAATGACTCAGTTCCACATTGCAGCCTGTCAAACCAGAGGAAGTTAACCATGAAAACAGAAAAAGTAGATTTCCATTGGATATCAATGAAATGGGGGTCTCTAAAAATAAACACAAACCGTGGGAGATTTGGGAGGGAGGCTTACTTTGACATAGCGTGCTCTGGCCTGACTTGTCGGTCTCTGGTCCTCAGGAAGAAGCTCTTCCTCCTTCAGCCACTTCCTCATCACAGAGACGACATCCGCATGGAAAGCTTTCTGAGGGAGCGAGAAGGGAGGAAAAAAAGGAGGTCAGCGCTTCAATCACGAGTATCTCACAAGAGTCGGTTCCAGAAAAAGAACCACATAAGTGATTTCATTACCATTTTTATGAATTTGTCTCAGCTGAATGTGGCAACACTTGCTGTATCCTGATTATTACCGACTGCTTTGGTACATACACAGGAATAAAAAACAGGAAAAGCGGCTCTTAGCAGATTTATCAGGAAGAATATACTCACTATTGAGGTGTAACCGCCCCCTTTAAACTTCTTCTCCATGGCTTGCAGATCACACACTGGCTGCTGTTCCCTAACAAATTGCGTGTTGTTTGATTCCCGACACTGAAACACAAAACCAACAGTTTAAATATGAGGACTAATTCTGCCATCTGACCAAAAACAATACCTACACTTAGAAACAAAACATATTAGGATGATCTTAAGGGAAGGCAAAAGCTTATTTTTTTGTTTATTACTGTTAATTATAAGATTCTTGGGATATTATCTGGGTAAGCTCTTACCATTTTACACATAAGGAGGTGCTGTGTGGCGTCGTCGGAGAGGAGGCCAGTGAGCACCTCCTCCAGCCCGTCTATCAGCCTGCTCTGCAGATCCTCCTTCAAGCTGCTGTCAGTTTGGTGCTGGCTGCAGGGGGAGCAGGTGAAAGGAACTTCTTCTGGTTGGCTTGACAGCAACCCAAACAGCTCATCTGTAATGACAAAACAGACACCTTTTAGAGGCTATAATGTTGATAAAGATCAGATCTTAAATATGTGTTCTACATGTATAAATAGTCTAAGAATCATAATGTATTAGAAGTTGGCGTTTATGTCCCTCTTTAACTAAGATGTAGTGGAAATGAAATCATGTGCTTTTGTATTCTTTTACATGTAACAACAGGTGTTTCATTGAGCAAAAGTGTATTCATTCTCACATTAGAAATGATTATATACTCCCATAAACTGTAACTTAATATAGTTTTAATCTTATGAAACACTAAAACAGGAATTTATTAGTGTTTGGTTAGAATGAAAACTCTGGATCACTTTGAAATTTCATTTATGAATAAAGAGCAATATATATTCACCCGAAAGTCCTCCACATGTGTGATGGATCCAGTGGCTGCACGCTGAACACTGAACCATCTCCGAGTGTTGGCTGTTGTCTTTGTAGCATTTGTGGCAGATGGTGCAGAAATTACCTGAAGTTGATACAGATCATATCATCACTCACATCATCCATTTCTAGTGCCACACATTTCAACTTTAAATGCAGACTATGCATAGAAAATCCATGGCGTCCAACCGTTTGGTTAGGTTTCCAAACATTGAACCGTGTATTTAGTGAGCATTCAAACATATGACTAAGAAGCCTTCAGAACACTGGTGTCTCTCAGAGGTCTCACCCTTTTCATGGAGAGAAGTGCAGTCAGGACAGAGGTCCTGGTCGTGGTTCCAGGACAAGTCCCAGAAATGTCCAGGAGTCACGCCGCAGCTTTTACACCGAATGCATGTCATGCACACCTGCACAAACACAACAATGTCACAAAACAGCAAGCATGAGGCCCTATTAGGGTTCACACTGAATATAAAACCCATTAATTGACCATGATGTACAGTGTGATGGCATTCTTGACACTTATACACTTCTGTGTTACATATATAATTCTTTGTAGAATTTATGTCTCGATGTCCCTGGGATGCAGTAAAGACATTACTATATATTTTAAAGCAATTACCCAAGGCATGCTGCAGTTCATAGGCTTAGGGTAAGTTGGTCCCAAGCAGGAAGGGTGGTAGGAGGTTTGGCATCTCCTACACTGCAGCACAGGCTAGAGAGGAAACAAAAACAAACAGAAAAGTACATTAATTATGAATTAATTAATGGGTTAATTGTTTGAATAACAACTCATGAGTATGTCATCCCTCTCAAATTTGCAAATATGCTACTACATAAAAAATAATCTTACTAAAATGTTCATGTTCCACAAAGACACTTTCCACCTATATACTTCTCTAAAATAAATTCTATATCGCAAAATTGAATGAATTGCCAATGTGTATGTGTCATTTGCAATTAAATCAAATCTTTTCTGTTATGCATGTTACTTGTGTGGTTGTAAATGTAACCCAATTTAAAAGAATAGGTTCACCATTTTTCATGTCAACAGGAGGAATGATTACAGCACGTGAATCATGTTTCAATGAACACATTGAACCCGATAATTGTATTAAGTTAAACTTTTAACGTATAAGTCTTAGTTCTAAGTTCATAAAAATTGTGAACCTATCCTTAACACACATTTAGGAGCCTTTTTTGGTTTAAGATCATACTGTAACTGATGCTGGGTTGCCTACCTTCGAACTCTTGCTTCGACGGCCGCACACATGACAAAATTTGCAGCGCCTGCAGCACCAGTTTTCCTTGTTCTCCTTATGGGGGCGCTCCTCTGGCGAGAGGCAGAAACTGTGGAAAGGCTCACAGCAGATCTGGCAGAATATCATCTGATGGAAGCACGAGACAAAAGTGTTATTGTTGGCACTGCGGAGCACCAAAACACAAAGTTACAGCAAACATAGGCTTGGAGAAACGAAGTGTAAAATGTGAACGGAGAAAACGGCAATATTTCTCAGAACGCCGTTAGTATCAGTTATAATATTCGAGCTCTGGTAAAGAATTACCTCATGTCGTCCTTTACTGGCGCAGAGCAGACAGACAGGTTGTGGTGTGGAAGGGATAGATGTGAGGACGCTGAGGCCGCCCATTAGCCAGACGTTCTGGACAGCACAGTCCTCCTGGTAGACACAAGGAAAGAAGAAGAAAGTCAGAGGAAAGCCATCAGTTTCTTCTATGGTAGATTGATGATGCATGAGCTCATTAACGTGATTCAAACTTATAAAATTAAGCAGCTTCATAATGATCTTATAACAACTACTAGTAGCATGGTTGGTCCTCAACATGTCACAGTAATAAACATGCAATTTGCTCAAGTCCTGTTTATTTCCAACACCTGGATGAATGTATTTTAATATATAAATTAGGGTTGGGCGATTGGACGAATACATCGGCTATCGGCTGAGTACATCGCCGGTTGTTTTTGTGGGCGAGGTTTGCCATTTTATTTCGCTAATTTAATGGTCCGCCTCCGAAGAGCGAGAGCCTCTCTGCCAGCTGAGAGGGATACAGCGAGGGTAAACAACTTTTAGAGCCGGCATATTTTCACTTCTAACTCGGTGAAATAAGGGTTTATTTCGACCAAACCAGAGTTGGTGATTGTTGGAAAGACTAACCAAGACAGTTTTGGTGATTTATATTGTGTTTAGTTTCTGTTGAGTTTGAATGATGTGTTTTTTAACGATGCTCTGCCGCTAGAACCGCTGATCGCCCAGCTGATCGCCCAGCTGATCGCCCAGCTGATCGCCCAGCTGATCGCCCAGCTGAAACTACGGCAGCGGGGGAGGGCACACACCTGTGCGAATATATCGTCAATCGTCAGTTGTTGGGCTGACGTTGGGCGGTTGGAAAATTTTAACATATCTCCGAACCCTAATATAAATACCACCGAACACAAGAGCAAAAACTCACCTTGAAGTCCACGCGAATCTTGTACTTGTTCTGCAACAGGCCCTTTTGGGAAAACCCGTTAGTTAACCCAGTCAGGGCGTTCACTGACGCACACTCTGCAGGATTCTGGGAACGAAGGACATAGTGTTTGTCAGTGGTGTGACAGTTTTGCAGCACCGTCTCTTTTACAGAACCGTCCTCCTCCTCCTTTTCAGGCCGATGCCCTCGTCTGTCCTCCTGCTCCTCTTGCGTGCCCTCCTGTAACTCAGTGTGTGGATCAACAGTCTGAGGGAGCACTTGAACAGTTTTGTCTTTGTTAGCTCTGTGTGTCTCAGTCAAAACATCTGGGTACCGCACCTCAGACTCTGGGTGTTCCTGAAAACACAACTTTGACGAAACCTCTGTCAGAGCAGAGTGCAGCACGGGCTGGGGATTCTGTTGAGATGGTGATGATATACATTTGTGCAAATGCAAGGCTGACTGCACCAAAGTCTGGGGCAAACGGTGCAAACGCAACAGCAGAAATCTGTCTTTAGAGTCTGTTATAGGATGCGGTGAAAGTGGAGAAGCGGGATGCGTAACAGGCTGGGACAGTTCTGGCGGACACTGTGGTGTGGAATGTGATGGATGGGAAATAGCAGGCTGCGTTAAAAGCTGGGCCAATAGTGGATGCGACTGTGCAAAACACAGATCCGGACTCTCGGGACTCTGCTTTGGCAAATGCCGAGCAGACTGCAGGATAAAATCAGGCAGACGGTGTAAGTGAATTTGTAGCTGCTTCTGCAGCTTCGGCATTGGGCTTCTGGGTGGGCTGGTTTCTGGTAAACTTTCTCTGGGCTCCATCTCCTTCTTGATCTCCTGTTCCTGTGGAGGAGGGGACTGCCTAAGCCAACCAGCATGACAGGTTCCAAAGTGACACGAAATACTAGTGACATGCAGAGGCGGCGACCGGCAGCAGCCAAAGTGACAGAAAAGGAGAGGAGTGCTATGACTTTGAGAACGTTAGCCAGGAATAAGAGGTAAGAAAAGGTAAAGATGGTGCATTGAGCAGCAGTAGAGACACACAGAGGTGAGGCTTGGAGTAAAGTATGCATGTATCCAGTTCAAAGACCACTAGATAATTACAAAAACAAAACTAGCATTAAAAAATATTTAGAAATTACTCTCAATATACAAAACACTAGCAAATAATTTATCATGTTTAGTGTCGTTAAAAAAGGCTGACATCTCTGATATATAAGCTGTACAATGCAAATAGGCAGATAGCATGAGAACATGACAGAAATTATCGACTTTTATGCGATTAAAAAACATTAAATATTATAGATTTACACCTCCCTATCATTAGAGCAGATGTTGTTCTGATTTTATTCCTACAATACAAGGAAAGAGTTCACAGTAAGATGCCATGTGTTGTTCTCTCAGTTTGTTAGTTTCAGAAGAAAGCTTGCCTATTTTCCCTGTGCAATATGCAGTACTACCGAAGATTGCTTGAATATATTTATAGTAGAATCCTATGTTATAAGACTCTTAATGATCTCTGTTATTGTTTAGATTACTTTTTTATTTAAAGTCTTAAGTCACACTTCCAGCAGTAACAATGCTGACAAAATTTCTATTAATTGTGCAGCCCTAACGTACAGTGTGTTTAGAGGGGCCTAGCATGAACTGCACATGCAGATATTTATATGTGCAATTTCTAAGGGACATGCGTGATTACATTCATGCAGGTACTCCAATTAGATGTGTGCATGTTGTATTTTAAACCAGCATTTCCTGAACAGAAGGTCTCCTCCAATAACCTGTAAATAAGTTTGTTTTATTAAAAGGTCTAAGCATGCCTTTTGCACCCACCAGCATACTGTCCACAACCATGTCTGTTTACATTCTGCGAAGAATCCCACTACACTGTAGTGAGCACTGTGGACAAATCTGCAGCTAACCCATAAACTCTGCGAAACCAGGAAACCACTTGTCGCTTTGTTTACAATGCCACTTATATAGACCACACGTCGATGATTTTGTGTACTTGCTTCCTCTTTATTCTCGTCTTCAAAATATGTTGGCTTCCTTTGTTGCTGGTGTGTGGAGGAGGCAGATGGAGTTATTGGCTTGTGGCACCACAATCCAATGAGTCAATCATCAATGAGGAGCAGCAGACAGTCGCCATGATGTTTCAAATTTTAAGATGTATACATTTTTTTGTTTTTTGTGAATGCATGGGTACATGTCATGATAACTTCACAAAACCAACGTGCATTATCAATTTGCAAGCAACAAACACAGATGGAGATAAATTCAATGATTGGAAGCAGCGTCTATATATAAATATTAAGGGAATTTCTTATGAAGAATGTCAGAGGATTCAAGCAATGCAGTTTTAAAGGTAAAAAAAATAAGCAAAAAGTCATGTGTCATTCTTTCAAGACAGAGCTTTGACAGTGGACTAATTCACGAGTTTGCTTGATTAGATCGGCATGTGATTTGAAGCATTCAAATGTACATGCCGACTAGAACAAGCAGAAGCAGAGAGTCAGCCAGCAGAGCCAAGATTTATTTATGCGTCATCGTAGCTCAAGTTATTTTGCATCATAACAGCCTTTCAACATTGAAATGAGTTGTTTTAGAAAGCGATGGTGGATTTTACAGATCAGTTATACTGATGATCAACATAATCAAAAAAATATACTTGTTACCAAAAGGCTTATACTATTATTGTTAGTTAATTTTTAAATTGTTGTATTGCATTACTGGATTTCTCACAGTGAAACTGGACTTATGATCACTGAGCTGCAACAATTAATCGATTAGTTGTCAACTATTAAATTAATCGGCAACTATTTTGACAATCGATTAATCGGTTTAAAAATCTTTTAAAGAAAAAAACAGTAAAAAAAAAATCTTAAATGTGAATATTTTCTGGTTTCTTTACTCCTCTATGACAGTAAACTGAATGTCTTTGAGTTGTGGACAAAACAAGACATTTGCGGACGTCATCTTGGGCTTTGGGAAACACTGATTGACATTTTTCACCATTTTTTGACATCTTATAGACCAAACAACTGATCGATTGATTGAGAAAATAATCGACTGATTAATCGACAATGAAAATAAACGTTACTTGCAGTTGTATTTTTTGTCTGTTTATTGTTACCAAATTATAGTGGTGCTACTTTCATGAGAAAATCTCTTATTTAAATTGATAATATATAGCTATTGTTTTTGTTATTTTGCTTGTTTAATGCTCACACATGGATTGGGAGGTCATTTATTTTGATTTTCTGAATCTTGGGCCCCGTTGTGATGACCATGTGTGTGCATAATGCTGTACTGTAGATGTATGATCACGGAAGAAAAAATCATGTGGGCTAAATTTGTAAAGTAAAAATGCATATTTTAAAGGACCAGTGTGTAGGGGGATCTATTGGCAGAAATGGAATATAATATTCATTATTATTTTGTTTCAATTAGTGTATAAACACCTGTAACTAAGAATCGTTGTTTTCATTCGTTTATATCATTCTGCAACCGCAAGATGCCACCAAATCCTACACACTAATCCTATAAACATAACATGAGTTTTGTCTTCCAGTTTATAAAACATGAGCTTCGGCACATGCGAGGTATTTAATATGAAAGAGGAAGTTAAAAGTCAGAAACAGAAGATTAGCAAGGTTGAATTTGAAAGATTAGACTCACTCATTCCAACACAGATGATTAAATTAAAATGTGAAATAAACTGTAAGTGTGATGCAGACCTGGGCAAAGTGTTGCTTGGAAACATTTGTGTTTGTTGTCTAAATCATGATTATTCAGATTGTCAGAAAATCACTTAATGTAAACTGACAAATTTTGTTTGAGAAATAAATTATTTTAACTGTGTGTTTTTTTTAACAGCACCTATCTGTAAATGTATCAGACTACCAAAAGAAGCAAAAAACATTTTCCAAAAATGCAATTTGACCCAGGTTTGATCAGGTGGAACGCTGGAAGTGAAAAGGAAAATGTGCTGGATGTTTTTTACCTTGTTAGCTCTGGTTCTGCTCCCAACTCCTTTGGAGAACAGCCGGCGAGGCTTCACTGGCTCAATTGAAGGGTCGTCTGGCAGCCATCCGCAATCATCAGGAGCGAGATCTCCAAAAGAAGAGAGACAGATCTAAGATACAAGGCATCAAATACCCAACTGCTCGGGGCGCCTGTCAGGGGCATCTCTCCATTAATGCATGTAGGTCCTGTTTGTTCATGTGTGTGTATTTCGGGCCTGTGTGTACTATGTAAATAACAGAGTGAAAAAATTGGGTCTCCCCTCGGGGATTAATAAAGTGCCTTTCTTCTTTCTTCTTCTTCTTCTACAATTCTGATTCTACTGCATTGATGTCTGGACGTAATTTCTCATAAAGCATTGAGGGTGATTCACTGTAAAGTTTGAGTGGGCTTCACCTGTTCAAACATTAAAGTTGATTAAGTTTACATTATGTCACATTTACTTTGTGATTAAAAACTGTAACCAAGAAGATGTTTGCATTGGAAATGACTTTCCTAGATGCGGTAGAGCTAATTTGCTTAGCCTTTCTTCAACTTTCTCCATCAGCCAACACTACACAAACAGGCTAAAGGATATAGTTAGCTGTCAACCTGAACCTGATGGGTATCTATATGTAGTTACATTTTTGAAAAATTTAAATATTACCCTGCAACTCTCAAAGTACTGCAGTGTGCGTAATGCAATACTTTGTCACTTCATTATAAAAACTGTTTTATAGCCCCGAAATCTTTCATTTTACTATCTAACGCCCCCTGCTGGTATTGTCAGGCGGCATAAGATGACATACATCAAAGGTCTCCTGCCAGAAAAATGAAAATATGCTGGAATCTATGAAAGACAGAACCTGAAAAAATCTAAAATGAATGAATAAATAAATCACTCGATAAATAAATAAATGTCATTACATGTAGCCATTAATTAATTGATTAAATGTTACATAAATTGATATTTCGTTTTTAATTTGTTTCTTTATTTATCTTTGCATTAATTCCCTTATTTATTATTCTGTTTCATTTTATCTTTTGTTTGTGTATTTATTTTATTATTATTTTTAATTTATTAATTTTTTGTATTTGTTTGTTATTTATTTTATATTTATTTTTAAATGTCTGTATTTATTTATTTATTTATACACAGTTTTCCCTTTGCATTTTCCCCCCTATTTATTTCCCCAAACTTATTTATTTCTGTATTCTTTACACATTTCTTTATGCATTTCTGCCTCATTATGCAAATGAGGGGGGCGCCCCTCAACGTGTATCACGGGGTCTTTGGTGATATGCTCCCTGCAACAGAGCTCTGAAATTAACATCAGAGATCTTCAAGCCACTGTCTGCAAAAGCAATGCAGTGACAAGTACAGACACACCGAGGTTTGAGTCGTTACCTTGTTTGCTAGCAGCAGCTACAGATGGCTTGACTGGCGATTTCTCTGCCTTAACTCCTTCTTCTCCCTCTTCTTCCTCAGATTCAGACTTCAGCAGGCTGCTGTAGGAGCGTGGCGTGATGTTACGCAGGGAGTGTTTCCTGACTCCAAGCGCCATCGAGGACGATCCCTCGCCTGCGCCTTCAAGCTTACAGTTCTGTTCGTCACTGCTCGACACGGAGCCTGAGTACTGCCTTGCCTGGACTGAGAAAAAGGAGCCCCACCATTAATTTTGTAAACAAACTAAATATTTGTATATGTTGTTGAATTTGTTTTAGATAATTAATTACAGCAAATGAGTTTGAAAAAGAAACATTCACTCAGAGATAAAAATGAGAGCAGGAGCCTTATCAAATAATAAGAGACATACGTTTCAGTGGTTTGATGATGCGTTCCATCTTCGCTTTCTCAATCCGGTCACACTTTCTATATCTGGGGGAAGAAGAAACAGTAAAATGTAATTAAACTCTATATAAAAGGTAAAGTGTCTAAAGTTCAGCGTGGAGCATAGACTGTATATAAGAAGTGGACTTAGTCACTGTGACATCACCCATTTGTTTGTGGACTGCTGTTTTGAAGCCTCAAGTTCAGCATATTGGCCTAGTGTGAGGAATGCAACAAAGAAATTCTGCGCAGTAAAATTAGCCTATATTCACCAGCCTGTTCCGTAAACTCAACAGTCTGACTTTGCGATTAGTTTGACTTACACGCAGCACTGCCGCTTGGTGTTGGGCCCCCCGAACTTGGGCTTATCGCGGCAGTTGATGCACCTCGCGCAGTCCTGCTGTATCAAACAGCCTTTGCAGCGTCCGCAGCGGCGGGCACGGGCTCCCCCGGGTGTATATCGACTCAGGGACTTCTTCCTTCTGAGCCTGTGGCCCCTGCCCCTCCCCCTTCTCCTCCGCTGGATGTGTTCCTGAGAGACAACCCACTGAGCCCTGCCCTGATCAGCGATGTCATCGTCATCATCTGCCACATCTGCAAGCGAGAGACAGGGTGGATGGGTAAAAGAGCCACAATATACATTTCAAACATTATTACAGTACTTGTGATGTTGGGGGGGGCAACATCTTTGGATGCCAAAAACTTACTATTCAGTCTGCAGGAGACATTACAGGTCTAACTGCTGTGATTAAAGGTGCTTATATACTCATTTACCGGTATTTTGTCTCGTTTCTACAGCTATAAGTTACTACTGTTTGCCTGAAGTGTTGGAAATAAGAAAGAGTCACTCTAGAATAAAGATAGGTGACTGGATGAACACATCAGGAGACAAATCCATTGCTGCCTGGTGGAAATCTCCCTACCTGACCTTTTTAGATATGAAAACTACTTGAAATAGATTTGAAACTCCTCTGGCATCCCCCAGTGGTAGTGTTTTAATGCCAGCTGGCACAGAAAGAAATTACTGTCATAATTTTAAATGAATAATGTAGCTGGAATAACATTGTGTAAGGATCCGTGTTTCCCAACAGCACTAGATGTGTTCATTAGGAGACAAAAATTCAGGGCAGTGAGTCTACTTGTCAAACGGCACTTCCTCACCTCATACTGAGTAACTCGACCACTCGACCAGTGTTAGGTAAAGCTTTCCAACAGCGGTGGCTAATCTGTGTGTGACAAAAGATATTTTTGCTGGAAAATATCTTAGTTACAACTACATCGAGCTAACAAAGCAGTTTTTTATGTTTTGCGCTGAGCAGGTTACGTTTGCCAAAAGCTATCAAAACTTGTGCTCTTTTACAAAAGTTTTTTTTAAGGTTGTGTGTTTATAACTGCAGAAGCTTAACGATGCCAGTTTGAAAGAATATTTTAGCTGGTGAATGTTTTCATTATGATACATTAGCAGAGCAGCTTTGCCAAAAGAAAACTGGCATAAATGCAAGTTTGGACAACGATAATGAAGCATTGAGGAGCAATTGGATTTAAAAACAGTTAACCTACCTGAGAGCATGGATTCAGTATCACGTCGATCTATTTTTTTTTTTACAGTCAATCTGTGAATGATGTGGCAATTCTGACTATAACTGCACCGTAACAACAGTTGATGCTGCATACATCGCTATATGCTGTAAGCTTCTGAATTTTTCTGTGAAGGGTTCAGCAACATAAATTCAAGTTTAGAGATTTTAAGACCTTTTTAATACCATATAGAAGGAAACTTCACCCACAAAATGACCATTTGTATATAAATTTCTCACTCCGTGTTACCTTGAAATCATGAAGAAAACTTGTCTTTTCTCGCATGCTTCCACAGTGAACGGAGAATCCAAAAACGGAGTAAAGTCTCTCTCTCACACAACTCGTGCAGTACAATCCAAGTCTCATTTATCGAATCATATGCTCACTGCTTCCCAAACACAAGCATTTTCACCAAAATCGTACTATTTAAAAACACTTTGGCATTAACAGTCTCACGCTTGCTCAGGCGCATACTAGTCCTTGCGAGACCGGACGAGTCAAAAGTGTTTTAGTTAGTAAGGTTTTAGCGAAGATGTATGTGTTTAGGAAGTAGTGAGCATACAAGTGGATTTATGAGACTTGGATTATGCTGTAAGAGTTGTGAAAGATTGTAAACGGATGTTTTGATATAGTTTTGCTGTTGTGAAACGCGCCCCCATTTACTTCAATTAATTAAGACTTTTCTCCGTTTTTTGATTCTCCATTTGCCATGGAGGCGTGCGAGAAAAAAGTTTTCTTTACAAATTCAAGGTAACACGGGGTGAGTAATAGATATGACAATAATTTCTAATGATATAATAGATTTAGTTAATGCAACCTGGATCCGGTCATTAAACAGATGGATGTATTACCAATAAAAAAATGATGAAGTCATTTAAGTTTTTGCTAAAATCAACACTTGCCCATTATGAGTTAATGAGCTGTGACAGTGTTTGCTGCAGGTCTGATGGTGTTGACTGAAACTCCACAAAAAAAAGATTGCACAGCTTCCTGCGTGCAATGTGTGCAACAGCCCGCCATCAGATACAACAACATTAATACAACTACCATTAATGCCTACAGCAGGCAACCGAAATAATTTCTAATACCATTTTTTGTGAGAAAACTGAATTAAATGCTTTTTAACACATTTCAAGACCTGCAGTCACTAAACTGAGTGACTACTCCTTTTTGGGTTGAGGTCCCTCCTTTGTGTTCTGTGTCAGTTTCTGGACATTTCAACCAGATCTAACCAGGGACAAAGGAGTTTAACACTGAATAAACTCATTTAGCACATCTATTATCAGCTCCAATTTATTTCCTTCAGTTCTTTGCTTATTAAACCCTCAACTAAAGTAACTGCATATATACAGTGCAATGCAAAAATGCATTGAGGTGCTCATCTTCCTCTACTAAAGCCACAGAGAAGTTAATTTATGCATTCTGCTTATAAACAACACATGTAGATGCGCTGTACCTTCTGCTGCGGGAGAAAAGGTGATGCCCTCTCTCTCGTGAAGTGGCAGGGCGCTGAGTCTGGGGATATCATCTGGCACCATCGCACGGGGCTGCCCCAAAGCCACTGCTGCTGCCCGGCACACATGTTTGATCCTCGGACCGCCCAGCGGCTGCTCCTGCACACAAACACACACAAAATACAAAATACTGTGAAATGTAGAAATGTTTGGTTGAAAACAAATTACACAAATTACCCCCCTATGAAATCTAGTCTTACATAACACAAATAGTATGATACAACGACATAGAAAACAAATTAATATATTTCTCGCATAATTTGCCTTTAGCACTGAGGTACTGTTACTGTCTTCTATCTCTCTTTATTGATTGTTGTGGAATTTATGTATTTTGAAGGTGCTCCACAAATAAAGCTGGACCTTTTAATCTATTTCCTGGTACACAGATATACAGTATAGCAGCAGCCGATGTTGGTTTTCCACTGCTTTATTTACAAAAGTGTTTTTCCTTCTGGCCTGAGTGTTATAGAGGGGATCCTCGTCAGCACCAAGGTTATAATCATTTCGAATTTTCAAATAGTTTATTTTAGTTTTGACTTTTTCGATTTCATTTTAGTTTAGTTTTGTTTTACAGTAGTTTTTGTTAAGGCCAGGTATAATGTCTCAGAAGTATGTAGCTACATATACAGAACATACAAAATACATGGAGAACTGTGTAGGAATGGCCATAATGTTTAATCTTCGTGTTACTTTAGTGAAGAAATTGCAGCATAGCGCCATATCCTGGAATGTTAAGTCTGTTCAGTTTGTGGGGTTCAATGTCACGAGAGTTGACGGAAATAATGCCCTCTCTTTTTTTCGGTAGTGATATATTAAAGCTAAAAAAACTAAAACTGAAATGAATTTACGCTAAATTTTTATTTAAATTTTTACCATGCAATATCTTTTCAGTTTAGTTTTATTTAAAGAAATTTAGTTTCTTTTTAGCTTCGGTTTACTACAAATATTTTTCACTGCTTATTTTCGTTTTAGTTTGATATAACAAAAACCCTGCTTAGCATATAATAAATGATCAAGGTAAGAACCAAACTGCAGGTGATTAAGCAGCGGAGCGATGCTGCTTCATTCAAACCCAGACAAGGCAACAGTTAAAACTATTACCTGAGTACCGTCATCCTTGGGAGATACGCCAACTCTCCTCCTCCTCCTCCTTCCGCTCACTGGCACTCGTGATTCTCTGGAACCCAACTATCGGTCCAGACGAGAAAGAAAACAAGGTTTTATGTAAGAGATGCTACAACACCACTGTGTTACTACACCTTCCTAAATAAATAGCCAAGTTACTTACAACCTGACTTATAAAGTTCAGACTAAAATAACAAAACAGTCCTAAACAAAACATATCTGCAATTATATTAATTATAATATATATAATTAATTATTGGCTGAGGAACATTGATTTAATTATCTTTCTTTTCAAATTTTGACAATTTTTCAAACCGAGAAATCTTCTTTTCTACTTCTACTGCTTTATCTTTGATTCTTACCTGTGACAACTTCAGCTGCTTCTGCTGATCAATCTTGATGAGCTGGACTTTGGCTTTCTTCAGCAGGTGGAGCATCGTCTTGTTAGCTCCACTGAGACCAATTCGGTGGCTGGGCCCGCTGACTTCCAACGCCTCAGTGTCCCCGGTCACGCCTCCTGTTTCATCAGAACAAAACAACAATATTCAACATTTTTCATGGTGTTCTCAGGCCTAGAGATTTGTTGCATGCTCCAGTAAGTCTTTCCAGTCTTTTTGGAATTTGAGCTGTCAAATAAAACTAAAATCTTAAAAATTGCTTTAATAAAAAAATAACCAAAGGCTGAAGTCTCTTTTTTCTCAGTTTAACCTGAACTTACTCAACTAAAAATAAAAAAAAAACATCTCACAATTCCTTGGGAAATTTGGTAAAGAAAGCACATGTTGGAGCATTTGTAAAAACAAGATCTTCATAAATAATTACACAAGAAGAAGCAATTCTTACTATTGTTGCCTGGATCTTCTAACGGCAAAGGTGAGGGCGCTTTCACATCAGCGTCGACCACCACGGCCAGTTTCCTCACGACACCAGGAGAGTCCATCTCCTCCATCATGAGCTTTGACCGCCGTCTCTTCCTGACGTGAGAGGTCAAACCGTCGCCATGATGTGTAAAATCCCCCTCAGTGTCGGGGCGGCCTTTCTTTTTCTCCGCCAGTTTCAAGGTAAGTTTCTTGAGGTTCTTGTAGATCTCTACGTGGCTCGTGCCCGGCCTGGGCTTTGACGGGAACTTTGTCACTGTAGATGGGCTGTCAGCCACAGATATAGAGTCGCTGTCTGACTGCAGCGAGTTGCCATCATAGCTTGACTCATGACAGGATGGTTTTCCGTCCTCTCTCTGTTGACTTTTCAGCCATGTCGACAGAGAGCCCTTTGGAAAGGGAATCATTTCCTCGTTCAAGAACCTCTTTGGAGTTTTAATAACGCGTGAGGACCGTGCGCTCATTACTGGAGTGGAGGAGTTGTTTGAGCTCTGCTGGACTTGTTTAGGAAACGAGCTCGGCTCACCCTCAGATGGAGTGATATTCTGACTTTGCAGCTGCAGCTCGTCCCCATCCGGCGTCGGTGTGACCGGAATGGGTTCTGGTACGTAGGTGTAAAAAACACGCCTGGTGCGATTACGAGACGTTTGTGGACGTTTAAATTCTGGAGCGATTTTTGGTTGCTTTCGCTTGTGCCCATACACAGATCTGCGTCTTCTGCGTGCTCTTTTTTCAGCGGAATCCGTGGCTTTACACTCGAGGGGCATTGCTGCCTCCTCTCCACTCTGGGCACCGGCCTCAGCTCCAGCCTCTGGAGACGCACCCATACCCTTAGCCATTCTCTTCCTCTGCCGCTTGTGAAAGGATGTGACCGACAGAGCGACTGCTTGAGATGTGCGTCCGGTGTGCCCAATTCGAAACCCCCTCATGCCTTTCACAGATCTCCGTGGCTGCGACTGGTCTGTGTCTGAGTCCTCCGACACCTCGCCTCGTTCTTTGACCTGGGAAGCTTGCTTGTTGCCACCAGCTGAGGTAGCGGCTGTTTGGTTTTGCGTACTGCCTGAGTGTGCGGATCTTCCTGTTCTCCTGATAAAGTCAGCTGATCTTGTACTGCTCTGTCTACCTGAGGCCTGCTCCCCTGCATGTTTGGCTTTTGCAGCAAGTGCCCCCTGCTTGCCGTGTAGTTTAATTACTAACTTGGGTATTTCTTTGTCTTTTGCTGGGCTCTCTTTGACATCCTCGCCTTCTTTAGAGACCCGTGGTACAATTTTCCCAATAACAGACGATTTCGGGGTCTTGGGTATAATCTTTCCAGCGACAGGCTTTGCTCCCAGAGAATGGCCTGAATCTTGGGGAGGCTTTGCTTGACTGAGTAACAACGACTGCGGAGCTTTCTGTGGACGAACTGTTGTGGTCCCAAATCCAGTGAAATCTTCCTCCTGTAGAAAAACACAGAGAGTACAACCTTTAAACGGCTATAATACATTTGAACATGTTAAAATGAAAACAGGTGTGCTGTACATCACCACTGCAGACAATACAAACACCCACCATCGCCATGATATGGCTTAAAGCTGAAAAATGAACACAAAATTAAAAATGAACACAAAATAATTAAAAAAATATAGAATATCTTAAATATCCAGCATCCCCATAATATAGAGAGCTGATGTGAAAGTGGTAATGAAGATGATGAAACAATTACTACTTTGTCAGCTCAGTATTGAGATTCAAATAATTATAATAAATGGGTTCAGAAGGTGCTAGGGTTTGTAAAGTTGACCCATATGGGACCATCAATTGTGATGATAAACAAAAACTAAAGTAATATTTAAGGTGAAACAGAAAATCATAGGCAACATTAAGGATTCATGTGTTAGACTGACCTACCCAGCATATACTAAGAGGTCCGCTGTTGCGCAACCGATAGTTGGCACTATGAATGCACCAATCCAACTTTTTCAGTCCCGATACCGATACCCGGTGTCTGGTTACTGACCGATACCGAGTACCGATCCGATACCAGTGTTTAATTAGTAAGCTGTATGCCTCACTGTGTTGAAGTGACTGGGATCATTCTTATATATGTACGGCAACTTCAGGTTTTACTGATTTGTTATTTATTATTAAAATAATAAATCATACACGAGCAACTTGGTAAAACAAATCTTCAAAATTAACAGGAACTACAATTCAAGTGTAAAACTTTTTAATGCAGCAACAAATTGGTCAAAACTTGTACAGGAATTAAAACATAGAATTGAATTGAATAGATCGGCCACATTGTCACGATACCCGATGCAGCTATTTGAGTCAGTATCGGCCCGATCTCCGATCCGGTTTCTGTGCATCCCTAGCGGGCACAGATGCAATGAAGTGTCAACCCTATAACTTATAAAAATGAAGAAAAAAAAATTCTGAGTTTGTGTTTTTTTGCGAATTAAGATTTAAGGACCACAAAAATTGCCTAATTGAAATTGTGTTGAACCTTTTTTGTTAGCTTTTTGATAATCAGAGAACCATACTGTAATGTTTATTTTTGAAGAGGATATCCGTTTAGGTGGGGTGGTTGTCTAATATGAGTCAACTTTGAGGGCCCCTGTATGCTGACTGGTTGGCCATTCTGGTTAATCATACCATGTTCTAACACTCTCTCATACAGGTTAACATGTAGGGGAAAACTTCAGCTCAAATCGAAAGGGGATAGGTCAGAAGGTGACAGATTTTAGTCATTTCTCACCCACGTCTGAGTCATTTGATTATCCCTGCTGAAAATACTTTTCAGCATCAGCACTACTGTCTACGCTTACTCCAGAGCTGCATCATAACAGTGCTGAGGCACCAAATGAAGCAGATTTTGGTTTCAATCTGTGAGTCAACTGCAAGAAATAACTCAGCAGATTCTCTGCCTGTGCACCATCTCTGCACAGGTGTAATTGTTAGTGAGATATAGGACAATATTTTCTCTGAAATAAATCAGGAGTGTAGACTCAAACTACAGTGGAATAAAAATCGTAGCCTAATTCTCCCCTAAAAGAGTGATATTTTAATATAGCCGAGTACAGGAAATATACATGCAAATGCCATCGCTACAAAAGTTTAAATAGATCCTTTGGAGCACAGTTAGCCTCCAGCATCCTCCCATTCAAGCACCTGTCTACCTCAGATGCAAAGCTTGCACATTGCAGCAAATCACTTCAACTTGACTTCCAATTACTCACATCCATCTTCGTGTGCAAAATGACGACTCCATAGATTTGTCAGAGATGAAACCCCCCTGCTGATATCTACTCCAAACCACTACGTGACGCGTGGTACTCCACTTGAACAGCAGCACCCACAAGCTTTGAGCCATGTGACTCTGTTACAGTCCACTCTAAAGGGATTGCATCAGTGAAGTCCGACTGATGTCAGACACTAAAGCCCCTGCTCTGCAAATTAAATAATAAGATTAGATCCAATTTGGCATTATATCATTATTATCACCATCCTGTCTGGATGGAGCTACAACGAGACCACCTTAGATATTAATCATTTAATCACTGAAAATATGAGACTAGTGTGGGAGATTCAAGTCCTCTCTCGTTGGTCGTATAATATTTATGAATGACCCCAGCTCTTATCAGTTAGTAAGCAAAGCTGTGCACAGAGCATCTATAATCTTTGGCCTAGCAAAGCACTCACAATATGGTCAACACACAATACCATTTTAATTTTCAACCTTCATTTCTAGGCTTTTATCCACATTGAATATATGCAACTGTAAGATAAAAATTACACGGCATCATAACTTGTCATCTCTTGGCTAGCATTGTGAAAAATATTGAAGCATCAATATATATCAATACTTTGATATTTGAAATATTATTAATATTAAATATTTATAAATATTATTATTAGATATTTGCACTTTCTGCTCTCTCTTCTCTCCGACAGCGAATTGACACACACACAGCAGCGGTTGTAATAAGGATGCACCGATACCGGATCGGATATCGGGCCAATACTGACTCAAATAGCTGGATCAGATATCGTGACAATGAGGCCGATTATCTATTAAATTCAGTTCTATGTTTATATATCATATACATTATATACTGGAATTTTAATTCCTGTTTAAGTTTTGACCAATTTGTTGCTGCATTAAAACCGTTTACACCTGAATTGTAATTCCTGTTAATTTTTAAGATCTTTTGCCAAGTTGTTGGTGTACCATTTATTACTTTAATAATAAATCATTCAATAAATGTATGTTATGTTATGTTATCTATTTATTTATTTGTTACATTTTGTTTTACAAAGTTAGGAAAGCGACTTTTAAGTCAAGCATGATGTTTCCTTACATGTAAAAGAATGATCCCAGTCACTTCCACACAGTGAGGCATACAGCTTATTAATTAAACACTGGTATCGGATCGGTACTCGGTATTGGCTGATACCGATAGCGATAGCGATACCTGGGCTTCGGGTATCGAGACTGAAAAAGTTGAATCGGTGCATCCCTAGTTTGGAAATTAACTTTTTTGTCCAACTGCCACTGTGGCTGGTGGATTACAAAATCTACCGGCCACTAAATACATTACCTTTGTTTTTTGGCTGGTGAGAGAAGCAAATCTAGCAGCCACTTGCATATTTTACCAGCATCTGAATGGTGACAGGTGCCAATTTCCAACCCTGAACCACTATTTATCTTTTAATAAAAATATAAAATTTGATGCCCTGATTGTTTTCAATTTTCCCTGTGGTATCGAAAATGGTATCAAATATTGATATTTTTCAAGGTAATGTATCAAAATTAGAAATTGCATTATCATGACAAGCCTAACCTTGGCTACATCACTCCAATACTTTGAAGATTTCATCCTCAGTGCCCCTGGACCCGCTCATTTATTGTATTGTTTATTTAGCAGGGACAATGCACAATGCAAAGGCTATATTGTACCAGATATAGCTAAAAGCTCATTTTCATCTGTAGTCCCTGGGCGGAGGGCACTAGTGATGTGCAGGTAACAGAGATAAACAATCAGTTGTAGTAAATCATAACCTTACACTTTGTAAAAAGACATAATAAAACACCATACAAATAACTAATAAGCAAGACGAAAAAAATAACAACCACCCCAAAACAAATAGAAACAGAAGAACAATACTAAATTCCCACTAGGGCGCAGACAATCAGCAATCCCAATAACACCATTAAAACCAGACAATTCATCAGTACAATTAATTTCCAACTAGACACTCAGTACAGATACTGGCCACACTCAGTGTCTCTTAGCTCAATGACTACAGACCTAACTGGCTTTCAAGCTCAATTAAAAAAAATTAAAAGTTAATACATGTCAGTCAACAAGACTTGACTTCAACAAGTGGAATGGCACTTTGCAATAACTCATTTTTCACTGGAATAGCTGCCCTTTTTACATCAAATAAATAAATAAATAAATAAATAAATAAACAAACAAACAGAGAACCCTGCACTTTCCTTAAAATAAACTGACCTTGTAAATTCAAGTAAAGAAGTTGGGAAAAGAAGGGAGATGCATGATGGGAGTGATGATTGTTTGTAAACATATACTATGCAAAATCTATAGAAAGGCACTGGACAAAAAAAAAAAAAAGAAATCAGTGTGTGGTCCAAATACAGCTTTTTTTCTGATTGAAACATCAAGGTAATGATGCATCCATCACACACTCAAAACAGCAAGCCATCAGCTGACAGCTCCAATGTGGAGAGTGTGATCCTCCATGTTAGCAGCCAGCTATGTTTTTACTACGACAAGATTATCAGCCTGCACATTGTGGGAAGTTCAAGTCATGGGGGGATGAATAAACAAAGACATCTTCTGGTATCCACAACAAAACACATTCATTATCATACCGTCAAAGTTTCTGCCTAATGGTCTTTTCATGCAAACACACTGATCTCTGAATGTATGGCTCTTTGCAACTTCAAAACCAGACAATTAACTATTAATCTCTGCAGAAGAAATAAGACAAAAATATTCACCCATCATGCAATCTGAAGCTTAACTTTCCTTAGAATAAACTGACCTTGTAAATTCAAGTAGAAAGTTGGGAAAGGAAGGGAGATGCATGATGGGAGTGATGATTGTTTGTAAACATACACTATGCAAAATTAGTTTATAGAAAGGCACTGGACAAAAAAAATCCAAATACAGCTTTTTTCTGATTGAAACATCTAGGTAACGTTGCATCACTTGCTCAAAACAACAAGATCATCAGCTGACAGCTCCAACGTGGAAAGAGTGATCCTCCACGTTAACAGCAGCTACGTGTTAACTACGACAAGATTATCAGCCTGCACAGTGTGGGAAGTTCAACTCCAACAAAAGACATCTTCTGGTATCCACAACAAAACGCATTCACGATGGTTATCATACCGCCAAAGTTACCGCCTAATGGTCTTTTCATGCAAACACACTGATGGTGATGGACGCTGATCTATCTGAATGTATGGCTGTTTGCAACTTCAAAACAAGACAATTAACTATTAATATCTGCAGAAGCAATAAGACTAAACATATTCACCCATCAACCAATCTGAAGCTTAACTTTCCTTAAAATAAACTGAGATGCATGATGGGATTGACGATTATTTGTAAACATATACTATGCAAAATTAGTTTATAGAATTAAAAAATCAGTGTGTGGTCCAAAATACAGCCTCACACACTCAAAAACAGCGAGCCATCAGCTGACAGCTCCAACGTGGACAGTGTGATCATCCACGTTAGCAGCCAGCTACGTTTTAACTACGACAGGATTACCAGCCTGTGTGTGTGTCATGCACAGTGTGGGAAGTTCAACTCATGGGGGATGAATAAACAAAAGACATCTCCTGGTATCCACAACAAAACAATGGTTATCATACCGCCAAAGTTTCCGCCTTAATGGTCTTTTCATGCAAACACACTGACATCTTGAATGCATGGCTGTTGCAACTTCAAAAACAGACATTTAACTATTAATATCTGCAGAAGCAATAAGACTAAATATTCACCCATCAACCAATCTGCAGCTTAACGTCAGGCTGCAGGAACACAGCTAGCTACAATACCTATTATGTTGTTCGCTAGCCAAGTTAGCTCAACGTTAGCTTCAAATACTTCCAGTTAGTAACAAACAAATTCATCTAAATGTGGTTTAATTTGAGCAAACTGGCTTAATGTGTCACATTATATTGTTCCCCATCGATCTAGACATGTTAACAGTTATCTTCTTACTCACCTCCTCGCTGTCGCTGGAGGTGCAGAAGCCGACATCTCTCTGCCTCCTGTGCTTCTCCGCCACCCCGAGAAGACGCAGCAGCGCCGGGTCTTCGCTCAACGCGAGGCCGATGTTGACGGGCCTCGGCCCTTCGGCGGCGGTTGATGATCTCGATCTATCCCCGTCATCCGAGAACAACCTTCCGCGTTTGGTGCGTTTCTCCGACCGCAGTCTGCTGCTGCTGCGAGCCGTGCTGGGCCGACCCGGGAAGCGAGCTTTGGCCGGCAGTTGGGTGGTGCTCAAACCCGGAGATGATGATGATAATCCGCCTCCGACCGATGCCGCCATTATTTTACTACTACAACAACAGCAGCGACGGCGAGCTGGCAGTGGAGCAGCGCGGAGCAGCACGGAGCGGAGCGGAGCGGAGCGGCGTCACGACAGAGAAGCTACAGAGAAACTACAGCAGCGATGTGAGAGCACAGAGCCAAGATGGACTGCGACGAGGCAAAGGCGCGAGATAGAAAGGAAACCACAGGTGCATCATGGGAAAACGAACTTCTCCGCCCTAGGACGACCCCTGTTCGACGCTGGGCGACTTCGCTTGTGTACACGGATGGATGGAGGGATGGATAGATCCCACTTCTCAGCATTTTGTATTTACTTATTTGCACTGTGTTTTTTTGTTATATATTGCACGTCTTAATGCAAATATTTGTACATATTTCATATTTCTTATATTCAAATTTTCTTATCTTTAATTGTAGTTCTTACTTATATATATATATATATATATATATATATATATATATATTTATTTTTTTTTTTTTTTTTTTTTATACATAGATTGTGTTTATATTGTAGCATTATGTATCATTTATTTTTATTTTTTTTTACATTTATTTATGTTTATACAACTAGATAATTAGTAAAAGTAGCAATACCTAGTCCTGTATGCAAAATCAAAGAAGTCTCTGCAGCAAAATATAATTAAAGTAAGCTTTTTTTTATTTATTATTATTATTTTTAATTTCCTTATCTTTTTGTGTTTTTGGTCCTTTCCTTTTTCCTTATTTTTTGTATATGTTTCGTTTATGTTTCTATCGGATTTAATTAATTTATATGTATACATTCATGTATACATGTAATTGTTTATTCAATTAATTCTGCTTATTTAATGGTGCAGTAATATTGTTATAGGGATGGGGGGGGGGGTATAATTTGTTTATACAATATTTCTGTGATTATATTGGATTTTGTACAGAATACCAATAAAAAGACTTTGAACCAAAAAAAAAGTATGCTACTAATGATGCAGAATATAGTACCCTGTTGGTGTTGTATTATTATAATATAGCTATTTCGAACTTCTTTATGTACTGGGTATTTAAATAATAAAATATATTAAAAAAATAAAGCTCCAAAATTACTATTTTTATGCTAAGTTACTCTAAATCATAGGTATGACATAATTAGAAACCTACATATATTCAGCTGATGGTGTCTCATAAGCAGGATACGACTTCATTAATAACATATATGTATCTTACAACTTTCATAATTATAATAACTATACCAGTGGATGGTACTAATTCTGACTGAGTCAAAAAATGTGATTAAGTTTCCCAAAATCAATTTATTTTTTAGAATAAACCTCTCTAAAAACATTTATTTTTAACATCTACAGTTTCCGCAGAAACTGAAAATTGTCTCTAGACTCCACCCACCACTGGCTGCACAGGTAAAGGAGACAGCACCTACACAGGGCTTTACATTTTCCTCTCATTCAGCCATTCAAACAGACACCACAGAAACGTTAAGTATTGTTTAATGCAACAACTATTTACTTTTGGAAAGAAAAAAAAAAACAAGACTCGCAGATTACATTATTAAAGTCCCTTAGTACAGAATCCTATACACTGGCCCATTTATCAGATTTTGGATTTCATGATGTTTAAGACTTACTTTCTCCATGTAACTGTCACCCTTATGTGTACATCCTGAAAATACAAAACATCCCCACACTTGAGGGAGAATTAGCTAGTTAGTCTACATGAATAAAAACATTCCAGGTACAATAGAGGTAATATGGATAGCAAAAAGGGCCTTGTGGCATGAGCTTATAGTGGACATAAAGCATAATTATGTACAGATCGGTACAGAGTATTACTCACAAGTGTGGGATGTCTTTCTAAAAGCAATTGAAAAATGGCATTCCAGAAACAACCTCCATTATTCATGTGTTGCATAACCTTGCTTCAAAAACTCGGACCCTAAAATATTCACATAAAAATCTTCCTACACTAAACAGAATATGTTGTGAAACACTGACAATCATTTCACTGAATGATGCAGGATGAAGTTACAGTCTTTTCCCCTTATATTATCTTTTTTCTGCTGCCTCCTCTCCTTCAGTGTGGGTGTTCTGGTGGATCTTTAGGGTGCTCTCTCGTGCAAAGCATTTTCCACAGGTGGGGCAGTTGTATCCAGAGTGGTGCTCCTTGGCCATGTGTGCTTTGAGCTGCTCAGACCGAGCGTAGCTCTCATCGCACTCTGTGCATGCATGAGCATTGCGAGGGGTAGACCCGTGTGCCTCCCTCTTGTGTGCCCGCAGGGCTGTCACAGAAGGGAATATGAGGTCACAATTTGTTTCGGAACAGGGGATCTTGAGCTCCGGCTGCAGCTCACTGGAGGGGCAACCCTCTGTTGTAGAGTCATTGTATTCTTCTTCCTCTTCTTGTTTGATCTTCTTCATCTCAGCCATCCCTCCTTGAGCTGCGTTCTTGGGTTTCCGGCCACGCTTTTTGCCTTGCGGCTTAACGTCACAGTTTATATCATTGGCAAATCTCTCCTGGTGCTGCAGAAGCTCTTCTTCTGTCTGGAAACCACGACTACATTTGCAGCATTGGTAGGTGTTGAGGTCATCAGCAACTAGGGGGGCTTCGGGGTGCACTGCGATGCGATGGTTGCGAAGGCGTGCAGCACTGGGGAAGAATGCGCCACAGTCCTGGCAGGGACACCGTCGTTCTATGCACTCATTTCGTCTGTGTTTGTTCAGCTGCAAGACATTTAACATTCATCATAAACAATAAACAATTATTTTATCAGTTCCCAAGCACAAAAAAAACAGGGTAACATTTAGCCTGCTGCGCCCTCACCTCGCTGAAGGTAAAGAAGTTTTTCTGGCAGTAAACACAAACGAAGGGCTTCTCCTCTGTGCTGTGGGTGGCCTGGTGCTGGGTGAGCTCCTCAGAATACTGGAAGCTCTTGTCACACTTATAGCAAATGAAGACTGTATTAGTCTGCAAAATAATGAGCACAAAATTGGTTAAAAATATGAAATCCTAACTCAAGGCATTATTCACAGATTTTTTTTTAAAGAAGAATGAAAGGTGTTTACAATAGTCAACTGATGAATCTTAAAAAAAAAAAATCACAGATATTTTCAAACCAAAGTACATCTTCACTTTCATTCAAAATTGTAGCATTATGTAAATAATTTATTTATATTTTCTTACATTTCTTTATGTTTATACAACAGCAACTGTAATGCCCCAATTTACCCCCAGGATCACTTAATATTTCTGATTCTGATTATCTAATTCTTTCAAAACAAAATTCTCGAATATTGATCCTGGCCATAAAAATAATTATTACATAATTTATGGACCAAATGATAAATGGACAAAACAATCTGCAGATTAATCAATAATGAAATTAATTGAAGCAATAAAAAAAATCAACCCTATTACACATGAATTGCTTCCCTACCTGCTGCAGGAGCTGCTTGTACTGGTCCCGGTGACTCTTCCTCATGTGTCTCTCCTTGGCTTTGGAGTTACAGAAGGTGATGAAGCACTGAAAACACTGCAGACTCTCATGCTGATCTGCATCACAATGCAAGTGGTTTGATGATTAGTTTCAACGTAATATAGCAGGAATAGATATAATATATACTGTGATTATTGTCAAATGAGACTAGAATTAGGTTAACAGCATCACATGGTGTATGAACATATATACATGTTAGCTTACAGGACTGCAGAGGGGCGACCACAGGCTCAGGCTTCACCTCCGTTGAGGCGGCTCTCTTCTCACCCCCAACAATGACCTGTTCTATCTTCACCACTTCCATGCTGATGGTTTCAGACACTACTCAGCCACATGGAGATAAGATAACATAAGATATTCCTTTATTAGTCCCGCAGTGGGGAAATTTGTAGTGTACAGCAGCAAAGGGGATAGTGCAAAAAAACAAGATGCATCAGCTAACACAGAAAAAAAGAGCTAAACAAAGTGTAACAAAATATGAACCATTTAAATAGAAGGAAGTATAAAAATAGGAGCAGTTAAAGAGGGACACAAATACCCCACACCTCACCTCCATACCATTATTGACACACAGTACACCTGAACTGAATGGACTGTAATGCTGTGCAATATGCTGCCTTCCACTGTGTAATTGTCTAAAATATATTATTTATTTTTTTAAAAATATTTTTTATGAGAGTTACAAGTTCTTTTAACATGGTCATGGAGCATATATACTGTATATTTGTATTCTGGGAGTATCGTTCCTATGCTAGTTTAGTTTATTTATTGACTACACTGAGGGCGTTTTATATTTTAATAATTTATTTATTTATTGTGTTGAGTTGAATGTGATACTTATTTTGTACTGTAATTACCTTGTGCCTTTTCTACCTTTCTTTTTTTCTTTTCTTAAAGATGAGTCGGTGTAAACTGCTCAGAATTCCAATGTACTTAGGTGCAAATGGCAAATAAAACTCTTGAATCTTGAAATGTATTTACAGTATTGACAATAAACAGACTATTAAAAAAATTGCACATGTGGAAAATGATATTGCACAGTGAGCTGTAACACAGGAACACATTGTTGTTGTTGCAGACACACTGAACATGCATCATAACTGTGATGTTAGCAGGAGATGACTGCAGTAAAGCTAGTGGTATATTAACCCGCGGGATGTTTCATATAAATAATATAAAGATTGGAGATTGAAAACAATTTTTCTAAAAATGAATATACACAGTATGAGAGTCTGAATTTGTATTTTACTTCTGGCACACTAGTGATGAAATAAAGACAGAATAACCCTAATAAACGCTAGGCCTGAGCTAACGTTGGTTGACAACGGTCGTCAAGCACACAGCTACAACTGAAAGCTTTACACCACTATAGTGTGTATTTTAACATTATTTTCAATCGTGTTCTCGTGTGCTTTACTTTCGTGTTGTACCTGTGTACTTTATAAACGTGCACGTATGTGATAAATCGTGATTAATTTTGAATGAAGCCTTTTGTAAACAGTTCAGAAGAAGGCATCCATTTCTTACCGCACGAAACGTCCGCCGAAATGAAGCCGCGGTGAATGTTCTGCCCACGTCACGTGATATGGGATCACGGAGCTATCGCGAGATTATGGAACTGCGGGTTTTATATGGAATGTACCACTGCGTTGTTTGTGGAGTGGCTCTTATCATTTAGTCCTTCAGGGCACATTTACCTTCTAATCTAAAGTTTTAAAGGTGAAACCATGCTTTTAAATCATTTGGTAACACCTGAAGACTGAAACTACGGACTGTTTCCTTGTAACAAAACAAAAAAAGGTGTTAAGACATGACATATTTTGTTAATAGTCTGTTTATTGTCAATACTGTATATACTGCTCCTATTTTTATACTTCCTTCTATTTAAATGGTTCATATTTTGTTTCACTTTGTTTAGCTCTTTTTTTTTACTGTGTTAGTTGATGCATCTTTTTTTCGCACTATTGCTGCTGTACACTGCAAATTTCGTATTAAACTGCGGGACTAATAAAGGAATATCTTGTATGTCAACAATAGACAATAGCATCTTTATACAATTTTTTTTGTATAAATTTATTGTATTTATTTTTTCCATAACTGTTTACCCCTGTATTAAACATTCTGCTAATGAATGTTTACTGCATGCTATTAATGAATTAATAATAATATAATAATAATTATTATAAATAATAATAATTAATTCATAAACATTGAACAAATGTTGGTAGAGAAGAAAAAAATGCAGTTCTTCGTTTTTAGTGAAATTATTAAAAACAAATATTAAACTGAAACTATTCGATGGGAAAATATGAACAAAATTATTATTGTTCCTTTCCGAAATTTTCTACAAGTAAAACACACAGTAAACCAAAACAACAAAGTGAAAAGTCAAGTTTCAGGTTCATAGAATTTTATTGGTATTTTCACCAGACAAGGCAGAACATCAAATGTAAAACTTGATGATGAGGTGATAAAACGGCACATTATCGCTTTAAATAATTTTGTCAATGACACAAGCACGGGATAGGGGCAAATGAGGCAGAAGAACAAGTTCAAGGAGTGAGAGGAGCCATTTAAACCCTGGCCTGCTGCTGCTGCTGCTGGTGTTCAGCAATTCGGCTTTCCATCACAGGCCTGAAGTGCCTGATCAATCCCTGAGAACACAGAAAAGAGAAAACAGAGGAAAATAGGACATTAATAAAGCAGAAGAATAAGTGGATGTACTACAAACAGTATGTCTGTGTATATTTACAAAAAACAGGGAAAGTGTTAATTCCTGGAAGTGGTAGTGGAAGTAACCTGAAAATTCAGATTAAGGGAGAAAGGACCTCGAGTATTTTTTGAGGCTATGGTTTGTGGTCGGGAGTTTACTCCTCGAAGCTACACCTAGCTAAATCTAACGCAATCCAATTCAACAGCCCGGCAATAAATCTTTCCTCTATGAAACATATTATATTTAGTTTTTGCTACTCTGTCGGAGCCGTGTTGATTGAATTCTATAGTAATATTTGTCACAAAATAATGGAAACTTCAATGTTATGCAATAAAATTTAACAGCAACACAAACTGCAGCCTGCAAAATGCAAAACTCATTCATTTCCCAGAGTCCCACATTCATTCTTCCAATGACCCCGTTAGTATGCAAATGCATTATGACAACACATGTGTTTACCTGCACTGGCCATGCTGCACCATCTCCCAGGGCACAGATAGTGTGTCCCTCAATCTGCTTACTGAGCTCCCAAATCATGTCGATCTCTGATGGCTTTGCATCGCCTTTCACAAAACGCCACATCATGTTATTCATCCAGTCCACTCCTACAGAAAAAAATGAAAGGGTCAATTTAGTTTGTTAGAGGTATTACAAGACACTGAAAAGCCCAATGTGCATAATGTTAAAGGAGGAATATGTAGGACCGACAACTATTGTTAAAACAGGTAACAGCAGTCCAAATTCAAAACATTGGCCTCTCCACTCCTCTGGTGTGATTGATAGCAGTTAGCATCACCGCGTTAGCCTCTGGCCAGTAGAAGTTGGAATCACTTCACCGGCTTTGTTTCTCAAATACTCGCTTCCTTGATAACCCATCTGCACACGGACCACAGAGAGATGTGCCAAGGCTTTTTAGGTTGGGTATCAGAATGAGAATGAGGGTAGCATCAAACATTAACGTTATCTCTGTTGATCCAGTTTGTTTGCTGGCTTCCATGGCAATAGAAGGCTGTGTTTGCGTGCCAATTTGTTTCATATGTGGCAACTGGTGTGGAAGCGGGCAGTGGACGGGATCACACCGGCCAAAACAAAAACAGACGTTCCGGACCGGAAAGGAAATTTCAAAGGGGAACATACTGGCTGTAGCATTGTTGTCGGAGAAGCCAGTATTTCAATTTAGTATGTTACCTTAATCTCGGATGACATATCGTGGTCATTTTATGATTTATTATAGTAAATATAATACATATTGATACTTTAAGGTGGGCGCATAAAATGACAGTGAAGTGGCACTTACCTTCTCTGCAGGGTGTGCACTGGCCGCAGCTCTCATGCTTGTAGAACTCGATCAGACGGGCGATGGCTCTGATAATGTCAGTCTGCAAAAAAAACAATGCATCCACAAATGTAACGGATGTTTTGATGATTTCTATATACGTAACAAATTATGCAGCAGAGGCGACAAACTTACAGATTTGTCCATGACGATGATTGCAGCTGTGCCCAGGCCAGTCTGAGCCTGGAGGAGGCCGTCGAAGTCCATCAGCACCTCTTCGCATACATTCTTGGGAATAAGGGGTGTTGAGGAGCCACCGGGGATTACACACAGCAGGTTATCCCAACCGCCACGCACTCCACCTACCAGACGGATGTTCGTTTCAATTTTAAAAAACTGCATTCACTTAGGGTGCGCTTATGTTAAGCCATCTTAATCTTTCTGGTCCATGACCCCCTCGGAGCAGATAAACAAATGATGCATGCAAGTTTCTTCCACTCACAGCAGCTCAGTCTTTGAGACCCAAGATGGTATTATTAACTCAAAAACATTTTCTCAATAATAAGAGTCAGGTTAGATACATCTTGTGACACATTCTTAGCGTGATATGTACCTGCGTGCCTCTCAATGAGGTCTTTCAGAGGGACGGACATCTCCTCCTCTACGGTGCAGGGGTGGTTAACGTGGCCAGAGATGTTGAAGAGCTTTGTGCCAGAGTTTCTCTCTCTGCCAAAGCCCAGAAACCACGAGCCGCCACGACGACAGATGGTGGGCGCCACAGCTACGGTCTCCACATTGGCAACGGTTGTTGGGCAACCAAACACACCTTTAAAATAGAAGCGGAAGTGAGGTTGATATGTCAGTACCAGCAGTAGTTTTCTGAGTTCAGATCATAATAACTAATAGGGTGGAGAAAATGTGGCCAATGTGAGAATGCACTGTGGGATAAAAGCTAAGGACTAATAAGATTAATATTTTTTTCCCATATTTTATCCCCCTCTGTGCACCGGAACTCACCCACATCAGCAGGAAATGGGGGCTTCAGACGGGGCTTCCCCTGCTTTCCCTCCAGGGACTCGATAAGAGCGGTCTCCTCTCCACAGATGTACGCTCCGGCACCACGCATCACAAACACATCAAAGTCATAACCGGTGCCACAGGAGTCTCTACCAATGAGCCCAGCAGCATAGGCCTCATTGATAGCCACCTAAGAGCAGATATTGAAAATATAATGCTTTAACAGGTTGAATTATATTACTATTAATTATTAGTAACACTCAGTCCTTAAGCTTGTATTTAGTGATTTTATAGTGAATTGTGTGAATGTTACCGGCATGTTTTTTCTTTTAAGATCTGGAACATTTGTAAATTTTGTACGTCTTCCCATTTTTTCATAAATTGAATTGGATCATCCTTGGGACAACGTACAATCATTTCAAAGTCTATATGTCAGGTTTCATTCTGTCCATTATCACCTGCAGGTTGGACGACTCGTTGTAGAACTCTCCTCTGATGTAGATATAAGCAGCACGCGCCCCCATGGCCCTCCCAGCCACCAGGCAGCCCTCCACCAGCTTGTGGGGGTCATTCCGCATAATCTCCCTGTCTTTACAGGTGCCAGGTTCTCCCTCGTCTGCGTTCACCACCAGATACTTTGGCCTGAAGCAAGAAGTTAGAACTGGGTTAAACAGGGTAGAGCAAACTTCATTTTGATCGACCATGTGAATGAATGTAAAGTGAATTAATTTAGAAACTGCATACTCAGACTTTAATGGGATGGAATGAAAATTAAAAATATACTTGCTGCCTTTTAGAGACATTGGTTTAAATATCAAGCTAATTGATATGTAAAGATTAGATTCACACTTCCAATGTGCTAAGAAGATTATTATCTAAAATCACTTTGAGAAACTAGTGCAAATACTTTGGACCAAATTAAGGATTATGGACTGTTCACTCTTCACTGTTGGTTTAGACTGTATAAGACATTTGTGTCTTTTCAAAAGAATCTGGTAAAATGATATGAGAATATCAAGGAAAAAAAAGAGCAGATGTGTGTGCATCTGTCTGTCACTGACCTGCCATCGCTGGGCTTATTCATGAAACTCCACTTCATGCCAGTAGGGAAACCAGCTCCACCTCTCCCACGCAGGCCAGAACCTTTAACTTCATTGAGAATCCAGTCGACTCCCTTCAAAAGGATCTCCTTAGTTTTGTACCAGTCGCCACGCCTCATTGCCCCCTTCAGCCTGAAGCACAAATATGAGCAGGTGAGGATTGTGTTCTTTTTTTCTCTCTAGACATTATTGATCAAGTTTTAATCCAAAAAAGATTCTTGTCAGGTCATAAACATGCATAAGTGGAATTCTTCTTTTGCTGCTCAGCACATTCTTTTGTATTGTGTGAGGATCCATCAAATCAAATCAATATGGATATTATGTTTTAGAATTACACATGAGAACAACATCATGGGTATTACCTCCAGTCATGGCGGCCATAAAGGTTTGTGAAAATTCTGTCCTCATCTGCCAAAGGCCCAAATGTTGTTTTCTTAGGAGCGCTCTGGGAAAATGAGACAAACACATAATCAGCATTTAACCCTATTTTCATAATTTCATTTTTAGTTTTTTTAACAAAATACAGGCCAGGTACCTGTGCTGTGCTGTTGAATCGGGTGATAGCAGTCACTCCACCCTGACTGACAGCAGCTGGAGCACGGGCCGCCGCACACACCACTGCTCGAGAGAGGGACAGCATCCTTCCTGCACGGAGGAGAGACCACAACACGACAAGTCAAACAATTAGTTTAGGTTACTTACATTTAACAAGAAATGTCGGACAATCAGAGTTAGGGCTGCAACTAAAGATTATCGTTAGCAATTAATTTGCTGATTATTTTTGACGATCACATTTTTCCAGAGCCCAAGGTGACATTTTCAAATGTTTTGTTTTGCCCGACCTATAGTCCAAAAGCCAAAAGGTATTCAGTTTACAATGATATAAAACAAAGAAAAGCAGAAAACCCTCACATTCGAGAGGTTGGAACCAGAGAATGTTTGACAGCGTTGCTTAAAAAAATGACTTAAGCTATTACTTGATTATCAAAGTAGTTGCTAATAATGTTTTAACGAATTGTTGCAGCTCTATTCAGAAAATAATCACACTGTGGGATTATTTATAATATCATGCATCTTCTACACCAAAAATGACTAAAAAAACTATTTCTCTCAGTGGATAGGACATTAAAGTACTTGAAACTTGAGCTGAAAACAGCCCAGTGGACTCATCAAAAAGAGCACCAACAAATCAATCCAATAAGTGTTATTCCATAACTAGACAGATTACTCTTATATATTTTGATGGCCCAAACAACTAACAACAACGCACATATATATACATATATATATATATATATATATATATATATAAATAATGAGAAGTTTAATAGACATCGGCAAGAATGAATGTTTGTTGAACCGTTACAAACATTCAACTCGTAACATAAAGCTATCATAAGGACAGTGCAATATGGTTAGACAGTGCAATATGTTAAATTGGGACAGTGCAATATGTTGCATCTGTGTAATATTGGGCTATTGTCTGTACCACGTACCTGCCATGGTGTGTGTGATAGTATGTGCCATTATGTACGTGGACTGTGTATGTGTTGAAACATCTGTTTCTGTGGAAATGTTTCCCTGTCTTGTGCTGAATCGTTTATTATTGTTGTTGATGCTGTTTTAATTTAGTGTTTGTAACTGCAGTCGGACGGAATCCAGGAAAAATGTCCCCACGGGGACAATAAAAGTATATCTTATCTTAATACATATTAGTTCTAATACCTGAATCATGCTTCAATTTGCTGCAAAAATCAACCTTTTCTCATAACTCTCACACGAATATTTTCAAACCATGAAACAGCATCAAAACAAGAGACATTGAGTGAAAACAGACACTGGTTCTATTTCAGCAGCAGCATTTCATCATAAGTCGATAAAGTCATTGTTTGGTGGCCACTGATTGATATTTAAATGAACAACAGGGATCTTGTGTAACTTGTGATGTGGTGTTGTTATGTCAGAGGTATTAAGAGTTAGTTAGCTAACGAAGGTGAAGGCGAGCACCAGCAATGCTATCAATCCTAACACTATGAGCTGTAATATTATATATCAACACAGTTAATTATGAATAAATACTCTTTTAAGTGTTAAGAGCACATACTGACCCCCATGCTCTTACAGCTAGCTACTGCTAGCCAGCTAAGCTAAGTTAGCTAACGGTTAACCTTGTAATGTCAGAATAAAAGCAGCAGATTCATGACGTAACATCCAGATATCACACCGACAATACGTTAAATTAACTCGTGAGTACCAGCTTGTAACACCAGCTGCATTAAAAGCAGTCAAATGATGAATAGTTTTGATGTAAGTTAGTAAACAACCAGTTCTTCTTCTTACCTTCTCTGCGACCTGAGTTTATGAAACACTGACAGGAAGTAGATGTCCAGACCGGATGTTGTCATCAAGAACTCAGCTGTGGAGCTGCTGCAGGCTTATTTAAATGTTCTGGTTGCACAACATGCTGACCATCATGAACCGCCCTCTTTCTATTTTATAACATCATCATAACAACAGTCTACCCTCACTAAATTCACAGAATTACATTTTTTTTTTTATTCTTATTTTATTCTAACGTTTGATCTATTCTTTTGTTATTATACTGCTTACTTGCACCAACAAAACCAAAGCAAATTCCTAGTAGTGTATACCTCTTACACCTGGCAATAAACACAATTCTGATTCTGATTCTGATTCTGATTCTGATTCTAAAAGTCAGTGTGTATGTGTGTGCGTTTTACTTACCTGAGTACTTCCATATTATTTTATATTTATTTTATTTAACCTTTATTTAAAGGGACTATTTGTAACTTTCAGAAATGCTTCTTAACAGCGACACCTGTGGCTGTGAAATCAACGAAAGTCAGCGTCGGGCTCGCGCTTGCTCGCTCTCAATATACCTGAACGAGCTTCACTCAAAACAGTGAGGCGACACAAGTCAGCTAAAACCACAATATCACTCTATATTTCAGCTGCTTGGCAGTAATGTTAGCTGACCAGACGAAGGTCTCTCCATGAACATGATTTAGATCTGATCCTAGTGTTGGCTTTTCCTGCCTAAGTGCAGGCTGAGGCAGCGGGGCTCTCCAGCGTGTCTCCCTGCTCTCTCCGCCCGCAGCCGGAGAGAGCAGAGGAGACACCGGCACCCGGTCGGTAACGAGAAGACAACGTAACTCTCTGTAGAGCTCCGTCACTTCACAAGACACGGAAAACCTCTGTTGGTCTGGAGGAGCTGCAGCAGTTATTTCTGCACAAACGTCCACTGTACATTCACTAGATATTCTCAGAGCTAAACTAACTCTTCTGCAGTGTGTAGTGAGCGCGCGTTCACGTCTAGAGGCGGAGCAAGCTGAGCTGTCTGAGTGAAGGCGAGCAGGCAGAGGAGGAGGGTACAGCGGCTACACGCGAACACGCATATGCGAGCGCGCATGTGTGCCGACCCGCTACATTTATGCGCGTACAAAGTTACAAATAGTCCCTTTAACCAGGTTAGTCCCATTGAGATTAAGAACCTCTTTTCCAAGGGAGACCTGGCCAAGACGGTCAGCAGCAAGAACACAAAGTTGCAGACACAGACACAAATAGAGATAAAATACAATTCACAATCACTAAAAGCACAAAAAAATTGCATTAAAAGAGAACTATCTAAAGACAAATGCTGATATACTGCCTATCCCCACTTTAAGTAAAAGATCAGTGTATGTGGCTGTGTGGGTACGTGTGTGCTCATAGGCAGAAAAAATAAATAAATAACATCTTTGCAACAAACTGCTTAGGCAAAAATAAATTTTTTATTCATTTTTATAAGGGTAGAAATATTCGTATTTACATGACATCATAAGTATGAGGATCATTCATCAAACAGTTAAAATAATGAAAAAGGACAGCATTGTGGTTAAAATAGAACAAATTCATGTGATTATTGAATTCTTACAGTATGTTACTGTAAAATAGATGACATTTCACATTTTTTCTGCATCAAATTTGTCTGGAAAAAATACACTATATCAATCAATACAGTAATAATAGCTCATAAGAGATGGGTTTTTTTGCCAATAAGCAGTTCAAATTAATCAGTTTTTTTGAGACAATAAGTTCTTCATTATTATCTGCTAATTAACCTACTTTACTTTCATAAATTTTAAAAAATATATATGTTTGCAAATGAATTGCCTGCAGAAAAACTGGAAAGTGAGTAATTTAAGTCCATGAGTGGAAAGAAAAATCACAGATAATAATTTTGGACACTTAATTGTAGCGATGCAAAGATGCAAATGTAAATGTTTTTTAGATTACCTCTTCAAGTGTGAGTAGTATGAAATGTGGAATTGTAAACAGTGATCTATAACTGTGTACATTCTGTCTCTGTACAGTTAGAGTTATTACATCACAGCAGCTTATCCTCAGTGAACAATGGTATTAAACCGTGACTTGATGCAACCTACAGACCTGAGTGACCATTAGAATCAGCGCTTCTGTACATACAGTATAGCCGTATGATGCGTTGCCAGCTGGTGCTCCGGCGCTCCAATGAGTGATGTGATGGATAATGAAACTGCAGCATCAGAAAGCATACAGACAACTGAAAATGATTCTTAAACAGTATTTACATTTGGAAAAGCTAGCATTTGCCATTAGTAAAAAGCACATGTATCACCAAAAATGTAAGTTGCTGAAAAAACTATTTAAAAATAGTGATTATTTTCTCAACCGTTTGTAAATTACACAGTGGATCTAACATGAAATGTGTACAAAGATCTAACACAAAAATTATCATATAGCTTATTGAGACCCAAGTAACAAAATGAAATCAACTGAAGGTGCAATATGTGCAGCAATAATGTGTTAATAAATAAAACTGAGGGTCTCCATCAGGTTGTTCATCACTGAGCACTAAAGTAAACAGCAATCAGTAAAATTTACATCGAAGGTTGCTTTGTTATGTGGTCAAGTTCAGTCAAAGCGTGACAAATATCCTCCACATTTCTGGCAGGAGTTTGTCTCTGTTGAGGAACAGATCATTCAGTTGGGGGAGGCACATAACTGGGTCTGCGAGCCACCCGGCCCAGACGGTCCACAGCCACGCTCTCAAACGCCCTCCTCATCAGAGGATGCTCCTCCAGGACCTCGTTGAAACTGTCCACACTCAGGGAGTAAAGGCGACAGTAGGTGTCGGCCTTCACTGTGGCTGTGCGTCGTCCTTGGGTTAGCAGGCAGATCTCTGAACCGAGGAACAGAGAGTCAGTTTAACCTTTGAAGCAATAGTTCGATGCATTGGAAAATACGTTATTTTGTGTTTCAAGAGTTAAATCAGATGATTGAAACAACTTTCATGTCTGTACATGTCTGCTGCATTTTCCATAAAAAAAACAAATAAATAATGGAAAGTCAGGTTAGCTGTTTCCAGTCTTTGTGCTAAGCTATGCTAATCGGCTGCTGACCCTATATCTTCATATTTTGAATATAGATACATATGAGTTTTATCAATCTTCTTTGCAAGAAAGTGAATACACTTTTCTCCCAAAATGTTGAACTATTTAGTCTTCCAAGAAAGTAAACTAAATATCGTTAGTTTTGAGACTGTTGATTGAACAAAACAACTAATTTGAAGGCGCCAACTTGGGTTTTGGGAAATTGTGATTTTCTTTTTTTTTCACAATTTTTTAAAAACATTTTTCAAACAAGTTAATTGTGAAAATTATTCTCCAATTAATCGATTATCAAAACAATTGGAAGTTGCAATCTTAGATACAGTGCAGTGTGGACAATAAGATGACATACAGATGAGCAATACATTTGGGACACTAATTGTAGCTGCAATCTTCTCTCTGTCCGGTAAACCACATTACCACTACTGTTACAGTCTGTATTGAAAATATGCTTGACGCAAAATGAATCTTCAGAGGCAGTAACTCAGGTTTACTCAGAACAAAAAATAAAGTTTTAAGATTCACCTCAACTAGTGCTCAACTTGTCAAAAAACTGTCTTGCACCACTGACTGATTAACCTTAACTGAGAGCTATTGGCTATAACGTAGTCAGTAACATAATTAAAGGAGCATTTCAACATTTTTGATACAAGTCATTAAACACATCTTATCTTCTTAGTACGGCTTGTACACTAATAATTGCAGAGAAATTGAAAAGGGATCAGCAGCAGCTTTAACAACACAAGAGGAAACACAACAACAGAACTTCTTCTATAACTTTCTGATTTGATGGGGAGCTGTTAGAAGGTTGAATGATTTACAAATGATTTACCTCCAAAATATGCCCCATCGCTGAGCGTAATCTCTTTACTGCCACGCGGGATGACGGTGACGGTGCCGTGTTGGATGAAGTACATTTTTCGACCCAGCGTTCCTTCTCGTATAACCAAGTCTCCAGGTTGGAAGACTTCGAAACGCAGCTTGGTCAGGATCACTGTTACAAAATGAGGGTCGGTGTTGGCGAACAGCGGCATGTTGGCTACGAGCCCACGGCAGTTATAGCTGACAATCTCCTGCATGAAGAAAGAGAAGAGAGAAGATATTAAGATCAGTGATACCGAGAAATCTCTACCATACCATGTTATCGGTTTATTACTTAAGTCAAATGGCAGGTTTAATGAATAACACACCTCCTTCAGCGGATCACTGAGCTCTCCGAGGATGCTGTCCTCATCGAACATCTTGCCTTGGAATCGCTGCTCATAATAATCGTGGATCCTCTGCCTTACGTCCGCCGGCAGTTTATGGAACGACATGTACTGCTCCACTTGCTTATACTGAAAACATTTGCACAAAACACATGGAGATTTGACCTTCATGAGGACACAATTGAAATTGCACAGAGCTGATGTCAGATGTCACGTTTAGTCACATGTTCTACCATGTGTTTGCACATTAATCACGCATTTATCTATTATTTGTTTTGCAGTTTTTTTCCAGTTGTAAGTGGATTACAAACTCATTTGTAATGGGCATTAGCAAACAGTGATCCAAAACAAAGGTACCGCTATTGTTCTATCATCACCGCTGCTTTATCTTGTGAAAATCCCCTGGCAGAGGTCACAGTAAGGCCACAAAATCCATTACATAATACACATATTCTCTAGGCATTTGGCACTGTTTCCACGAATACGAGTACGAGTACGAGCAAGTAACGATATAAAACATGGCTGTGATATTAAACCTTGCAGCCAGAATCACATTAGCGTCCACGTGAAGCTCCTGGGACATATTGTTCACTAAACGACTGAAGCCGTAGGTCAAAAATGTTTTAGTTTGTTGATCTTTTCCAGTCAGTGCGGAGGTGATTACCTTCTCTTGATACTGGCGATGTGATGCATCCAAGGATTGGACCAGGTTAGTTGCATGACCGAGGAACATGGCGTAGCAGGTGGCCCCCACGACCATACTGATCATGGTGAGCCAAACGCCAGTCAAGCCTTCTGGTGGGTGGGCGCCGTATCCTATACACAGCATGTGACTCATGGCCATGAACAGGGCGTAGGAATACTGTAGGTGCCATGTGGTATTCTGTAGGATGGAGAAAAAACAAGGGGAGAGGACGCAGTGATGTCATGAGAATATATACTTTATGACCATAGTTAAATTGGCTGAAAGAGGCCAAATGAATGCAGCATAAGTGAAGTTTTTGCTAACATTATTTTACAAGCTAAAGGTCTCCTAATAATTACAAGAAGTTTCCTGGAATTAATGTAATTTGGTGTTAATTATAAGGAAAATTGGGAAAAACACTTATTCACTTTCTTGCCAAGAGTTAGATGAGAAGATTGATGCCACTCTATACTATGAGAGTGGTATCATTCTTCTCATTTAACTCTCAGCAAGAAAGCAAAGAAGCGCATTTCACACAATGTCAAAAAATTCAAATTTTTTTTTAGTAAAAACCCATTTCCCCTATAATTAGGAAGTACATTTTTCCAGGTTTAAATGTATCATAAGACATGCAGTAGGCCTATGTACGTATTAATAGATATGTACTCACCACCATGTTATTTTTGGCCACCCAGCAGTCTGGGGGGAAGTCTTGCAGCATAGGCACCATGAAGGTCAGGCAGCCGTCCCAGTGGCACAACAGCAGCATCATGCCAATCAGGTTGACTATACGCACCGCAGCGCTGGCCAGGTCATAAGTCATGTGGAAAATCTGAGAGAGAGAAAAGTTGGACAAGTGTTGAATTTCTGATGTGTACCGTTCTGTGTGTCATTGTGAGCTTTGTCTCTCGTCCTTCCTTTACCTCTTCCCACTGGTGAATGTAGCGGATGAGGCGAGACAGTCTGAGAAGACGCAGCAGACTGAGGATCTTGGTGAAGCGGACGATGCGGAGGGCGCGGGCGGTGCGGTACACGTCAGTCGAATCGTGCAGGGACTCCAGGTCAACGATGAGGAAGATGTAGTCGACGGGGATGGAAGAGATGAAGTCCACCATGAACCAGGTGCGGAGGTAGTGCTTGCGGATTTCTTTGGGGTTCAGGATGATTTCGCTGTCCTCGCCCGGGATGCCCGTGCGGAAATTGAAAACCAGGTCCATGAGGAAGAGAGTGTCAGACAGGACGTTGAAGGTGATCCAGGGCCCGGTGTTCTGGTCTTCAAAGAAGGTGATGCCCCAGGGTAAAATCACCAGATTGCTCATCATCAACAGGAGCATCACGAGGTCCCAGTAAAACCTGGACGGAACAGGAGTGGTGGAAGGTTGAGGTTGTGCAGATGTAAAGCTGTGAGCATTTTATGTACAACTAAACCCCAAACCTTTCATCCACTATTGCTATACAGAGATACAGATACATCCAGTATCCAGATATCCAGTACTCACAGGTCAATTCTTTGTCAGAGTAAACAACTCTGAGTGCACATTAAAAATTAACTTTTTGCTCCTTATGAATAAAATAATGAGGGTTCTGTTAACAACTGACCTTACAAGTTGAGGTTTTTGCTCCTCATTTAAGCGCTTAAGGCAGTCAAGTTCACACTCAATGTAGTTATGAAGAAATTCTGCTTAAAACAAGGAGGGACAGCGGAGAGTTGATTTTGGTTAAACTAAACATACACTGAGACTAAAGGTGCTCAATACGAAATTCAGAGAATATCTATGAGGTGCTGCAGGAATGAGTCCTAAAACCCGGAAATGAGTTATCATTTTTGCACTTCCGGTTCCCTCGTCTAGAAGTCAAAGGTTTTTTTTTAATGGGTTTCTAGTTAGATGTTTGAAATAAAGTCTGTGGTTAACACAAGCTGAAGAGATTTTAACATTTTGTTCTACAATATAAAATACGTCAGTGAATGTCCCACTCATGAATTTTGAAGCTTTTACGTGTCCTAAAAAAGTTGGTTGTTAACAAGTGGCTAAATGAGACTACAAAACGTCATCATACTGACTCGTCCACCTTTACAGCCTCGTTGTGTATACTCACGCTTATGCGACCGCAGTGTAATTTGTTTATAGCATAACATTAGCTTTTTACTGCTGGCGATTGCATCCACGCTTCAAAAATCATAAAAGTGGTGTTCACTGGTGGCGATTATCTTGCTGAACAAAACGTGTAAGTATCATACACGTTTGTTTGTCACAGAGCTTATTTTCTACACTAAACCAAAATCCAATGTAAAAATCCCATTGGCTTTTTGTCGAGGGAACCGGGGCGATGCTAACTTCCTGGTTGGACACAAAAATATGTCATCCCTGCAGCACTCTTTTGCTTCCACACGGCTCTCAACATAGCGATGGATGAGCCGTCTAATAGTGAATAGTTGTTTGCCACTATATTAATACTCTGGATATTGTATCAAGAACCCTTAAATTGTTTTCACATTTATTAATAAATGATCATATTCAAAGAAAATCTTAGGGAAATTAACAAAATAAACTATCAAATATTATATTTATATCCAAGTCTGTCTTTTACAGGCTAACAGAAATGCACTGCTGCGTAAAATTAGAAGACTCAAAAGCAAAGAATAAAAAAAATATAGTGTACAAATGGTAAGATTTATGAGTGATACATAATTGTGCAAGCTTTACGAACAAATCAAACACATTACAAACATACTGTGAACACAGGAAGCTCTTACTGGCTCATACCTGTACAGTAAGTGTTCTTGGTTTAGACATGTGTGTAAGGATATGAGTGAATCCTGGTAATAATGCTGGTTGTCAAGTTAATCGTGCAAACCGAACTTCTTTGGGTTGAATTCAGGAAGAGGCCCCGGGAGCTTTGCTGAGGTTAAAGGCCTTAGCCCTGCAGGCAGCACGAGGCTTATGGTGAAATCTGTTCACATAATGAGTGAATTAATTGTAATGGAGTCTATTGGTGTCACCCAGACTGCGTTTTTATTGCTGCAGCTGCCCCAGTGTGTCTTTATATCATACGGTATTCACTAAATGGAGACACACCAGTGACATACAGTAAGGTCAATTACATGCTTTACAGGTGTGAATGCATAATAGAGTGTGAACAGGGTGTTCCTGAAAAACAGAGCATTGCTCTCAGCGGTCTAAACCGTTTAAAAAGACACTGAAAGTTAATTTCAATGTAAATAAATACTTGCTAATTATTCCGAATGATTTGTTTTCTTACATGAGGAGATTGACACCGACATGAGAGTGGCGTTGATCGTCTAATCTATAATACTATAAGGAAGAGAGCGGATAAGCCCAAAGCTACTCCTTTAAGTCAGAGAATTTGAAACAGCTATCAAGGTCAAGTGAAGTCATCCAATCTACAGTGTGCCATCCAGGGAATGACCCATTTCACAATGACCCTTCCTCTCATAACAAGCTCCTGTCACAGGAGGAACCCCCTCTCATAAAAAATGAATGGCGTTTACCTCACCGGGTCGGGCTCTATATGAAGACAATGAATAAAAAGACAAACGTCACTGCCACCGAAAATGTGTGATACGCAGACGGCTGCTTTCAGGATGTTGAAGCCCAGATGTCTGCGCTGCACATAGCTGCACTCATCTGCTTCATGCCATACAAGTCCCATTTTCCTATAAGTCTCCAGTGTCTCGTTATACACCACGGGTACACGGTTTTGGGTTTCCTCACAGATTGTTTCCATCATGTGTCAATCACTTTGAGTCTCTCTCTCTCTCTACCTCTCCTGCTCTCATTCTCTCTTTCATTACAGACAGAGGCACGGTAGCAGAATATGAACCAGACTATTTTTGTTTACCGTCACTCATCAGTGATCACAGTATGAACCCTGTGAGAAAATGACCTTCTTCCTTAGCCAGTCAGAGCGGAGAGATGCAGGAACTGATAGATTAGTTCCTCATTCTCGTTCACGTTTATCCCTCAATCAATCTCTCGCGTCCGTGTCCTTTGTGTCTACACGCTGGTTTACATGACTACTTATCATCTCCTCTCATGTTGCAGCAGATTAGTGGTTGCTTGCTGCTAATAACTCCACCAAAGACTCTGGACGTCATTATGGCTGCTTGCATGAAGCGTGTGCTTAAGTATGAGTGAGAAGCAGAGTTAATTCTGCTACATGAAAACCTTTTAGACATATTTTGCTATAAATAAACGGCGGGAGCGGAACAGGAATAGGAATGTGGTTTTATAGCATTTTATGTCGAATGTAAGTCCAACATTGAATCTGCCTATAAAGTAAGTTTAGTTTATATCTTTTTAAAGCAACAAAAGTTATAAATAGGTTACATATCTGCTGTTAAGATAAACGACTATCTGCTATTTTTCTGTCTTTTTAGCCATCCTAGTGGCGTTGCTGTAGGCTGTAGGGATAGACAATGACGGTCCAGACTGAGAATATATCAACAACTATAATATGGATTGCCATTGAAGTTGGTACAGACATTTATGTTCTTCAGTGGATGAATCCTAATGACTTTGGTGATCCCTTGACTTTTCCCCTAGTGCCACCATGACATGAGTGAAATGTCTCAACAACTATTGGATGGATCGTCATTAAAGTTCCTGAATCCTCTTACATTGGTCCAGCTGCACCATCAGATTAAAATTTCAATCTACTACTACTTTGATTTATGTTGAAATACCTGCAGAACTAAAGGCATTCCCATCAGCCTCAGCTGCACATTGTGTTTAGTGCTAATTAGCAAATGTTAGCATGCTAACACGCTTAACTCAGACAAAACATTAAAGGGGAACACCGACTAGATTAATAATTCCAATATGTTATTTCCACGTCCGAGGAAAGTTCAATCACTATTTGTGAACGTGAGTTACTCTCTCTCGAAGCCAGAAACCAGAGAAGTCTCAAACTTGTGATGTCATAGGGTATAAAGTGTGGAGCTGCTCCATAGACAATGAATGGGAGACTGATTTTATGGACCCACAGAACGTTTGCTTTCTTTTTTATACCCAAATGAGCTTTATTCTATTGTAGCTTTGTAAAGGTTATGAAACAGAAAATGTTCCCATATACTCAGACCATTCTTCTGGGTGCTCTCAGTGTCATCTAGAACATCTCTCCCCATTCATTTTCTATGGAGCAGCTCCACATTTTATACTATTATACTATTATTATATATTTCTGGACTGTCTTAGACCATAGGAATAACATGTTTGCATTCAGCTCGCTTGCATCTTGTGCTCAGAACAATCTAAGTTTGAACATACAGCTCCATGACAACTGAGCAAACTCCATCTGATGTGACATCGTCGACAGCTCCGGTGCAAGCGAGTTAAGTGGACTTTAAGTTCAGAAGAACCTTCGTTGCATGGCATTAGACTTATTTACCAATTTTAAATTGGACTTAAAACACAAAATTAAACCAGCTATCCAACCTTAACCACTAAACAGGAAACCGTGCTATTCCAACTCATCCATTAAAAAGGGGAAGTTGGAGCATAAGGTTTAAGGAGAACAGGCCTTCAGTAATCCCCCCCTCAGCTGTCTGTGTATTATTGCATAATAGAGCAAGATTGGAATTATAGGGATTCTTATGGGCAATAATCCCTCTGCACGGGTTTATCCTCTCTGTCTGGCATAGCCCTGATGTTTAAAAATTGTTTAAATTTGATGCCGGCTATTATTAGTGACCGCACAGACTGACTGCTTGGGGGCATCGCTGCTAAGATGTCGCTCAGCCCCAAAAGCTGAATTATCTGACAAATCCTCCTAAAGCGAGGCCAAAACTAGAGCAACAAAAATATTGGATTTTTTTCAGATGGAATACATTGGATCACTTAAACTAACAGGATCAATGAATGCAGTTCCCCTCTCGTCATAAACAGGGAGAAAGGGAGTTACCAGCGGTATCATTAATCCAGATGATCTTGTCCTATATACTGTATCACTAATCAAATCCCTTCATCGCCTTATCATGTGCGAGGGGACCATGACATCAGCTGCTGTACTGCAGCCTGCCCTTGGAAAAATTGGATCTGAGCTCCGTCACAGGCTTTGGTTGGATGTAAACTGGATGCTTTCAAGGGAAGTTTATGAAAGATTAATGACGAATTGGGGGAATCTTGTGTTGGCAAAAGGTCACTGACTTGTGTTTTGACCCATTTGTAGGGTCCCACAAAACAGCACTGAAATTAAGAGGAAACTGAGGTTAGGAAAATCTGAAGATGACCTCATCATTACCTGAAGTCACTGTAGGGGTGGATGATCCACACTCCATAGCTCTGGACCCTGGCCTGCTCAGCAGCAACGCCCTTATGGCTGCCAAACATGCGCAGGGAGAACTTGTTGACCCCTGGCTGCAGCAAGGACCCAAACTTCCTACTGAAGTAAAAGACATGGCTCGGTGAGGGTACTGTGTCTTCGCCTCCTTCGTCCTCCTCGTTGGTGTCATGCACACCATCTGGATCCGCCGTGTAGTCGTCATTGTGGGTCTGGACCAAGGAGAAGAGCGTCTTGGTCACATCGGCCCTCTTCTCTCCCTTTGGTGTGGGGGTACCAGGTGGGGTGGTCCTCTGGGAGCCACTTCTCCATCTGGAGAAGCGGAGGCTGCTCCAGCTGCAGTGCCTGGACGTCTCTGGTTTGTGAGCCGGGCTCTCACTGACGTTCCTCTGGTCATCTGTGCTCCTGGAGAGGCTGGTCATTTTCATCATACCTTGCATTTTTTAAAGTGGGCAAAGCAAAGAGGTGCTCTGTCTGTTGTCTCTGAGGATTTGGCTTGCAGGGGCCTGATTGTAAAAGTTCACTTACTAATAAAGTTCTCTGCAGCTACCATTTTCATTTCATGCATTCTTTTAGTGTTAACTTCTTTTACAAAAAATCCTGAAACACTTTTAAGAAAGATGTAAAAATAAAATACCATGCAGCTACTGTAGTTTAAAAAATATATAATAAAACAACAACTAAAAGACACCAAGAAGGTCACTTTTACCACATGCACACAAGTCTCAAAATCTCATATAATAGAAATAATGGATTTCCCCACAAGAGTTCTCACAATATAAATCCATAAAAAGTTCCAGCGTCCTTTAAAAAAAGTCCTTTCCTGTGCGGTGATGGATGAAGCCTCCGACCAAGTAAGGATAGAAACTTCAGCCTCAGATGTGATTGTGTCTGTCCGCCTTTGTTTGACCATGAGAGGACGGACGCAAATTGACAGAGAGGGCTCAGTAGCCTTCAATAATCGGCTTGTTGGCATAACAGCGTCCACTCACCTCTCTCCTCCTCCTCCTGCTCCTCCTCTCTCTTCCTCTCTCCTCCTCCTCCTCGTCTGGTTGCGCAGCCAGGACTGGGTCCAGCCTCCAGCCTCCAGCCTCCAGCCTCCAGGTCAGCAGCAACATAATAAATACAGTAAATTACTCAATTCCGGTCGTCCTTGTTCAAGAGAGAAAACCACCACACTCGATATTCATTTGATAGGAGACGCACTGTGTAATACAACATGAGGTTAACTTTATCCTTTTTATGTAAAATTATTCATTATTTTTCATTTATCAACACCAGAGTGCAACCACCTCATCTTTGACAGCTTACACTTTCTTGGCTAATATAAATTTGCTATTAAAACCACCTTCCAAAAGTCCTTATTTTTTTAATTTAAGAGAGTTTTATAGAAAAAATAATTAGTAATAATTAATAATTAGTCTATACTGTACAAAAAAAGTGCCTTCTAGGGTGCCCTTCCAGCGGAGAAAACATGACGCAGTGCTCTCTAGAGTGCCTTTAAATGAAGAATACATGTTAAATGCCATCTAGGGTGTCTTTCAAGTGGAGAAAACATGAGAGAAAACATGTTAAATGCCATCTAGGGTGCCACTTCCAGCAGAGAAAACATGAAGAGAACATGTTAAACTGACATCTAGTGTGCCTTTCCAGCGGAGAAAACATGACGCAGTGCCCTCTAGAGTGCCTTTAAATGAAGAATACATGTTAAATGCCATCTAGGGTCTTTCAAGTGGAGAAAACATGAGAGAAAACATGTTAAATGCCATCTAGGGTGCCACTTCCAGCAGAGAAAACATGAAGAGAACATGTTAAACTGACATCTAGTGTGCCTTTCCAGCGGAGAAAACATGACGCAGTGCCCTCTAGAGTGCCTTTAAATGAAGAATACATGTTAAATGCCATCTAGGGTCTTTCAAGTGGAGAAAACATGAGAGAAAACATGTTAAATGCCATCTAGGGTGCCACTTCCAGCAGAGAAAACATGAAGAGGACATGTTAAACTGACATCTAGTGTGCCTTTCCAGCGGAGAAAACATGACGCAGTGCCCTCTAGAGTGCCCTTAAATGAAGAATACATGTTAAATGCCATCTAGGGTGTCTTTCAAGTGGAGAAAACATGAGAGAAAACATGTTAAATGCCATCTAGGGTGCCCTTCCAGTAGAGAAAACATGAAGAAAACATCTTAAATGCCATTTAAGGTGCCTTTCCAGCAGAGAAAACATGACACAGTGCCCTCTACAGTGCCCTTAAATGAAGTAAACATGTTAAACACCATCTAGGGTGTCTTTCAAGTGGAGAAAACATGAGAGAAAACATGTTAAATGCCATCTAGGGTGTCTTTCAAGTGGAGAAAACATGAGGGAAAACATGTTAAATGCCATCTAGGGTGTCTTTCAAGTGGAGAAAACATGAGGGAAAACATGTTAAATGCCATCTAGGGTGTCTTTCAAGTGGAGAAAACATGAGGGAAAACATGTTAAATGCCATCTAGGGTGCCCTTCCAGTAGAGAAAACATGAAGAAAACATGTTAAATGCAATCTAGGGTGCCTTTCCAGCGGAAAAAACATGACACAGTGCCCTCTAGAGTGCCCTTAAATGAAGAAAACATGTTAAACGCCATCTAGCGTGCCCTTCCAGTAGAAAAAACTTGATGCGGTGCCATATAGGAAACTCTCTGCGCACTGGTGCCCCACCACGTGCAGCTGGCTCCCTTTTTATTGTTTTTTCACCCTGCCCCTCAGACAGCCTGAGTCCGCCACTGATTATGAATATGGTTTTAATTTGAACTTATTAAAGGTGCAGTGTGTGGAATTTGGCGTGTATTGGTGAGGTTGCAACCAACTTAAACTTCTTTCGTGTGCCAAGCGGGTAGGAGAACTACGACGGCCGACGTCAAAACCTGAAAACATGAATGGCTCTATCTAGAGCCAGTGTTGGGTTTGTCCGTTCTGAGCTACTGTAGAAACATGGTGGCCAGCTGCGGGAAGAAGACCCGGTTGCAAAAAACCAAGATGGCGACGGCCAAAATACAGAACTAAAGGCTTCAAAACCGTAGTCCACAAACCATTGGTTGACGTCATGGTGACTGCGTCCACTTCTTATATACAGTTTATGGTCTGTCCACTAACAGCCCGCAGCTGGTTAGCTTAGCTTAGCATAAAGACTGGAAATAGGGGGAAACAGCTAGCCTGGCTCTATCCAAAGAGGTAACAACATTTGCCTACCAGCATGTCTCAAAATTATGTTTAATTACACCTGTGTATTCAGATATTCAATCCAATGGACAAGCTTGTAAACATGCTCAGTGCTGCCCACAACATGTTCTTTCTCCCAGTGTCTTCCTGTCTTTGACCAGGCCTGTCTTCATTAACCCCCCGTTTTAGATCACATTTCCCCATTGCTGGTCTGTGCACTCTCTGAAGTGCCAGGTGTCATTTACACCTGTGACTTAGACACTAACGGGCTAACTTGAGAAGCCGCAGTCACAATTACTGGGTCATGTTAGTGTAGTGTTTCGGATATCATGATCAAAGTTAATCAGTAAACAGTTAATTTTTAAAATGAACTAATCATTTTATAGGTAGAGCTATTTAAATCATTATATAGTGGAAAAACATCAAAAACACTGAAGATGACTGAAATCAAGATGGATGGAAAATTCCAATTTGTGGATTATTATAAAAGTAACATTGGCACATATGTTTCCTATCAGATTTACTGTCCACATATGAATTGGGCCAAACGCAGATTGAAAAAATACACAATTACATGTACCTTTTCCCTGTTTAAACAAAGAGTTTGAGTTTTGGGAAATGCACTTTTTCACTTTTTTTCCCCAGCTACTAGGGCCTCTTTCCCACTTTGAAATTCAAGTGCTGCACAACAATTTCCCTCGGGATAAATACAGTTTTATCATGTAAAGCTCACCAATTAACATTAACATGTTAAAGTTATTAAAGTAAGTAACGTAAAGTAGTTGTTTCTCCATCTGATGTAAACTAAACCTTTGATCATTTGGCCAAACTCCAACAGTTTCAAGAGCTGCATGTGTTGACCTTTCACACAGATGGTAATATTATATCATGATGATGTCAACGAGGACAAAATGACTCCGAAGAGACAGACAAAGAGATAAAGAACTTGGTCTCTTTCTTTATATATATATATCTGGGGACCCTCAGGCACTGAGAAACTGGAGTCCTGTGACAGAAGAATGACATAAGTCATGAAATAGCTCATGAGATGTTGGAGGCCAATTGTGCCGTCTTGACTTTTTTCACTGAGAATCCTCAAAAGATTTTCAATCACAATTTTTAGAATGAATTAATCAATCTTTTATAGTGTGAGATAAACATTGTGCTTTGGAAGTGTTGACATCATTAAACATGAACCTAAAACCCACCTTTTAGTTTGGCTTTTACAGTTTTTCTCAGTTGCTTTGGTACAGTTCTCGATTCATCCTTAACATTTGCAAAGCAGTGAGGGCATTTCTCGAAACAATTTGTACAAACAGCACAACACAACGGACGAAAGCCTGTAACTTTCTTTAGTTTATCTCTCAAAAGTAAATATTTCTGTCAATGAACATGTCAGTCATCAAGTCCTTGTGTCATTGTTAACAAACAAGATAGTCAAGCTGCTTAGCCATGTTGTCAATATAACAGCATACTACAGTTAAGGTTTTGATGACAATGATGGAAAATGCACAAAACTGCACTTTTTCTGTATGGCGCATATCAATTTCAACAGTACAAAGTTACACATTGATGTAAATGGGAGAGTGATTGCAAGAGATTTGACGGGATTCACATTTACACCTTGTTGACAGACCACGTCATTGAGATAGCCTACAGAAAATAAAAATAAAAGACTGTTTTACGGCACAAAGGAAAAAAAAAATACAAAATTAGAAAAACATCTGAGCTATTTTATAGAGAACTGGTTGATCATTGGTTGATCTAACGCTTCACACATTCCTCTTCATTAGAGAAAGTCAAGATTCACCTAAGAGCAATTCATCAATTCAGGACACATTTCCAAAAAAAAGTCTATAGATATGTATATAAAATATGCTTGGCAGATTACGACAACTGGTTCAACCATTTTGCATGTAATGATTTAGCAACGAACTAATGCTTAGATGCTTTTGGGCGTAAGACTATTCAACAGAGAACAGGTATAAAACATTTTGATCAACATTTGATAATGTAAGGAACAGCAGCATTTGCAATTTTTTCAAAAGAATGAGAAATTGCTTTTATGATGTGCACAAGTGACTAGATGATGTGGATTTCGAGCAAGTAGAATTTCCATTCTGATCTGAGAAATAAACCAAAGCGACTGAGAAAAACTGTAATTTGAATGTTTTATGACCAGTATTTACGTTGTATTTAATTATTCCTCACTTGATTAGACATGTTTTTTTTGCATTAATCTCTACTATCTTTTACCTTTTTTAAATCTATTTTATTGTTTCACTTCTATCATTTCTATTTCTCATGTACATTAATCTCCAATTGTTTTACTCTTTATATTTGTACTGCCTTATCATACACTTGTCAGTCAGCATTTCGAATTGCAATGACTTGTATGAAAGGGTGCTATACAAATACAGTTTGATTGTCACAAAGCTGAAAACATGTCTGTTTCTCTTGGCTCGTGAAAAGTTGACAGTTTGTAGAAACTTTTTTATATGTGCATTTATTGATAGATAAGACACTTCTGTGTCCTCTGTGTACTAAAACTGCCTTCGTGAAATACCACAAGTAACCAACTAGTGTCATAAAGACAGTGTTTGCATTGCAAAGTGGCGATGTGAGATTATTTGCATGTTGTACAGCAAGATACCAGAAAGGCGGGATGTACTGCTGACGTCGGCCATGTAATCACATTGTCCATTGTCCCGCAGGGCAACCCCCCATCTCTAGTTCCCCTTCATTTTGTGACCATAATAGAAGCAAAAAATGCCCTCCAAAAAGTATTTTAAAAAGACTCAGAGAGACAGGGAAACAATGCCACACATTCCAGAAATGATAAATGATCCGACAGGAGAGAAAATCACTCACAAATGTTTCAGACAAAAAAAAATCCAGTTTTATTGTCAGTGTTATGTGGGCTTAGAATTTAACATTCCGAGGATGCGGTCTCCTTTGGTGCCGCACAATTTCCTAAAAGACAGAATCATATGATTATTATTTCACTGTATATTTATTAACATTTCTACAAATGTTTGATTGATGCTTGTGACTTACATAGCTTTTGGGTTATCTTTCAAATGATCACATATTGGCCTGTACTCCACTGCTTGTCCTAACAGATTATTGATCTCTTGCTTCCAGGCGTCAGACTCTGGTTTTAAGATTGCTTAGTGACAACAACAAAAAAAGAGTGAGAAGGAACAGTTCATACTTAGACAGTAATTATTGTATATCACCACATGATGGCACTATAGCAGCTGAGCATAAATGATCTGTGAGGTAATTGTGTGTTATACCTTCAGCCTCTGTGAGTTCCTTCTCCTTGATGGCCAGCTCATCGGCTGCTCTTTCCTACAATAGTGTGGGAGAAATGTCAGTGGACATGACCTGGAAGTTGTGTTACACAAACACTGAATATTTAATTTTGCGTCTTAATACCGTACAATTACCCCCAACCTGTAAGACTAGTGGACTCTAACAGGAGGTTTTTCCCCCAAGGTAGAAGGAAGAAGAAATACTCAGATAGTAAAAGTATAAATCCAACAACGTACAAATACTCAATAACTAAGAGAGACCATCTTACGATGGGATCACACCAGCCAAATCGGGCCAGGGGTGTAAAGTGTGGGGGTGCATTGGCCCCTTCGCCCCCGTTGCTCGGACCTTTAAACTAGACCTTCATTTTGATCTCAACTACACACCTGTAAAGTTTCGTGACTGCATCTTGCACAGTTCCGACATTGTCGTGGTGACAATATCTGTCCACAGACAGAAATATAAGTACTCTGTGGTAGTTCCTGCTACAGTAGGTGTCTCCAGGACCACATTCAAGTCCTGCATTCAAACTCCTACTTAAAGCAGTGACGTGTAGTACTGACAGCTAGCATTTGCAATGTAAATTTAAAAAGGAGAACATACTGGCTGTAGCATTGTTGTCGGAGAAGCCAGTACGTCAATTTAGCATGTTTCCGTAATCTCTGATGACATATCACGGTCATTTTATGATTTATTACAGTAAATACATTACATATTGGTCCTTTAAGTAAAATAATCATCACCAAAATTTACTTAAAAGCATCAAAAGTACTTGTTCTACAGAAAAATGTCCCATGTGACTGGTATATTATTTAATATTGCATTAGTAGATAGTTAATACTGACGCATTAATGCATTTACTGTTACAGCTGTCTGAGGTGGAGCCAGTTTTACAAGGTCATAAGATCAATTTGAAGGGTTGGGAGATGATTAATGGGGCGGGACAGAAGAGAAAACAAAGATCTGCTACACAAAGTTGCATTCGTTTCTTTTGCATCTGACATCGGAAACATGACAAGGAGCTAAAACTAGACTGTAGCTGTCAGATAAATGCAGTGCAGTAAAAATATTTCCCTCTCAAATGTAGTGCAGTAGAAGCAGAATAATGGAATTAGTCAACAACTACCTTAAAATTGTACTTAAGTACGAGTAAATGTACTGAGTTTCCACCACTGCGCAAGGTTTGTGTTCACAAAGCACTCAGTATTGATCTTCATTTTCATAATTATATTCTCAAACGTATTCTGGCTGCATGATTTGCTGCCTGGTAATAAAAAACAAATGTGCAAAGTGCGTGTGAAGATTTGTTAGACTCCACCCTCTCCACCCCGTCCTACAGCATTTTATCAGCAGCACACTGAGTACGTGAAGAGCCACACTCACTGGTCATGTCACATTGTCACAAAATGTTCTTTTTAGGAAGCAGAAAGGAAGTTGCCGAAGCAAAAAAAGAAATAAACTTCTCACCCTTTCTCCTCGACAGGTGTCAATTTCTGTTCTCGTCTTCTCCATCTCTGGACCCAGTCTGGCCTCCTTAGCCTTCAGTTCCGTCCCTATTTTTCCCCCCAGAATCAGCAGCGTTTCCACCGAGACCTCCATGGTGTCTAATTCTGAAATTTGATCATCGAGTCTCTTTATCTCCATTGGCAGCTTGTTTATGTCCTTGCTCATCAGGATCAACACTTGATGTTGGCACATAATAATCACCAGCAATCCCATAGACAGCAAGGCGCACAAACAGGCCACAATCCCATGACCCCGCATTGATGCTGTTTTGGTTGCTGCGATGCAGAGAGAGAGAGAGAGAGAGAAAACAATGAGAGAGATAAACATATCTGCAGAAGCAATTACATCAATTTCCTTATCATTAACAGTATGATAACAAAGGGTCAGTTGACTTTAAACTTCTTACTCTCTGAGTCACATTTCAACCTTACCTACTTCTCTGTATGTAGTCCACTTTAGTTCCTGCTTTCCTCTGTTCAGGTATTTGCCACACAGAGTGTGTCTACCTGGGCAGCAAACGACCAAAGTGTCACTTCGTTTGCAGCCTGTGTCAGTTCATGCTCTTCACTCTTTTGCCTCCTCCCTCTTCTTCAACAGACTGGTTGTCATTGAGTTTCACATGGCAAACAGGTTGAGTAACTCTGTTAACATTCAGTGGAGCCGGTGTGGCTTAAATAACAATACCAATAAAAGTGTACTTTGTCCTCAATAAGGGATTGTAAAGGGATTTGTGATACTGATTAACAGTGATGAGAGGGTTGTGGGTGAATTAATTTCAAAATGAGTGTACAATGTTTAACAAAAGTAATACAATAATGAACTCAATGTCTTCAAAAAGCCAGTTTACTACAACAAAGGAAAAAAGGATTGGGAATGTTATCAAGATGCAGGCGATATTCTTTTGGTTTCAAGTAATCCACAAACAGCAGCGTCTGATCATCATCACAACCTCCTAATGGCATCTGCAAGATTTCACAGACCGGAGGAAAACAACCAATCAGAGCCTTGCCGTCTCTGAGCAGCTGTCAATCACTCGCGAACTCCGATCAAACGGTCAAACTAGGCAGCGCTGATCAAATATGAATCAATATTCTGCTACTGTAATGCCTATTTCTCTCCTCAAATGCTTCCAGAAACATCTTGTAGTGTACCGTTTAGCTGTAAAAGGAAAGTTTGTGACCTGGCAACCATGTAGAAATCAGTTGAGGAAATACCAAGCACCGCCCACCAGCCGGAGCCAACTTTCATTGTTTAACTTTCATTTGTCATTACAGTAACAGAATATTGATTCATAATTGATCAGCGCTGCCTAGTTTGACCATTTGATCGGAGTTTGCGAGTGATTGACAGCTGCCTCCGTTGAATGAACAGCCTATAGGAACGCTCTCTTTCTCTGAAAAGACCTGTGTGTGGCCAAAGAAAACAGAGCCGGAGGAGCAGAAGTCTAGTTTTCTCTCAGAACACTTGAATTTTAATATGCTGAAAGGTTATTATGGAACTTTTATCCAATGATGCCAAAAATATTCTGCCTACTGCCACTTTAAATGTGTCAGTCGTAGTCAAACGACAGAGTTTCAGCTCATTGTTTAGCTGTCCGATCCACAGATTTACTGTTTTGCTTCACTCTCACTGTTCTCAGCCACAGCAGTTTTCAGTGAAAAAGCTCTAAAACCCCACTGTACCCTAGCAGACAGAAAAAAATCTGCGACTGGTTGGTGGAGCATTTAGCAGCTTCAGATAGTCTTTTTAATATTTTCCCGAAGAGGTAACAAACTTTCACAAAAAGAAAAGCTAAGATTATAGAAATGTTGTGAAGCAGCAATGTTCTATCATCCTAATACTCAGGTTGGGAACCATGTGGTGGTTACTTTTCTATAAATGGAATGCTGTTATTATCCTGCTAGACTAGTTATCTCCAGGGCCTTAAGCCAGAAACCCTTCCCACATACTTCACTTTCATTCTTTGTCAAGTCAGGTCTGACCGGCCTGACCGGCGAAAAAAAATGTGGTTGTTTGCTCAGCCACTAATCTATGTCACAGTCAAGTTGTTTGACTTTTTTTTTCCTTGTTTGTGATTGTTTTTCTCCTTAAGTAGAGGGGAGGTCTGTTGTATAAGCCTGTTGTTTCTGGACCTCTATTGTCGCATTTCTTATTTTCATTATCTGGATTTTATGATGTATGTGCAAATAAAATGTTTAGTTAGTTAACAAGTTAATTGTTTAAAGCTGAAGTAGGCGAGATTGGAGCAAATCTGATTAAAACAATATTTTTTTATTAAACGGTCGCTATATCCTGAGTAGTACATGAAACAGGTAACCTGAAAAAAATCAACTCCTTACGGCATCTGCAAGATTTCACAGACTGGAGGAAATCAACCACTAAGAGCTGATCTGAGGTCTGCTGTCAAGCTGCTGTCTATGAGAGCCAGCTGTCAATTACTTGCGAACTCCGACCAAATGGTCAAACTAGGCAGCGCTGATCAAATATGAATCAATATTCTGTTACTGTAATGTCTATTTCTCGCCTCAAATGTTTCCAGAAACGTTTTGTAGTGTACTGTTTAGCTGTGAAATGAGTAAGTTTGTGACCCGACAGCCATGCTGAGATCAGTTGAGGAAATACCAAGCACCGCTCACATGACCGAAACACAGCCAATAGAAACGCTCTCTCTCTCTCTGAAATGACCTGTGATTGGACAAAGTCTAGATATTTTAAAGTCTGAAAACAGAGCCAGGAGGAGGTGCAGAAGTCTAGTTTTCTCTCAGAACACTTGAAATACAATATGCTGAAAGGTTATTATGGAATTTTTGCCCAATGATGCCAAAAAATTGTTGCCTACCTCAGCATTAACACGTGTGGTTAGCTTCAATGTTGACATGAGACTGTTCAAATCTAAATACAGTAAATATTGATATAATACAGGCAACTAAGAATCTATATTTACCATACAGCATCTGGTCTATATTAACTTTTTTTTAAAATATGTTTTCAATATGTTATTGTTATTTAATATTATGCACTTACAAATTGCATAACATTTTTTTCAGACCTTTTTCAGACATTTTTTGGGACATTTTTTCAGACTTCTTTTTTCCAACATTTTTCAAACTTTTTTTTTCAGGCATTTTTCAGAGTCTTTGTATCCAGCATTTCTCAAACTTTTTTTTCAGACATTTTTTTCAGACTTTTTTCAGACTTTTCTTGGGACATTTTTCAGACTTTTTATTTATTTTATTTTTTCAGATCTTTTTTTTCAGACATTTTTCAGATCTTTTTTTTTCAGACTTTTTTTCCCAGACATTTTTCAGACTTTTTTTTCAGACTTTTTTTCAGACATTTTTCAGATCATTTTTTTCAGATCTTTTTTTTCAGACTTTTTTTCAGACATTTTTCAGACTTTTTTTCCAGATTTTTTTTTTCAGACTTTTTTCAGATCTTTTTTTTCAGACATTTTTCAGATCTTTTTTTTCAGACATTTTTCAGATCATGTTTTTAGATCTTTTTTTCGGACATTTTTTCAGACTTTTTATTCAGACTTTTTTCAGATCTTTTTTTTCATTTTTTTTTCAGACATTTTTCAGATCTTTTTTTTCAGACTTTTTTTTCAGATCTTTTTTTTCAGACTTTTTTCAGATCTTTTTTTTCAGACATTTTTTTCAGACTTTTTTCAGATCTTTTTTTTCAGACTTTTTTCAGATCTTTTTTTTCAGACTTTTTTCAGATCTTTTTTTTCAGACTTTTTTTCAGATCTTTTTTTCAGACTTTTTTTTACAGACATTTTTCAGACTTTTTTTCAGATCTTTATTTTCATACTTTTTTTCAGAACTTTTTTTTCAGACTTTTTTCAGACTTTTTTTTCAAATCTTTTTTTCAGACATTTTTCAGACTTTTTTTCAGATAATTTTTTCAGACATTTTTCAGATCTTTTTTTTAGATCTTTTTTCAGACTTTTTTTTCAGACATTTTTCAGATCTTTTTTTTCAGACTTTTTTTCAGATCTTTTTTTTCAGACTTTTTTTCAGACATTTTTCAGACTTTTTTTTCAAATCTTTTTTTCAAATTTTTTCAGACTTGTTTTTCGGACATTTTTTCAGACTTTATTTTCGGACATTTTTTCAGACTTTATTTTCGGACATTTTTTCAGACTTTTTTTCAGACTTTTTTTTCTGACTTTTTTTCAGACTTTTTTTTCTGACTTTTTTTCAGACTTTTTTTTCTGACTTATTTTTCAGACTTTTTTTCTGACTTTTTTTTCAGACTTTTTTCAGATCTTTTTTTTCAGACATTTTTTTCAGACTTTTTTCAGATCTTTTTTTTCAGACTTTTTTCAGATCTTTTTTTTCAGACTTTTTTTCAGATCTTTTTTTCAGACTTTTTTTTACAGACATTTTTCAGACTTTTTTTCAGATCTTTATTTTCATACTTTTTTTCAGAACTTTTTTTTCAGACTTTTTCAGACTTTTTTTTCAAATCTTTTTTTCAGACATTTTTCAGACTTTTTTTCAGATAATTTTTTCAGACATTTTTCAGATCTTTTTTTTAGATCTTTTTTCAGACTTTTTTTTCAGACATTTTTCAGATCTTTTTTTTCAGACTTTTTTTCAGATCTTTTTTTTCAGACTTTTTTTTCAGACTTTTTTTTCAGACTTTTTTTTTATATATTTTTTTCAGAAATCTTTTCAGACTTTTTTTTCTGACTTTTTTTTCAGAATTTTTTTCAGAATTTTTTTTCTGACTTTTTTTCAGACTTTTTTTTCTGACTTATTTTTCTGACTTTTTTTCAGACTTTTTTTTCTGACTTTTTTTCAGACTTTTTTTTCAGACTTTTTTTTCATATATTTTTTTCAGAAATTTTTTCAGACTTTTTTTTCAGACTTTTTTTCAGACATTTTTCAGATCTTTCTTTTCAGACATTTTTTCAGACTTCTTTTTTCCAACATTTTTCAAACTTTTTTTTTTCAGACACAGTGCTTCCTGTAAACTGTGTCTGATTTGCTCCATTTCTACCACGCTATCATGAATTAGATATATTGTAAAACTGCTTAAAATCATATAAAGGCCTTTTTTCCAGCATTTTTCAAACTTTTTTTTCAGACATTTTTTATATATCCAAAATGGAGAAAACAGCCAAGACCCATTTCAGAAGACTGGTGTATTTATCAATATAACTTTGTACTGCACCATGTAGGCCTGCTGCATTTTGGTGGTTATAATTATTCGCATGTGTTCCTTTATGGGCTTCTCCTACTTGTTGAGAAAAATAAATATTTTAAAGCCACATTGTTGTTATAGTGTGTTGTGCATGATTATATAACAACTGCTACTGATATATATACATGTGCAAACATAGACGCTTTTACCTTTTGCATTGTGTTCCTCCTGCAGATTAAATAAAACGATCAGATAAAATCTTTATCTCTTCACCTCATACAAAACATAAAAGGTACAATTAAGAAACAACACCACCAGTCACCACGTCACAATATTTCCACTACCCTGCAGGACAACAGAAAGGAGCTCCACTTGATCCTTGTGAAAGGAGTCACGATAGCATTGAGAATTATGCCTTTTGAACAACTCACACCCATCCATTATTCTTGTAGGTGGTTACCAAACGGCCCCATTGTCAACAAATAAATCACACTGGTTGAATGTTTAACAGAAACACTGTAAAGTTAAATCGATGGGCACAAAGCCAGCAGACAAATCACATATAACAAAGGTACGCGGAGACTACAGTAAGAGCTATTTTAAATTGATCTGTATGATAATCAACGTAGTCTTACATCCTATTATAGACCCTTTTACCATTTTTTGTTTGTTATTATCCATTTTCACTTATTTTTTTCACTGCAATGAACTCCTTCGTGACCTGTTAAAATATAATTAACTTGATTCAATTGACATCCATCTTCCAGTCACATCAACAAAGACTTTACAAGAAATGTGTCACATGATGCTGTATTTGCTCACTTCTAGGAAAAGCCACGTAAAGAAGAAGCTGATTGGTCCATTAGTGGAGGTTAGAAAGTATTTAAGCATCCTTAAATCCTGCACCTGAACCTCTGAGCTCAGGTGAGAATGATTTATATATCTGAAGTATTGAACAAACTATTTACTAATTCTGTTTTCAGACATTTTTGTAAAAAAGGTTTTCGTGTGCATTTTTCTTTTCAGATTTTGATGTGAAAATGTATGCATTTTTTCTATGCTTCTTGTAATTACATTTTTTGGTATTATCTTTTTCTACTGTATGTAACAAAGATAAGAGACACACTTGAGGTTTTCTACAATTTGGCATTTATATGTTGAGATGTGTATACAAGATGACATGCATCTATAATGGAAAAATCCCAAAATCAAAGATTAAAGACCAAAAGTTAAAAAGTGTACATTTTTCCTGACTTATCATTTTCCTTCTTCTCTGTTAGGTCCTCTCCACTGGCAAACATGGGGCTGTTTGTTGTAATCTTTTCAGCTCTTCTGCTGAGTGGTAAGTTATCAAGAATTACTTTAAAAATATTTTTAAAAGTGTTTCAGTGGGATATTTGTATATGAGTTGAACTAGATCACAGCAAAAGAAACAGCTTGGTCTGCAGAATAAATCAATATAAATTATCTGCCATAAATAATAAAAAATATCCATTAATATAAACCATAAAACAATACATTCATAACAAAACAGTGGACACTAATTCTACGATCTTTGAATGCTTCAAGTAATATAAATCTACCTTTTTTTCTCCCCACATTATCCAAATAGCTCAATAATCTTGGTTTATTATTGTTATAAATGTTAAAAATCACAGATGTATTTAAATGTTCAATTGTGATCGTGCATGCTCATATTGACATTTTATTCTTTGCAACAGTTTTGTGAAATTCTGACTATGTTTGATGGGACTTATTTAATCCAATGGAAACAACAGTAAGGAAAAAAAAGACTAAAGACATTTAAAAATGTTTTCCAGGATTTTGCAGAGGAGGACCAACGACTTTATCACCACAGTCAGGCACCTGCTGGGTCATGGGCACTCTCCACTACACCTTTGACGACTATCATTACAACTTCATGGGAAACTGCACCTACACCTTGGCCAAGAACTGCCATGTAGATGAGAGCCTCCCGGCCTTTGAGGTGGAGACCAAGAACATGAACGAGGGCAACATACAGGTCCCAACGGTGGAGACGGTCACCGTCAATGTTCACGGGATCAACATCCAGATAGTTCGCTCTGAGTTTGGTATTGTCCGGGTGAGTTAAACAATAGTGCTAAAGTCTTTGTTGTTTCTTGTATTGGCATTGTGTGAATGCTGAATAGTGTGATCTTGTAATAATAGAAGATGTCTAGAATGTTTAGTGATACGGGATACATAGAAAACAGCAATGAAAACATCTTTAGCAGGTGTAATGTGGTTCGACCTTGTTCTCGCTGTATAGTCAAACATGCTGGTATATAAAATGTGCTATGCAAGTGAAATTAGATTTATTTTCAGGTGAACAATCAAAAATGGATTCTCCCGATGACCTTGAACAACGGCCAGGTGAAGCTTTTCCAAAAAGGGCTGTATGTTGTCATGGAGACGGACTTCGGCCTGACCGTGAAGTACGACTGGAACGAGTACCTTGCCGTCACAGTGCCGGGCAGTTTTGCCGGCAGTGTTTGCGGCCTGTGTGGCAACTTCAACAACAAAAAGGAAGATGATCTCACGACTCCTAGTGGCTCAGTGGCCAGCAGTGTGGCAGCGCTGGGAGGGAGCTGGAGGGTTCCCGGCACCGCAGACAATGCCGGTTGCAAAGACGGATGTGGTGACCAGTGTCAATACTGTCCTCTCAATCAAGTTCAGAAATTAGAGAAACAAATCTTCTGTAGTGCCCTTATACTAAATTTTGTAGAACTTCTAGGTTGTCAACCTGATATTGACTCAAGCATCTTTAAAAACAACTGCATGCTTGACCTCTGTAGGGGTGAAACTGTGAACACGTATCTTTGCAACACCCTTCAAGGCTACGCTGACATCTGTCAGAGGTCTGGAGCCAGAGGTCCTAACTGGAGGACTTCTACTCAGTGCCGTGAGTAGTACAAAGTTTAAAGACTATACTGTAAAGACATGTTAATAAATTCAGTGTAAAAAAGTACATTTACTCAAGTACTCTATGTAAGTATGAATTTGAGATATTTGCACTTTACTTGAGCCTTTTCTCTTCATGCCACTTTCTACTTCTACTCCACTACATTTCAGAGGGAAATATTGTTACTAGTAATTTAACAAATTAAGATTTTTGCATACAAAGCATATGAAGAGCTTATAAAATATGATGCTTTGTTATAAATTAAACTACGGAACAGTATGCACAGCTGAAATGATTAGTTGATTAATCGATTAGTCGATTGACAAAACAAATAATTGACAACTATCTTGATAAACTTTTAAGTCATTTCTTAATACAAATATGTAAAAACACTTAATGGTTCCAGCTTCTCAAATGTGAATATTTACTTTTATTTTTAATCGTTTAAATTATTTTGATTTATTTTAATAATGTTGAGGTTTGGACTGGTGGTTGGACAAAACAAGCATTGTGAAGATGGATAATTGTGACAGCATTTCTTACTATTTGATCGATTAATGGAGAAAGTAATCAGCAGATTAATCCATAATGAAATAATCATTAGTTGCCATCCTACACAAAATACTTTGCTCCAACTCAACCAACTAAAAAAGTAAATTACTGTTTTTGTATTAATGCAAGAGTAATAATAATAGTCTAATAATATAATATATACTAGTATGCTCACAGGGGCCATGTTTCTGCATTTACTACTTTTACTTTTGATACTTTAAGTACATTTTACTGATTATACTTACTATACATATTTTTACTTGAGTTACATTTTCAGGATTTTTACTTGTACCAGTGTGGTATTAATACTTTTACTGAAGTAAAGGATCTGAATACTTCCTCCACCACTGACTAACTGAATTTAAACTGAGCATCTGTCTCCTCTTTGTCCACACAGCTACACCAAAGTGCCCAGAAAACAGTCACTATGAGTTCTGTACGAGTGCCTGTCCTGCTACATGTGCAAACCCAAACAGTCCCACCAAATGCAATGCCACCTGTGTGGAGACGTGTGTCTGTAACGATGGCTTCGTGCACAGTGGCATCAAGTGTGTCCCCAAGGCGCAGTGCGGCTGCATGTACGAGGGTCACTATGTGGAAGCCGGAGCCTCCTTCTGGGGCGATGGGAGCTGCACCAAGCGCTACACGTGCTCCGCTGGTGGAAGTCTGTCTTCCAAGCGGACCAGCTGTCCCGCCGGGCAGCAGTGCCAAGTGGTTGAGGGGATCAGAGGTTGCTATCCTGTCAACTACGGCACGTGTATGGTATCTGGTGATCCGCATTTTGTGACCTTTGATGGGGAGCGCTACAACTTCCAGGGCACTTGTGCGTATCAGATGGCTGTCGTCTCCTCCAATCAAACTAGCCTGGAACATTTTAGTGTTGTGTTGCAGAATAATGGTCAAGATAAGAAGATCGGGTCCGTTGTACAGCTGGTAGAGGTCAAAGTGTACGGGAACACCATCGTCATCAGCAAAGAGCATCCTGGCGCTGTTGTGGTAACGTATTTTCCAAAGAAAAACATCATACATGTAGGGCTTGTAGATTGTTGTTGTTTTCATATTCAATTACTGGGCAGATTATTTTCTCCATTAATTGTTCACACCATAAAACAATGAAATATGTCAATCAAAAATCCCTAAAGCCCAATATGACGCAATTGAATGCCTTGTTTTGTTCAACCAGCAGTTCAAAACCCAAAGATTTATTCAGTTATATGTTTTCAGGGCATTTAAAACAGTATCAATATAATAACTGACCAATTGTTGCAGCTCTACATATATGTACTTATTTATCTGTGTATTCATCATTAAAAGTACAAATGACTTTGTGAACGTTTTTCTATTTCATTATCTTTTTAAGGTCAATGGTGAGCTCTCCCACCTCCCTATAACGCTGAACAGCAATAAACTCCATCTTTACACGAGCGGCTGGTTTGCTGTTATCGAGACAGACTCCGGAGTGAAGGTGTACTACGACTGGAACAGTGTAGCATTCGTCACCGTTCCCAGTACGTACATGGGCGCAATGCAAGGTCTTTGTGGCAATTATAACCTCAATCCCAAAGATGACATGCAGATGAGAGACGGGAAACAAGCCGCCACTTCTGAGGGGCTCGGTCAAAGCTGGAAAGTCGCCACGATCCCCGGCTGCGTAGACGGCTGCAGTGGCCCCTGCCCCGGCTGTAACGCCACCCAGAGAGAAACCTACAACACCAAAGGCTACTGTGGCCTCATCAGCGACCCTGCAGGCCCGTTCCGTGACTGCCACGCCAAGGTCGACCCCGTGGGTTTCCTCAATGACTGCGTGTATGATGTCTGTCTTTACGAGGGCGGCAGGAACATGCAGTGCAAGACTTTGACCGCCTACACGGCCGCCTGCCAGCTGAAAGGTGCCACAGTGTACACCTGGAGGTCAGCTCAGTTCTGTGGTAAGGAGATCTACTATTTATCAAGACAGTCAAATTCTTGTAAAACCATTATACTGCTAAAATAATTCTGACCATGCCTTCTTCCTAGATGCCCAGTGTCCATCAAGTAGTCATTATGAGCTCTGCAGCAGCGGCTGTCTCAGGTCATGTCAGAAAGACTCCAACTGCGGAGCTCAGTGCATGGAAGGATGTGTCTGTGATGAGGGATACCTGCTGAGTGGAGGTAAATGTGTGCCTGCCGACCAGTGTGGCTGCACATATGAGGGCAAATACCACCAGCACGGACAGGTCTTCTACCCTGATGCCCTTTGTCAGAAGGAATGCACCTGTAACGGCACAGTAAGAATGACGTGAACGGAGAGTATGAAGGAGTTATCTGTGGTTATTTGGGAATGCATTTTAACACACACCATTTTCAAGAATGATCAAGCAGGTATGTCTTTCATATTAGGTGCAGTGTAAGCAGTCCTCTTGTGGTCCCAATGAGAAGTGTGAGATGAAGAATTCCGTGCGATCGTGTCAGCCTTTGAGAAAAGGAGTGTGCTCCATCTCTGGAGATCCACATTACAACACCTTTGACAACGCCACCTATGACTTCCAAGGCACCTGCACCTACGTCGCAGCTGAAAGCTGCCACCTGAGCGGCACGCGGCTCACCAACTTCTCTGTGTCGGTGGAGAATGACAAGTGGTATGGTTTGTCTGACAATACTAAGGTGTCAGTGACCAAACTCGTAGCGGTAGAAGTTTACGGAACCGTCTTGATCCTTCGCAGCAACCAATTTATTGTTTGGGTACGTCATTAATATTGTCATTGTTTAAAACGATATTTTACACTAACAAATTTATCAAATGGCAATGTGAAAACAATTTTACAATGTGAAGGGGGCCGCTTGTAGTGATGGACCTACAGAGAATTATCACCTGAATCTGTTCACAACTTGTTTCCGCTGACCCCAAGTAGCCAGAAAACGACAAAACCTCAGGAATCCATTGGTAACAACCATGTCATGCTAGCTTGTCAGTAAGGAGGATATATAACACTCCAAAGTTAGGCTAAATTTTGGTGAGGGAAACTGGCATGGCCATTTTCAAAGGGGTCCCTTGACCTCTGACCTCCAGATATTCATGTGTGATGATGTTAGTGCCCATAGGAACCATTTCATTGTAGTGAGACCATTATTTTAAACTTGACCTCACTGTATAAAATGACCTTTGGTGACCTCTAGGATAATCACAGCCTCATGAAATTTTACAACCACAAACTATAGACCTAGAGCATTCAGAGGATAGATGGCTTTATTAGGTAGATTAACAATAAGGGGGTTTCTGAGCAGTTTCCAGTACGGAAGTGCTCGCCATCCAATCACCGAAAGTTTTTGATACAAAATCACAGCATGGCTTTTTCTATGGTGTTCCTCAAGGTCATAGTGTCTTAATATGGTATTTTAGAGGGATTATTGATCATTTTTTATCAATTCTCGAGTGGTAAAAAATGGTTAAATTTAGCATCAAATCTGTGTAACAAATGATATCAACCCAAAAATTGCTGGAACAACTTATATGATATTAGTGAGCATGGGAATGGCCATCATATACTTCTATCATAATGTCCTCAGCCCTTATGCACTTTCACAATTTATTTAAATGAATTAATGAATTAAAAAATTCATGTCTATTTCTGATTTATGACTAGAACAACGTGACACATAGTGCTGAGCTGCATCTCAAATTAATCTTCAGGTTCCCAGATTTCAGATGATGTACACCACTTCTATGTGGACATCTACTGTTGACCTGCTATCTGCCCTTAAAGACCCCCTGTACCCTGCTAAAAAGACAAAAATTGGTCTATTGTGGGTCTTACAGGGACAAATGTTCATAATCATTAAATATAACTAAATTACAGCAAATATATGTCAAATGAGAAGAAATAATGGATAATCAAAGCATTATTCTTTGCAGGTAAATGGAGTCACACATTTCCTTCCACTAAACCTCCACAACGGTGCCGTGCAGGTTTATCATGAGGGGCTAAATTACGTCATTATGACAGACTTTGGCCTGAGGGTCACGTATGATCTGGTCTACCACGTCACTGTCACTGTCCCTGGAAACTACATTGGCAGAACCTGTGGTCTGTGTGGCAATTTTAACAATGACAAAGCAGATGAGTTCCAGCTGCCGGATGGAAACGTGACCAAGGACTTTCAGGCCTTTGGAGCATCGTGGAAAGTGCCCGTGCCTGGAGCGGTCTGTGAAGATGGCTGCCGTGGCGACCAGTGCCCCAAATGTGATGGTTCTAAAAAAGCTGCGATAGAGGCAAAATGCGCACTTATCAACAATCCCAAAGGTCCATTTGCTGCCTGCCATGATGTAATTGATCCCGCAGCCTACTTCAGAAATTGTGTCTATGATGTTTGCATGGCCAAAGATGATGAAAGCATGCTGTGTCACAGTATCACTGCATATATGTTGGACTGCCAAAACCTTGGTGCAAAGATTGAGAACTGGAGAAGTGCTTCTTTCTGCCGTGAGTCTGCACTTTTTTTTACTATTCATTGTACTCTGTGATATTCATCTATAACTCCACATCTGTTCAACATATCCACTATAAAAAAACAACTCCTAAATCGTACTATTTGATTACAGCTTTTACATGCAGGGCTGGCAGCCATTATGAAACCTGTGCACTGCCTTGTACCTCTGCATGTCCTGGTCTCCGTGACACCCGCACATGCACCACGACTTGTGTTGAGGGCTGTGCCTGTGATAAAGGCTACTACTACAATGGAACCGGCTGTGTGCCCTCTGACCAGTGCAGCTGCTATTTCAATGGCGAAACTTACATGGTGATAATATAATAAGTTATTAATGTATTAAAGGCAGGCTCGATCTGATAAAGTGAACCCGGACGTTATTCAGTCTATTGACAAAGCATTCCGGCTAGACCATGAGCTGACACGTAATCGTGACGAGGAAATGTTTGAATCCCTTATACTCCGTGCGCTTTCTCTTTTCGGCAAATCACCCTGCTGCGACGCAAATGAAAGAGGGTGAGATGGTCCGTAATGCCACTAAATAAACGGAGGCAAGACGAGGAGGAGTACAACATACCTGTGAGACCGATGCACTTCTTCACTTCTGCCACCAGCAGCTCCTCAAAGTTCTCTATTTTCTCCGCCCATCCCCGTAATTAGAAAATGTTGGACGGGCATTTTTTTCAAGAGTTCACCTGAAACCATTTGATTTGAAATGATAATATATACACTAACACGTTCCAACAACTACATTACACTCTATAAACCAGTAAAAATAACATAAAATATAGTATTGCCCCTTTTAATATTAACCTAACCATGTGTTTTGTTGCAGGTTGGAGAGTCCATTATAACTGATGACTGTCACAGGATTCACACCTGCCAGGCCTCTGGAGTAGTTCTGTCCAAAAACATTACATGTGACCCCAACAAGAGCTGCCTGGTCAAAAACGGCAAGTTGGGGTGCTACATTCAGCACTGCTTTTTGAACGCCAATGGGACCCTCACTGAATTTAATGGTGAAGGTGGTACCGTAACAACGCCAGGAACCTATGAGATTATCCAGAGCTGCGACGTCTCTCCGACATCAATCTGGTTCAGGGTGGTGGTGAAGTTGGAGATGTGCACCCCTGGTGTCAACACAATTGTAGCCGTGTATGTGTTCTTCAATGAAGTGATGATCACAGTCGACCACAAACATGACATCTGGGTAAGTGTCTGACTAAAGATATGACATTAATGTTACATTAAAAATGAATGTGTTACTATAAAGTGTTAAATCTGTGTTCACAGATAAACGGAAGAGCGATGACTCAAACCACTTTCTCCCAGAACAACGTAAAGGTGGCGGTTTCTGACAATGCAGTGAGAATTAACAGCCCTTCCAGCCTTCAGGTGTCCTTTAGTTCAACCAATGAACTCGCCATTAGTGTCAGTGACAAAGTAGCTGACGTGGTATGTGGGGCGTGTGGGACGATCCGTCCCACTTACACAACACTACAAGATCTGAGAGAGACACTGCTGGTCGATCTTCACGGGCCGAGCACTGACTTTGCGTCACTGAACATTGGGCAGTGGACGGCTCCTGATTTCCCCCAATGGTAAGTTAGATACATGACCTGTTTGTAGCACATAAAGAGTAGAAATTGCTCCAATTTGCATCAAAGACCTCGACACTACAAACACATAGAGTGCACCAATTTCCACAGGAATTGTTGTATTTTTCTACTTTCTACAAAAAAAATTGTACAAATCAAACATCAAACTACACATATATGTCGCTTTTGGAAATTTGCAGCAAATCAGATGATTAATATTGTTGTCATTATCATTATTTCTTCTTCCTGGACTATATCATATGCAGATGATATAATTATTTATTTATTTACTTGTGCCTTCATCAACTTCACAATTTGACAAATAATTTTTGTGTTTCTTTTTCAGTGGTCAGTAAATTTCAGTCCTGCCAGCTTTTTTATCAACTGCATTGATTGACATCCTTCAGCGCTCACACGACTGACAGCATCATTGATTCATGAAATTACTTTTATTAATGTAGAGAATCCCATATGCATGTAAATCTCATTACTTGCTACGTTTTAATTGTCAAAATTCTGAAATATATGCTTGTCTTGTCAAACACCTGTAATAAAACAGCTTCTAACTTTGATATTTTGCTTTGGAATAAATATAAACATATCAACCACTCAAGGTTGTGTGATGTCTGTCTTGTATGTGTAACTATGATAATCTGATACCAATCTGTCTATCCAACCATTTCATCAAGCTGCTGTATCACCCACATTTTCACTTAAAATGCATCTGAAATAACATTTAGTTATCCCTTTTTGTCATCAAAAGTCTTCAAAAATGTCAACAGCTGGGGGCGTGTCTGTGTTTGAGGAGGGCAAGGAGAGACAAAGTAAGCAAACTTGTGCTTTAGCTTACAAGTCATGGGAAGACAGTGTTTTGTAAGCAGTGTGGTACTGGAAAATAAGGACCACACCAGCATCTAAATGGACAGAAGTGATTTTAAATGTAGTTATAATATATAATTGTGCATATACTAATTTTGTATATAAAATATGTAAAATCACTAAGGAAAAGAGAAAATATTGTTTTTTTTAGAAAAACAAGATTTCCCCATTGAAATCATCACATTTACAATCAAAACAATCTTGAGGTTTTTACATTCAAAATGTATTATGATATCTTTAAAGTAAAGCTTAAAATTATGTTCATGATGTTCACAACTAAAATCTGCGGTTGAAAATGAGATGAATGAGTGATTCAGTCTTTTTTCTACAAAAAGTAGAGTTAACATCAGCGAAACTTGACACAAAGATATGTTACGTCAGTGTGACTGTCTGCCTATGATATGATGAAGTGATTCAAGTGGCGGTTTGAAAACAAATTAATGCAAAAATGGTCTGATTTTTTTCTCCTAAAGAATAACAGGACGTGTGATTAACAGAGCAGATATGTATGCTATAGCAGGAAAACAAATATAATTTAAGTTGAACTTTAAATTTAAACACGGAGGCAACAAATTACACCAGATTCTCCAACACACTTTGACGTAATCTGTTTTTTGGTCACTAAATAATATACAATATATCACATGATGAACCAGATGTGTCAGTATATATTTGAGATAATTGTGAAGATGTATGTGGTGGTTACCACAAAGTTAACGTAGTCATTCAATAGAAATTGATTTGAAGTTGAAAATTACTTTTTTAGGGCCCCAATGTCAACATTTGATTTTTTGTTCTCAACAGCTCTGTGCGTAATGATAAGGGATCATTCCTATGTTTATGGGATTGCCCAGTACAACAGGAATTCAGGCAGAACATAAAAGGGATGGTCAAATCCCACTTGATCCAGTGTATTTTATACAGTATTTAGCACTGTTAACTCTATGCCAAATATCCAGAATTGTTTAAAACAGTTGTATCTTTACTTTGAAAAATAAATAAAGCAAAAAGAACTGGAATAATTGAATCTGGACAAGATTTAATTTGTCATGAAATATTAAAAACATTGGGTTTCTAAGAATTCATCCTTCTAGTTACCCTACTAATTAATGCAACTTTCTATATCGGCTTGTCATTTCAGCAACCCGAAGACATTTTTGTTGTTTGATTCATTCAATTGTTTTCTGAAACTCGTGCTTAGAACCATCTAGAAATAAACAAAGAGGCAAAATTGAAGTTGAACAAGAAGTTTATTATGCAATTATTTTACCAACCCATTTCATTAAAGCTTGAATTAACACTAATACCATATTTCAAATAAAACTTTCAGTACTGATTTATTGTTGAATTTTCTGCAGATGATGATACTGCTGCGTTGATCTCTGGGTGTTGAAAAGATGATTTTTCTTTCATAACTCACTGCAAAAAGACAACAAATTAATGTTTCACATGTATTCATGTGGATCCACCAGACATCATATTGTAAATGTATTCAGAAACAGTTTCTTATTGTTTCTTTTCTACATGGATTGCCTAATGTTGGGTGTTCACTGCACCATGATAACCCAAATATGTTGATATTCTCAGAGAAATACTATTTACAAAAGTTGTTCAGACATTGAATCCACTGTGTAAACATCAATTCAACTTTATTTCTGATATCAAAACCAGCCTGTATCCTACTCACCAGGAAGGGAAGTCCTGTGCAGAAAATGTGGCCATGTACTCCTGCATACTTTCCTGCCTGAAGTCCATGGTGTCTCTGAGGGGCAAGAATGTGTCACATGCTCCGCCCAACTTGTCTACCATGCTGTCACTTACAGTTACAATGAGCCCCCGGGTGTTGCTGAAAGACAGCTGGAAGTGTGACGTATAATCGATAATTACGGTTTCCTCACTGCCTCTCACAAAGATATTATTTCCAGGCAGGCTGGGGAGGGTCACCTTTTTACCATTGACCTGAAAACAGAATGAGATTAAGATTTTTTTCTATTTAATGTGAGGTTATGTTTAGATACCAAGGACATCTGGTGTAGGTCATGTAATATATGTATTTGACAATTTGGGAAATACGATCATTTGCTTTCTTGCAGAGGTAGATGAGAAGATCAACCCTGTCTCTCTATAAACTGATTCTACATTCATATGCAGAATACTTGTGATACTCGATACACGATATTCGACCTGAATGTGGGCAGTGCCAAGTGGGGTCAACCACACACACTTCTTTGCTATTGGTTGAAGCTGCGACTTTGCCAGTCAAAGTTCATCAAAGCTAAACGCCACATGATGCGAAGATGCAAATTTGCTTTGCCACCAGAAGCAAATCCTTCATTCGCCCCTTCGCTCACATAGAATGGAAGTGAACGGGAGACATGTGTGACCGTGCCTGGAAAGTGAATAAGCGTATTTCCCAAAATGTTGAACTACTCCTTTAAAAATACCCACCCAGGTCTCCTGTGTGTCAGTAACAGTGACACTCAGGTCATTAAAGTAGACGTAAACAGCGACAACGCTCTTCGCACCGGTCGCAGTGCACTCTTGGAGCTTGGCCACAACCCTGAACCAGTCAGGAGCTGATTCGTCATGGTGTGTGAGGATCTCATAAGCCCCCATGACAGAGATAGTGCCGGTCGTGCCATCGAAAAGAGTAATGGAGCCTTCATTCCCCATCTGACACTGTTTGGGATGGCAGCCAAGTATACCCTTGTTGACCTGGCACTTCTCTGCAACATTGCATGAAAAGTGCTCACACTCAACTCCACGAGATGCTGTACAGTTGCAGCGCTGCTGGCAGTTGTCAGATAGCACAGACTCGCCAATCTAGAGCAGAGAGTCAAGCAATTAACAGTTTATTAGTCTGAGCATAAATAAATAATACAACATAATATTGTAAATTTCCTAAATTTCAATGCTGGTCAGACAACTTTACAAAAAGTATATTCTTCTTCTTATTAGATACATTGCACCGTATATGGCAGGTATGCGTGCGTTGGGTCTATTACCTGCAAATTGAACTAATATAAACTAATATACATGTGCAGCATACCAAATTTTTAAGCAGAAATCTATTTTTGGCATTAATGGGCAAAAAATCCATAATAAACTTCCAGCGTATTGTAATTCAAGTGGTAGCCCAGGGTAGGCAGTTTTCCGGAAAAAATATAAAATAAAAAACACCAGAATTTGGAGATACAGCCCTCATTCTGCAGCTCTCCTCTCTCCTAAGCCCCTCCCACCAGAGGAGCAGGGGCATGTGCACACGCTTCATGCAGTAACCAGTACGAGTACTAGTCATTCATTTCAATCATCATCCGTCATACAGTAACAGTAATAGAAACTTTTCCTGCTGGATGTTCCGCCGTTGAATCAGACTTTCTCTATCTGAAAGGACGTGCCCGCGCATCTGCAGTTGCAGCCAATAAACGCTTTCTCTCTGAAATGACACGTGATTGGCTAAAGTCTCTCTAAATACATTAACATAGAATGTAACTTCGATAGAAAATAATAAAGAGGACTAAATGTGATTGTTTGCCTATCTGAAAATTAAAGTTTCAGAAATGAATGCAGACCAATGGCTGCCTGAAGAGCAGGTATTCAATCTTAAAACATACAGTATGCTTCGGAAACTTGACAGAGGACTGAGGGCTACCTCACCTTATAGGAAAGTCCTTTGTGGAAACAACTGCAATTCTTCTGGGCAACACAGTCAGTCCCGCTGAAGTAGTAGCCTTCATTACAGGCGCAGCCCTCAGCACAAGTGGCGGGGCAGCTGATGGTGTTGGTGAGACCAGGACATGGAGAGCCACAGGTTTCAGAGCAGATCTGGTAGTGACTGTTTTCAGGACACTTAATAGCTACAAAAGAAAGCACATTTAGATGAACTGATGCAACAAAAGCATTACACTAAATTTTAAAGCTAGACAATGGCAAAAAAAGTGGCATAGTTACGGACAAATAGACAGGTTCTTAAATTAGTTTCTTGTAAACAAATAAAAGTTATGTTTACATTTAGTGTTTCTCACCAAAACCACGACGATTTTTATTGCTTTAAATCGTGCATTATTTACATCCATGTTCACTAGCTAGCAGTCTTCTTCTTCCCTGTCTTTAAAGATTTTTTTTTCTTTTAACGGAACCATCATTCATAAAACAGACAACAGTACTTACGGCAGAAATCAGGCGTCCTCCAGTTGTCGATCTTTACTCCAATGGTCTGACAGTCAGCAATGTACGCTGAGATGCTGTTGCAGAGAACGCTGCGGTCTCCCTGAGACATGCAGACGTCATAGACACAATCTCTGTAGTAAGGCTCAGGATTTAGGCTGCTGTGGCAGGCAGCAAAGCTACCAGTAGATTTAGTGATACTTTTACAATCTTCCTCAAAGATTTTCTTTAGTGTGCTGTTACATTTGGGGCACTGGTCGCCACTGCAGCCATCTTCACAGACCACCCCCGGCATTCCCGTTTTCCAGGCTGCTCCAAAGGTCTGGATGTCCTTGGTGATATTTCCATCAGGTAGCTCGAACTTATCTGTCACGATGTCGTTAAAACTGCCACACAGACCACAGGTTTTGTCCTTGTAGTCTTCAGGAACAGTGACAGTGACTTTGTAGATCATATCATAAGTCACCTTCAGGCCAAAGTCAGTTATGATATTATAGTGAAAACCCTCTTGGAAGACTTCCACTTGTCCCTCATTGAGGTTAAGAGGAATGCCTGTCAAGGTGCCATTCACCTGGAGAACACAAAGAAAAAGATCAGCTGTGTTAAGCTTTATCTTTTATAGTCTTTGTATAGTAAATTGTGCTATTTTAACAATAAAGTTACTTTCTATTATCGATTGAAAGTCAGGGTTAATGAATAGAGGAAAATGTATCAACAGTCTATAAACAACATTACTGACCATGATCGTTTTAAGTTGATTGTTTCGGAGGACCAGTGTTGTGCCATACACCTCCACAGCAACAAGCTTGGCTACGGACAAATGTGGCTGCTCTGTCTGTGTCCACTTCTCATTCTCCACGACCACAGAGAAGGCATCGAGCCATGAACGCTCCAGATGGCACGATTTAGCTGCGGTATAGGTGCAGGTGCCTTGGAAGTCATAGGTATGGTTGTTAAAGGCTTTGTAATGTGGATCACCTGAGATTGTGCACGTTCCATTTCCCGCTGGTCCACATGATCGGAAATCCGTGCCGTTCTTCAACTGCAGGTCATCTTTGGGGTTGTGATTGTAATTGCCACACAGACCACACATGGCATCAACATATGTGTCGGGTACTTTGACATGTACTGTTGCATTCCAGTAATAGGTGACTTGCAGGCCAAATTCGGTCTTGATCTCAACAAAATCATTTTTCTGGTAGACTGTGAAATTGCGTTTGAGTTTGAAAGGTAAGTTGGTAAGTTCTCCATTTATCTGCAAAAAAAGATTGATTAATTCAAGACTGGACTGAAAAATATCAATAATACTGTGATAAATTTGCTGCAGTGTATCTCACCAGGACTGAGTCTTTGTGCTTTCTTGCAGCAACAATTGAAGTTCCATAAACTTTGACCTCCACCTGCTTTGCACCAGAATCACTTCCCTTGCCACGGGCATCATATTTAACTGAAACGATAAACTGTTGCAGGGAAGGATCTTTTGAGCAGACCTCAGCCAGCTGATACACACAGGTGCCCTGTAAGTTGTAATTATGCCCATCAAAGGTCTCAAAGTGAGGGCCAGCACTCATGCTGCACTCAGCGTAGGCTATCGGGTGACATCCGATAAGGTCATCAACCACCTTGCACTCATACCCTTGGCGACAACCTGGTTTCTCGCAATAAACTTCCTTGGTAGTTCCGTTGCATGTGCACCTCTCGGCACAGTCATCAGTAAAGATGGAGTCTCCAGCGCCTATGTAGAGGCTCTTATCTTTGTACAAGCAGCCACACTGGGCCTTATGGACACACTCGGTGCCGCTAAGCAGGAAGCCCTCGTCACAGACACAGGTCTCTACGCAGCTTTTTTTGCACTTTGTGGCAGCATCTGGGTTTTCACAGGTGGCAGGACAGGCATTCCCACAGAACTCATAATGGCTGTTCTTTGGGCATGAGGGTCGAGCTGTTTCAGACAAAACCACAATATGTTACCATCACAGAATGAGGGTGAAACTCAAAAAAGTAAGGGATTTTTTAAACTCTTTAGTTACTCACAGCAACCGGCGAGGCGCCTCCAGTCATAAATTTTGATGCCGGCCCTCTGACAGGCGTCGGCGTACACTTGCATGGAGTCACACAGGAAGTCCTTCAGCCCCTCGCCCATGCATATATCAAACAAACAGATCTCATGAAAGACTTTGGGGTCAATGACAGCATTACAGTCTCTGAGCGGACCATCCATAATGCCAGTGAGCACACTGCAGAACGCCCTGGCGCGCCAGCTGTGAAAAAAGCCGACAGCTTTCACATCACAGGTCTCACACTGGCCCGAGCATTCGTCTCGACACTGAGCATCATCCGTCACATTAGGAACCCTCCAGCTCTTGCCCAGGGCCACCACACTGCTGGTCTGTGAGCCAGTAGGAGTCATCAAGTCATCTTCCTTTTTGCTGTTGAAGTTGCCACACAGGCCACACACCTTGCCAGAGAAACTACCCGGCACTGTGATGACAAGATACTCCTTCCAGTCATACTGCACGGTCAGGCCAAAATCGGTCTCCACAATGACAGACAGGCCGCTCTGGGATAGCTTCACCTTGCCATTGCCCAGGTTGATGGGGAGATTCCACAATGTGTGGTCCATCTAAAACATATTCACAGAGATTTTTGAATTAAGTGAATAAATAGCATTTCTACACAGACTTCTTGAGTAACATGAGTAGTCCAGTTTGTTAAAAGACCGTACTCACCCTGACAAGGCCAAACTCTGATCGCACAATGGTCACAGTGAACCCATGCACCTTAATGATCACCTTGCCGACAAATGTGACCTCTGAACCAGCTTGTTTGTCATTCTGAGCATCAACCTCAAAAGCTGGGTGGACTTCATCGACATGGCAGTTCTTGACCATCGTGTAGGTGCAGCTGCCCATGAAGTTGTAGTAGTTACCGTCAAATGTGCGGTAGTGAGGATCTCCCATGGCCCAGCAGGTACCTGCTTTGATGGCTGGTGGTTTTTTGACACATGTTGGGGAGTTTTCTTTCATCTGGCACACTTCACCTTCTGAACATTTGGTGGTGCTGCAGTCATCTGACACAATGTAAGAAGAAGAGAGGACAAATGAACCATTTATATGTATATTTTATTGTAGCCTACTATTCTATTTTGTGCTATACTAGGCTGTTTTATACTATACGTATAATATGTTATACTATACCAGGCTATACTATACTATGTAAGGGACTATGTACAGCTAGCAGCTCATTGTTGTAAAATAAACCCAACAGGGCGATATAGGGTTTATTTCACAACAATGACCCACTAGCTGTACATTATTCTGCTTATTACACGGCTACTTACTTAAGAAATCAATAATTTGACACAAAAATGGTCCGCCAGAGTCTGACATCTGAACTGCGCCCATAGCAACGGTCTGTTATACATAGCAACAGTCTGTTACAAAGAAATAACATATATATATATTCATATATATATATATATACATACATATATATATATATACATATACATATATATACATATATACATACATATACATATATATACATATATATATAGATATACATATATGTACATATATATATACACATATATATATACATATACATACATATACATATATATATACATATATACATATACATATAAATATACATATATATATATATATATATATATATATATATATACATAGCTATGCTAAACCATATACTAAGCCATGCTACTGCTATGCTATGCTATGGCATGCTGTACTGTATTATGATATATTAGACTATGAAATGCTATGCTATGCTACATTGTACCATATTTGTTATGTTATGCTCAATGTTATTTTATGCTGTCCTTTAATGTAATGTAATATGCTATGCTATACTATGCTGTGCTATTCTATTCTATACACTGTATTACATTACGTTGTGACTCATTCTTTAACCTACCTGCTGGGTCAGCAGCTGCAGGGGATCCATAGCCGTTGGCATAAGCAACACCGAAACTGTAGACTCCAAATGGAGAGTCGTGGTGAGATATCTGATAGAAGTTTGCCCCATTGCTGTAGTGCATCTCAGTCCAGGAGAAATCAGTCCCATCTACTTTTTGCCAGTTGAAGTTAGCGTACTGGGGCTTGGGCTCAATTTTGATGCTGTCTAGGTGTTTGTTACGAGCCACAACTATGATATAGTTGTAGAAATCACCCTGTCCCTCAAGGGAGTAGGAAGTGCTGAAATGACTTGTGGGCAGTATAGTCATGAGGAAGGGATCAAAATGGTCTAGTACACCATCAAGGCCCCCATTGAATTCAAATAGGACCTGGATACCCTTATCAGATGTCAGGTAGATAGCGTGTGGCCACTGAGAGTAGAACTCTAGAGTTTGTCCTGCGAACATACGGCGACTCTGAACCTTTCCATTAACATTCACGGTTATGATGGTGGGCTGAGATGCTTGGACGAAAACACTGTCATGTGAAGAGTAAAATAAGTCATGATAAGGCAGGGGTGCAATGATGAATTCTTTGCCCCAGCTGTTTACAGGAAGAAGTTGTTCATAGACGTGGTTGCAGGTGGTGTATATCTGAGCACAGCTGTGTCCCGAGGAGACGGCAACAGGAAGGCGTGAGACTACATTAGTACCTCTCAGGTTATCCTGACTCTGAATCTGAACAGTCTCAAACGCCTCTAGCTTTAGGGTCATCTTGCTTCCTCTCCTGTAATATTTGCCTTGGAATGTGACAGAGCCCTTCAGGAAAATCTCAACCGAGTTGGGCTCCTTGTAGTTGGTGATAGAAAATTCTTTAAAGGTGTCTCTGTGAGTGCTGGAAGGAGTGAATATGAAGTACTCGGTTCCCCAGTCCTTCACTGGGTAAATCACAGAGGTGTCTGCAGTGTATTGCTTATAGTTGAGAGACATCACGGTGACATCTTGGCTAGCCTCGATGAGCACAGTCTGATGGGACTTTTTACTGCCCGTTATCTCTACACTGTCGGGCAGCTTGAAGGACACACTGTTACCAGGATTGATTTCCTTCTCATAGACCTCACCCATAGCCGATACCTTGACCTTAGTGCTGCCTCGTGAAGAGGGCAGAGCTACAACCTCAACCAAGAAACGAGCATCCCTATCGTCTCTCCCGAGGTTTTGCATGAAAGACGTGGCAAACTCTCTTCCTGCTGGCGAAGCAGAGCAGAGTCCTGGAAAAAAAAAAATCACAAGGATGAAGAGAATAGGGTATGAAAAATAAAAAAAAGTATAACAGTGAGGAAGTACTCGGATCTTTTAGAAAAGTAGCAATACTATAGTATAACAATACACTGTTACAAGTAAAAATCATGCAGAATTTTACTTAAGAAAAAGTATAAAAGTATTAGCATAGAAATATACTTAAAATATATCTGATCATTATGCAGAATAGTCCATTTAAGAATAATTCATATTATGTCTTTGGATTATAATTATTGATGCATTAATGTGTACATCACGTTAATACTAATTTTAATGACTTTATAAACTTCATAATTTGATTATATTTTGTATTAGTTATCTGAATTTGCAAAGTAACTATTGACTAAAGTTATCAAATAAATATAGTTGAGTACAATATTTGCCTCTGACATGTATAGTATAAAGTAAAAGAAAATGGAAATACTCAATTTAGTAAATGTATTTAGTTACTTTCCACCACTATTAAATGCAATAAAATGTTGTTCTGACAGTTTCCAAACTCAAATATTAAGTGAAGCGATTACTGTATGTTCTTTATTGTCAAAAGTTTTAGGCATGGATAGCAGCAGTAAGTTGCCTTCTTTAGTTGACTTACCTGCCAGCAGTAAACCTGTCAGACAGCAGACCAGCCCTTTCATTGTTAAACCTAAAACAAGACAATCACATTGCCAAAATTAACCACCCAATAGTATGAAGACTACAGGACACATTTATAGTCGCAACAGACCAACTTAATTACAATTGTATATCTATATTTGGAAAAATATACAAACTTATGGCTGTCTGTATCAACTAAAAATCTTGCGATCGTTCAGGAAAAATCCCAGCTATCTTTTCTACCATTTGCTACCGTTTCTATCTCCCAGAACATATTCAGGAAAAGCAGGCAGAAGTCCAGTGGTAATAAAACTGTGAAAGCACTACCTCATGTCTGAAATCATTTAGGTGAATTTAGATTTAAAAGAGGTAGAGCAAGGATTTCTGGCACAACTTCACCCACTTCCAAAGTGTATGGAGAAAGAAAAAACCCTGAAGAGGTCAAAACTCCAGCAACTCAAATGATCTTTTATACAACAAGTGTGGCTGGAGTTATAACCTCTTCAGACATTTATAACAGACTAACAAATCATTTATCATTTTCTGGTATAAAGCTTTCATCAGAACATTTTAGGATTGTGATAAATATAAAACACAAGTTTTCCTTTAAGCTTCTAATTTAATATAATATAACATAATATAATATAAAATAACTAAAATTACTGTTACATACAGATTTACCATTCAAAGATAATTTTTTTTAAAATTTGTTTAAGGAGATCAATCCTTCTCCAACATTTGTAAATCAACCTTACCTGAAACAGAACACCAAGGATCTGGATGAATGGCAATTCAACTGATGTCCTTTTTATTTGTTTTGGTGATGCAGAGAAAGCCAATCAGGGCGAAGGTGTCACGCTGCCTGCACGCACGCCGAGTCACCACCCGACTAGTCACATGGCAAAATGTTCTCTTTGCACCGATTACTAGTTGGGTGAAAACCTAGACTAGTTATTATTAGTATTATAAGCCTAAGAGGTGGGAGAATGGATGGCAAACACTAGGGATGCCCCCTCTTGGTCGATTAGTTGACTAATTAGTCGTTTTGGTCTTAGTCGACTAAGATTTCTTTATGATTTTTTATGCTTTTCATGCTGAATGACTTATTTCCAAGAAACTTCAGCACATCTCTGATAAACACGAGATTTAAAGTGGTGCTTTTGTGTGATTCTTTGTGGAGAAACTCAGTTTCACCGATCTGTCAATTAAGTCAACTTACATCATATATACTTATTATAAGTTTATAATAAAAGTAAACACCAGGTAAGTGTAAAATTTAGAAATTTAGTAAAATATAAAAAATATGTTGGGGGAAAAAAAAGTCTCTGTTGTCCAAGGACCTTGGATACCAAATAATAACATACAATTCAAGTAACAGTAGAGCAACACGTATACAGCAGATGAGAAACTAATTAGTTAGTGTTTGACAGTTGCAAATTTGCAGTATTGGTGATAACAGTGCACATGTTAAGGGTGGTGAATGGACATATCTGAAGTCACACCCCAACAAACACCTTAAACACAAAGCAGACCGATCAAATACTGACGGACACTTATTCATGTTGGCGAAATAAATTGATATTATATATTAAGCAAGGATAAAAAAATGCCTCTGATATTAGATAGAACAAAAAGGTAGTGATTGAATCAATCAACACTTCTTCAACAGCACAATGCAGACAGCAGGAATAGTCGCGTGAGAATTGTTTGAATTTTAGGGAGTGAAAAACTATTAAAATGATTCACTGATTTTCCAGCGAGTGAACCCTTCATTCCTCTCACATGTCAAAACAACGTTTGTAGATAACGCCACGAGATGACATGTTCAGTGCTTCTTGATGAGTGTGAACCATTCTTTGATAACAGAAAGCACACTCGGACAGTTTCTGAAAACGGGTTGAGGGAGTTTACCGTCAGGTCTGTGGAGTTTTTGGGAAAAACATCGAACATGTTTTGGTAAATGTGCCCGTCTGTGCCATGTTTCTTTACCACTTTATCCAGTCAGCAAAGCATCACTGATTTGCCAAACAAATGCTCAAGGTTGTTTTTCTCCTCTTTAGTTAATAAAAAAAAATCCACCATATTTATTAATTTGTGTTCAATACATCCTGTATGAAAAGTTTTGCTTGCACATGAGAATTTTACTTTCTTCAATAGTCCTCTTCAGGGAAGTAATTTTGATACCTCACAGTTCAGGAGGACTACAGTTTTAGAAACAATCTTGTGCGCTTCATCCATCACAATCCTAAGATGTGGTTTATCACAGTGTTTCTCAAACTCGATGATGCTCTGATGAAGGCTTTACACTCAAGCAATCTATGATGGAGCCTTTTTACAATGGAAATTCAATGGTGTTCATTCAGTACGAATGTATGTAAACAACACTTTTGCCAGTTTTCAGCAGCTCCAGGAAAAGAGAAAGAGAACTGGGTGGGGAGTCTACATTATCTACATACTGTACATGCTCTATACATGTTTAATTCAATCTAAGGTGCTGTATAGGCTGTTATTACTCAAAAAGTAAACTTCACAGCATTTTTCCTGAGATATCCTCACAGTGTGATAAGTGTAATTCTGCCGAGGGCACCTCGATACATGGCCTGGCCTGCTGTCCGAAGCATTTTCAGCATCTTTTGGTGTGGTGGTCTGACATTGTATACTGATCCCAAGCTGATCATCCTTAGCACAACAGAGGCACTGAACACATTAAAGGGATAGTTTGGGTATTTTGAAGTTGTGTTGCATGAGTTACTTATCTACTGTAAGTAATACATTGACTATGGATGACGGTCGGCACGCCCACATCTTGGAGAAGCAGACAGGAGTACCGACACAGGAGCAAAGCAATGTACTGCTGTGGACGGGGACGGCACAAAAACACATTTTAGCCACCTAAAAGAAAGGCTCACCTAAAAAAACATTATCCGTTTAAGTGTACGCTATATTTAGAATATTTACCAACGGGGAACTTAAAGTGAAACTTATCTATACTGTTTTTGTCAATGGATTCTGCTAGCTTTGAAGAGAGCGTATAGGGCAAGGGCTGTCTGACAGCAAGATAAAACAGTGATAATATTCTAAATATAGCATACACTTAAACTGATATCAATATATTTAGGTGGGCCTTTCTTTTAGGTGGCTAAAATATGTTTTGCTGTCGGCCCCGTCCACAGCAGTACATTGCTTTGCTTCCGTCTGTTTCTCCAAACTGGTTCTCTGTTCATCTACTGTAGTTAATACACCGGCTATGGACAACAACCCCACTTCAAAACACCCGAACGGTCCCTTTAAGGTAGCTTAAAAGACAACTTATTGCCTATGGCCTTAAAACTGCAAACAAAGTAGATGTTGGAAACACCAGAAACCCCTCTCAGTGCGACACTGGCTTAATGACTCGTCTGGTATTCACCATTTAGATAGAATCAGGTTTGCTCTGAAGGACAAGTTGAATGACTTTATTGTCAACACCAAACCTGACTCTATTCATCAGGAAGATGTGCTTTTCCTCTGATGACAAGTCAAAATGTCTGCTGTGGAAAAAGCTCTATCTGCTTTTACTGTGACAGCTCTCAACATTATATTACCCCCCCCCCCCCCCCACACACACACACACAACATTTCCCTTCACTCCTTCCACCCCCACTTTCAAGCATTTCACTCCCACAGACTCACTCCCTCGCCCAATATAAGCTGGCTACAGATCCAGTCACAATATCTTTGAGCAACTTCTAAGAGTGAAATTTCAATATTAAAGCTCCTGCTTCCATACAGCTATGATTTCGATTGGAGGCCTCACAGGATTTTGGATAATTGCACTGCTGACTCTTCATGGTGCAGATGTGGGAGGTAATTTCCTCTAGATTCTTTGAGCATTTACTTAATGTACTCCTCAAAATGCAATCCATAATGTTGCTTTATGTTCTTTTCTCACAGAGACCAAAAGAAACTTTCTCAATGAGCCTGACGTGCCATTCCCACCTGCCTGTCCCACCGCTCAGAACCTCGCTGCTATCTGCTACCATGGTCAGGGTCGTCCCAGGTATCTGTCCAGCTTCTTCCCAAACTCATGGTTCAGTCACTTCCGCCGCCGTGGAACCGCCATCAACCGTCTGGAGTCGTGGTACGGTTTGTGCTGCAGTGGACAGGTAGCACAGGAGAGCAACCAGATCCTCTGCTGTGCCCAACAAGCTGTGAGTCGCTGCCTGTGAAATGATATGACACTGTTATTTATGAATGATAAAGTTAATATTTAAGGTGAGGAAGCCTGTCTGTTGACTAGATACAGTTTTTAGATAAAGAATGAAGTATACTGCATATTCCAATAATAATAGTATCATAAAATGTCCAACTTTCTATCAAAAACTGCTAGTACTGTATAAATATATCTTGTACATGACTTTCCTGCTACACTGAGCACAAATACACACAGAAACTGGTAGTTTTAAATTTTTATTTTTTTTGTTATCTTTTGGCATTTAGTTTTTCTTAGGGATCTCAACATAAAATAATATATTAGATGTATAATTTCTCTAATGTATACACTTTTTTGTGATTTTCTTTTTCAAAAAAAACAACAAGAAAATACCCCCTGTAATTACTAATATTTCAGGAGATTCACGAAGACGGGATTAGTTGTAAGATTAGATTCAAGAAAAGTGTTTAGGATATATACAAAGCATTTTAGCATAAATATAATCAAATTTAACAATATAAAAAACAAGATTCATTTAAGTCATGATTTAAAAATAGGTTGAATGTATGGCCTTTTTTCATCTGAATATTCATAAAGATTGATAAATGGTGAGAAAAAGACCTCAGTGCCTCACAGTTCTTATAGAATCAGCATCAGGTAGATTAAAAGACAAATGTCAATAAACGTTTTGAAGAAATTCCTGTATCATTTTTAGTCTTCTCTTCTGCACTCATATACAAAGGAATAGATTTAACTGAGGGAACAAAGAGAGGGAGGAGAATTTGTGAGGATGAAATGAGCTTTTCACAGGGAGATGAAATACAACTTTGTGACATTAATTATCTTTTTCTTACAGTGGAAACAAGCCCTGTCCCAGTTCTGTATGGAAGAGTATGCCACCAAGACAAACGCATTTGTGTGCTGTGCAGACAGAGGATACGCCCGGTGGGTGTGCTTCGACAGCGAGCTACCAAACCCAAACTATGACCCAACACCAGACTACATAGCACCCCCAGTCCCAGAGGAGCCAGGATTCACCTTCAACGCAAATGCTTGCTAAAAGTGGAAAAATAACTAAATATATATACAGTATAAAACAAAGATGAACCCAATAGTTTGGTTAAAGACAAGTATCTAGGGATAAAATAGTGATTGTTGTGTAACTTTGAGGAGTGAGATTGGGTTAATGTGCTAAAACCTGCATCAAACAAATTTACAAGTTACTTTATTTTATTTTAATTCTTGGATTGTTTAAGTATGTATCCTCCCTTTTTCTCTGAATTCAATTGATATCATAGTTTAAGATGAAGTCTTGTTTTGTTTTTGTGTTTTCTCTCTCCCCTCTTGTTTTAAGTTGTGAAATTTTGTGTAAAAACAAAGAGACAGCTGTAAAATGAAAATACAGTAGGAAAGAATGTGATGATGATTGTATAAGTTGCTGAAACTGCAATAAAAACTAAGTAAAAAAAAAAGATGTACACAATAATGCTGAGCTAATAATGATATGAGTCCAGCAGATCTTTGTCACAGAGGACGCCAGGGCATGCTGGTTGTGTTTATGCTTAGTAAGGATGATAACAGCCGAAGTCAGTTATTATTTTAACAGCTCTGTATTTTAACCAAGCTTTGTCACGACAACAGCAAAACATGTTTTATAATTGCACTTCTCTGCAAATGTTCACTGTTATAACTCAAATATATTGTGTCCTGAGTGGATTTCACCGTTTCTGACATGTAGCCTACTGTAGTAATCTTTGTTGAAATAAAGGAAGTTCTCACATGCTTTTTTGTCACTGAATAAGCTACTGATAGTGGACTGATATAACTTTGGAGAAACAGCATGTTGGCAGCTTCAAATAAGAAAAAGGTTTTGAAACAAGTTCAGGTCTTCAAGTTTTGTAATAGAAATTTCACATGTGTAATAAAAACAAGTGTCCACTAAGGGTCACTATTGTTTTGTAACAATTGGGTGTGTGACATTTACAGATCAGTGATCAATAAGAAATGTTTGAGTGTGCTGCCCAGCCTGAATACCAATGAGAGGTAAAAGTCACAAATAAACTTTTTTTTTTTTTTATATTCACTGTTTGACTGACACATTATATATTGTAGGTGTGTTTATGGTTATTGTAGGTAAACTAGTCATTTGCTCCAGACTCACAACTAAAGAATGACCAGTACATTTCCTGTTTGGCTTCAAAATAAAAGAGTAACATTTAAAATCTAAATAAGTACAAACCCAGTCGATATGGGAAAGAGTAACATTTGTGATTGTAATAATAAAAAGAAATATAAAAAAAAAAATGTTGCATTTGTACTAATGGTACACTTTCTGTTTCAGGCAATCAAAATAACCATTTTACTGTCTAAAAAGACTTAATGAGTTTAAAATGTGCACATTATCAAGAGTATTGCAATAGTGAGATGTAACTAAGAATATTTACTCTATTTAAGTACAATTTGAGGTAGTTGTTCTTTACCTGAGTACTTCTACACTTCATACATCTACTTACTTATATTTTAGAGGCAATAGCCTATGATGCTTTTTTGCTTTGCTGCACTTATTTAACACAAAAGTTATAGTTACTATTTGAAAGTTTAAGGTTTTAATAACCATTGGTTTATTTCTGATTGACCTACCCAAAGCAAATAAAGAAAGTAAAATTAGATCTGCGATTGACTAAGGCAGGTGTAGAGGGAATTACAATAGTCTAGACGGGAGAAAATGAAAGTGTGAATTAATAGTTCAAGATCCGTGGAGGACAAGATGCATCTGATTTTTGCAACGTTTCTTAGCTGGAGAAAACAGATCTGAACAAGTTTAGTGACATGATGGTCAAAAGTCATATTCTGGTCAAAGATGACACCAAGATTCTTAGCTGTAGGACTGATATTGGATTGAAGTGGGCCAATAAACTGATGGACTGCTGTAGCAAAATTGTCTGGTCCTATTAAAAGAATCTGTTTTATCAGGGTTTAGGTGGAGAAAGTTGAGAGACGTCCAGTGTTTGGTTGCTGCTAAGCAGTCATGGAGGGAGGACAGTTGATTGAGGTTATTGGTTTTGGCTGAAAAATAGATCTGAGTGTCATCCGCATAACAATGATATGACACATCAGGAAAGTATGTAGGAATGTAATTCTCTGTTCAGGTAGACATTACTCAAAGATAAGATAAGATGAACCTTTATTAATCCCCGGAGGGAAATTCAGGTGTCAAAGCAGAAACATCAGCAAACAGAGTGAATCACAGGAGAGGTAAAGGTAAACAAAAATTATAAAGACAATAATAGAGATAAAAGATACAGAGTGAATGGGTGAACATAGTGTGTACAGTCCGTCAATAAATACATGTAGAATGTGCAATAAATAAATGTAATATGTACATATATGCAGTCTATAAAGTGGTATATAGGATGTATAGTGTAAAGTGAGTGTAAAGTGCGCCAGTGGTTAGAGTCCAAGATGGTTGCAGATAGTGCATGTTAAAAGGTACATAGTGCATGTTTAAAGTTCTTAAAGTCCTAATAGTTCTCATATGGGGGTCAACCTTGGTTGTGGAGCCAGCAAGGACTGACCCAGGCACTTTGTGTTGTCCACTATATCTTTACATTACAAATTGTGGTTTGATGCTATATTAATGCTCTGAACATGGAATAGATAACATATAAATCAAATTAATAAATCATGTATTTTTGTTTTTATTTAGTAGTGTTATACACAATAAAGCTCCTTTGTTTTCTATTTTGTGTTCTTGTGTATTTTATTCTGAAAAACTATTCACCGGAAGTCATCTCGCTCTGTCTAACAGAGCAGAACGACCAAACTGCTGCTTCCGCACTGCTTCCTTGTTTATTAGTTTTAGGTAAAAACAGTCACTTTAGAACAAGAAAAGGTTATTTTTTCTTTCTCAGGAAACGTCAAGGACTCTCCCACAAGACTTTCGAGCGAGTTGTTTGCTTGTTTGTGTTGTTATTAGTTAGTTATCAACGTTACTAGCTTGGCTAAAGTTAGAAAAGTTGAATCAGTTAGCAACTAGCTAACAGTCGCTACACAGACACCTCGGTGAGTTATGGTGCTAACCTGTTACAACATGCTCTGGTGTTACCAAGCATTACATCACCTAGGTACATTATTCAGCAGACAGTTAGCAGAAAGTTGTAGTTAAAAACTTAATTGTGTACTCAGTAGCAGCAGAGCCAGCCAACGTGGCTGCTTGTTGAATATTTGTGGCATTAAGTCATCTAAAGGTGTTTGCTGTTAATGAGTTACATTTTAACCCACACAGATCACCAGCTACTCACAGAAGAATCTGACAACGTTTGATGATCCAGGAGGGAATCAGGATCTGAAGTTTCTCCACCAAGTCTGAGATAAAGGTTCTGGTCTGAATGGCCACAGCTGCAGAGGAGCCTCCAGGGCAGCAGGGCCCTTCTGGTAGTAAGTACTTTATTATTTTACACCACTGTTTCCTGAAAGGGGAGATACATCAGATGTGTGTTAGGTATGAGTTATTCACTTAGGTCAGAGGTCAGCAACCTGCAGCTCTTTATCCCCTCTCCAGGGGCTCCCTGTGGATTTTTAAAATGGAAATGAATAACTGTTTTTTGTTTACTTTTTTATTCATCAATGTTGTAGGTCTATGGTACGATGGAGTATTAGGGCCACATTGAGGAGAAAAAAAGAAATCTGATTTCGAGAATAAAGTCGTAATATTACGAGAAAAAAGTCGTAGGTTTACGAGAAAAAAAAAGTTGTAATATTATGAGAATAAAGTCAGAAGTTTATGAGAAAAAAAGTTGTAATATTATGAGAATAAAGTCGTAGGTTTACGAGAAAAAAAGTCGCAATATGAGAATAAAGTCATAGGTTTACGAGAAAAAAGTCGTAATACTATGAGAATAAAGTCATAGGTTTACGAGAAAAAAGTTGTAATACTATGAGAATAAAGTCATAGGTTTACGAGAAAAAAAGTTGTAATATTATGAGAATAAAGTCAGAAGTTTATGAGAAAAAAAGTTGTAATATTATGAGAATAAAGTCGTAGGTTTACGAGAAAAAAAGTCGCAATATGAGAATAAAGTCATAGGTTTACGAGAAAAAAGTCGTAATACTATGAGAATAAAGTCATAGGTTTACGAGAAAAAAGTCGTAATATGAGAATAAAGTCATAGGTTTACGAGAAAAAAGTCGTAATATGAGAATAAAGTCATAGGTTTACGAGAAAAAAGTCGTAATACTGTGAGAATAAAGTCAGAAGCTTACGAGAAAAAAGTCGTAATATTATAAAAATAAAGTCATAATATTATAAAGTAGTAATTTTACATGTTATTTTATTTTTTTCTCATAAAGTTATGACTTTATTCTCGTAATATTACAACTTTTTTTTTCTTGTAAAGTTATGACTTTATTCTCGTAATATTACAACTTTTTTCTCGTTAAGTTATGACTTTATTCTCGAAATATTACGACTTTTTTTCTCGTTAAGTTATGACTTTATTCTCGTAATATTACAACTTTTTTTTCTTGTAAAGTTATGACTTTATTCTCGTAATATTACGACTTTTTTCTTGTAAAGTTATGACTTTATTCTCGTAATATTACAACTTTTTTTTCTTGTAAAGTTATGACTTTATTCTCCTAATATTACAACTTTTTTTCTCGTTAAGTTATGACTTTTTTCTCGTAATATTATGACTTTTTCCTGGAAACCTCTGAGTCATACATGGACATTGGCTCAGGTTATGGATCCTATGGGCGGGCATGTTTAACCACGCCAGCAGGTCATCAGACAGTCAGTTAGTTACTTTAATCACTTAAATGTCACAATACTAACATCTGTATTCCTAGTTCACAGCTCATAAATGGGTTGAAATGATCTTCAATATTGGGTCAACTGTTTGTACACACTGGGTTGCCAGGTTAGGCACACCTAGCTGAAACTAAAGCAGTTTATTACTTAATGAAACTTATTGTTTTCAGTTTTTATAAAAAAAAACATTTAGAGAAGTGTAGACTCAACCGTATGGTAATTTTGGAGGCTGTAATTTGTGGTGTTGTTGAACTTAATTTACTTATAATGAGACGTGTAACTATTTAGTCTCTTCATTAAAATAAATGTACTGGACAAAAAAATAGTAATTAGTGAACTAATTAGTATTAGACTGCATTAGGTGTACTAAAAACTGGTGAAACTTGGCAACTGAGTAGAAATAAGCATCAGGAAATTGGGCCATTCAACCAAAAACATTTAAAGGGGAACTCCAGCAGTTCTGTATCATATTTTCGTTGCAGGATTCGCAAGAGACAGATTAAAAAGATGAATGGTAAAAATCGGTGCAACCAAGGATAGCAAAATATCCTGTCTTTTAGTCCCTGGTATGGGTCAAGCTCTAAAAATTCTGGATCCTACATTTCCCATAATGCAACCAATAACACTTTTTTATTAGTCCTTCCTGCTTGGTAAATTCCCACGACTTTCAAACTTCACACCCCTAGTTTGTAAGACGTGCATTTGTTTTAAATTTGTGGTCTCTTGATGACATCACCATGACATCATTAGGGTTATTTCCTCCACTGAGTGAAAAATCGGTGGAGTTCGCTGTTAATAATTAACAAAAGCAAACTGAAAAGCAGATAGTCACACCATTTTGTCAATTCACAGACAAAAGTGAACTATTTAGGTCAAATGTTGACTTTGGACTCCCAGGAATGTAGCTTTCTATTATCAGGCCATTCATTAGCCTTGTATGAACTGACTTCAATAGTAATAGCATACTTATCTAATTCCTCCCATTGCACTCAAAGACCTGCAGAGTCAGTTCTGGAGGAGACTGTCTTCTCTCAGAGGTAATCAACAAGGTGCGTCTGCATGCTTGTTTCAAAGCTGCACTCTCTCCTTTCACCATTAGGGAATGGTGAAAGCTGTTTCAAGCTGTGTCGTGTGATTATTAATGCATCCAGTGTGAGAATTATATTTGTTTAACTCATTTCTTTTCCTCCTTGTGTGTTATTTTCTAACTTGTATGTTTCTTCGGTTTCTCACTCCAGACTCGTCTGGGATTCGAAAAAATACTTCTCCCGAGGTAAGAAATAACTGATTTTTTGGGGGGAGGAAATGCGTAATATAGCTCTGTCACTCAGGAAACACACTTGTGTTCATCTTTACAGAATTAACAGATGTTTAGCCGACACATCCTCTATTCCTTCCTGTTTGAAACATGAGAATATTACAATATTTCTGCAGAGTTGCATTGAGTTTTTTTCCTCTTGTAATTCTCCCTTTCACCATGTTTGTACTGACAGGGTCCAAGCATCATGATGACTCCGGCCATGAAAAAAACTATTGGCCATCGAGGAATTGATACTACTGGGGAGACGACGTACAAGAAGGTGGGAGATCAGCCATCAGTGACTGACACACATTTACATTCACTCACTTAGAGCGACGATTATTTTCATTAATCATTAATCAGATATTTTCTCGTCATATGTCTTGTTTTTTTTTTGACAATCCACAGTCCAAAACCCAAAGATATTCAAATTGTAAAAATAATGTTTGGAGTCTTTGCTTAAAACATGACTTCAACAATTAATCAATAATCAAAATGATATGAAATTAATTTTCTGTATATCGACTAATTGATTAATCAAATAATTGCTGCAGCTCTACACTCACTGTTAATGTATAAAAACAGGTCAAACCTTAAAATGCAAATGGAAATATATTTTTTTCTGTTTCTTGTCGGTCTTGTCAAGCCCTGTTATGGGGATTGCTTATGATTGGTTAATAATTTATCAACCAAAGACAGGTTTGAACTGCATTTGTCATTTACACGTCCATATGCTCCATCTTCCAGACAACATCATCCGCTCTGCAAGGCGCTATCCAGTTAGGCATCACGTACACGGTGGGCAGCTTAAGCCAGAAACCTGAGAGAGACGTGCTGCTGCAGGACTTTGAGGTGGTCGAAAGCATCTTCTTCCCCAGGTGAGTGTTTACAATTTTGAAGTAAGGATATGTTGTAAAGGTGATGATGTTTTGTCTGTCCTACATTATTAATACTTTACATAACCTCCCTTGTATGTATGTGTCCTAATCCTCTGCTTCTTGTCTTTCACTGGCAGTGAGGGCAGTAACCTGACACCAGCTCACCACTATGGAGACTTCAGGTTCAAGACGTACGCACCAATGGCCTTCCGCTACTTCAGGGAGATGTTTGGCATCCGGCCTGATGACTACATGGTAATCTTGTTTAGTCAGCATCTGTGTTACTCGGAAAATGTGCTAGCAGAACAGTAAAGCTCTGAAGAAAGGGATAGAGCTGTGAGAAGGTGTGATTGAGGAACTGGAAAGTGTGAAACTGGGGAAGTGTGAATTAATGGGGTGTTGACACACTACAGGGGCGGAGCTGCTGATGATGTAAAGGCACAGCTGACCTGTTTTTCACCTGTAAACCTGTGTTGTTTGGTTTCTTCTATCACACGTTTTAACTAATATGCTCCGGTCTGGTTACAGTACTCTCTGTGTAATGAGCCGCTGATTGAGCTGTCAAACTCCGGGGCAAGTGGATCTCTCTTCTACGTCTCCAGTGATGATGAGTACATCATTAAGACAGTGCAGCACAAAGAGGCCGAGTTTCTGCAGAAACTGCTTCCAGGATACTTCATGGTAAGATCTGATGAGTGGCTTTAGGTACAGCATGCAGCATGGCTGTTGCACACAATAAAACTATGGACTGACACCTAATCATTATCCTCCATGTATCCATCGAATGTAAAGTGATACCACGGGTGCTGTTACAATGAAACTTAAAGAATGAAAATGAATCTCCAATTATTTTGATAATCGATTAATTGTATTAGTCATTTTTCAAGCAAAAATGCCAAACGTTTACTGTTTCTAGCTTCTCAAAGGTGAGGATTTGATGTTTTCTTTTTTATCATATACAGTATGAAAGTAAACTGAACAGTTGGTTGGGCAAAGCAAACAATTTGAATATGTCACCATGGGCAGTTTTCAGTATTTTGTGACATATTGTAGACAAAATGATAAATCAAGAGAATAATTAACTATGACTATTGTTAATGAAAATAAACATTAGCTGCAGCACGAAAAGCATTTTTATTTTATTTTGAAATAACACTGTCTGGCCAGATATTGGCTCTACATTATTTGCTTGTTCGTGCCTAATGTGCAACATGTAAGACTGTTTGGATTTTGACAGAAACAATGCTTCTTACAGTGTGATATCAAAATAAGGAGCCATATTTGTTACACACTGCATTTCTTGTGTGGGACAATCTGTTTACTTTTACTTATTTGTTTCATAATTTGTTTATTTTTCTGTTTACATTAGTCAACCACTCACGCACAGTTTTCATTTCATTTTAATATTTCACTCTTCTCCTTCCATCCTCTCTGCTCTCCTTCAGAACCTGAACCAGAACAAACGGACCTTGTTACCAAAGTTTTATGGGCTCTACTGTGTCCAGGCTGCGGGTAAGAACATCCGTATTGTAGTCATGAACAATCTGCTCCCGAGCGTCGTACGAATGCACCTCAAGTATGATCTAAAGGGCTCCACCTTCAAGCGCCGGGCCTCCCCTAAAGAGAGAGATAAGTCAGTTCCCACATACAAGGACCTGGATTTCATAGAGGACATGCAAGAGGGGCTGTTACTGGAGGGGGACAAGCACAGTGCTGTTTGCAAGACCATCCAGAGAGACTGCCTGGTAAGAACTACACAGTAATACCTGTCTAAACATAAAATGAATGCACATAGTCTATTTGTTAACATATCTGCATTTTTCTCATATATTTTTCCTTTAAATTAATTTGTAATCACTGGTCTGGTGTGTTCCTTGATTTCCATTCAGCATTTGCAAAGTTTTAAGATTATGGACTACAGCCTTCTGGTGGGAATCCACAATATAGATCAGGCGTGTCGAGAGCGGGTCAGCGAACAGGCGGTGGCCGGGGCTGTGGACCAAAGGAGGCCACAAGGTCAAAAGTCGCTGTACAGCACTGCTATAGAGGCCATCCAGGCTGAGGCAGGGAGCATGAGATCACTGGACACAGAGGAAAAGTGAGTGATGGTGCTTCAGTGGTCATATTTACTGAGAGTAATAACGACAGAGTACTAAAAGACATTTCTTTTTGCTTTATTTTACAGAACGGGAGGAATCCCAGCACGAAACACAAAAGGGGAGAGGCTGCTGGTGTATATCGGTATCATCGACATTCTGCAGTCCTACAGGTAAACAGTACACATGTTTGTATATCTATAAACCTCTCGTTCAGTCAGTGACACTCACACAATGTCTACACAGCCTGCAGAGCAAAAGCAGCACGTTAGCAGAGCAGCGGCAGCTTCAGTGCCTACACAGTACTGTAATCAAGGCTCTATGTGTTGTCTTTCAGATTTGTAAAGAAGCTTGAACACTCGTGGAAAGCTCTGGTTCACGATGGGGTAAGGTACCTCCACCAGCCTCCCCAGTTAATTGTGTTTTGAATTAAAATATCTATATGTAACCCTGTAATCATTGCTTCTCTGTAGGATACTGTGTCGGTACACAGACCGAGCTTCTACGCAGATCGATTTCAGAAGTTCATGTGCAATGCAGTCTTCAGGAGGATCTCATGTAAGTACATATTGTATCCTTGAATGCACGAGTATGAATACTGTGAATTCTGCGGCACGGCACAGATCACACCTTAAATGTGGGCTACGGCCAGGCACATTTGCTGCTTTCATTCCCTTTAAACACAGGGCTCTCCCCGTCATGGTGCATTGACCGTGTGGGAACCCTGTGGGAAGCTTTCCTCAGAGGAAACGTATTGTTGTCTTGGACGTGCAGCGTTTCAAATACGAGCACAGCAGCTCAAAAACATCCTGCCAAGAGTAGATCATGACTCTTGTTGAATTCATTAACATCACATTTTGAAAAAAAATGATCTAATTGCGATTATTTTGACTGATATCACAATTGCGATATGATTTGCGATATTACAGGGAATGATATTTGTTACATCATTATTCTCATTTTCATTGAAAAACATATTCAAATGGTTATGGTGTGATTTTGTTTTCTTAAGTCTTAAGACTTCTCTGCAGCACGAGAATATTTAATCTATAATGGTATTTTGACACACATTTCGCCTTTAACAAATATTATGATTTCCCACTCATCCTGCGATTTGAAAATTGCAGTAGGCCATATTGCGATTTCAATACAATTTTGATTAATTGTGCAGTCCTTGGACTGCAGATGAAACGGATATCTGCTGCCTTCAGACGTTTATAAAGCGAGTCACCAGAGTAAAGAAAAGGCAGTCATTATAGGAAACTAACTGTCATGGATTACAGAGCAGTAAGACTCATCATCGTCTTGCTGGCATTAAAATAATTTTCAGGAAAAAAAAACGATCACGTCAACTGGTTGAAAAACGTAGAATAAAGTGGAAAGGTGGGAAAAAAATAAATAATGGCGTTTGTGTGATTAAAGAGAAGTTTCTATAGGTGTGTCTTCACCAAATAATGTGACCAAAATATTATGGAATACCTCTTGGCAACAAGATTGCATTGCCACACCCTCTGCCGCGCCTCTCGTCCCACTGGGGCGCACTCATTTCTCAACACCAAAATTCAGCCCATAATGTCAGCCTTACTTTTAACACTTTTCCTCTGGTATCTAGTTAAGAACTCGCCGGGCAAGAAGCGGCGTGCAGTGGGACACGGGCCTTTGAGAAAGCTAGGTGGCTCTGGGCCTCCTCTGTCCACCCAAACCAGCAGCACCAGCCAGAACCCTTCACTCCAACAGCAAATCAGCTCCGACACCAGAGAAGACACGGAAGTAGACAACGGTAAGAACTTTAATTAAGATTTCTTGTTTCAGCTGCAGTGCTGAAAACAAATTTTGCGTTGTGTTACCTGCAGAGATAAAGTGTGTTCCAGCATGTACCAGCATGTGAGGTGCTTCTTTCACAACACAGCATTAAACCGTTTTCCCTCCCGTTCCACCCAGTTATGCAGTCAGGTCGTCCTGACCTCCTCCCAAAGACTTTACCGCCCAGCGACGCTGTTGGCAACTTTGCAGAAACCGCCTTCTCCTCCTCCTTGGGAAACCCTGGATTTGCTCCCACAAGTCAGCCTCAGCCTCCGCCTCAGGATGCCTACAAGTCAGTGGGAGTGGATATACACAGCATGTTGAGCAAAGACAAGGAGCGCAGCACCCCCAAGAGGTAAGAGGGTAAAACATACATGAAGATAAATATGAGAGATCCTCAGCATGCATATTCAAATGTGTTTGGTACTGTCATGGGTTATAATGTCTAATGATTAAATGTGATAATTACAGATTCAGATTCAAGTCTATTATCTTATATCATGCCAACGTTACCAGAAAAAAACATAGTATACAAAAAGATTCCGTAGATCTTTTCACCATTTTTTTTTACATTTTATAGAAAAATATTGACAATAATTGAAAGTTGCAGCCCTTCAATTTCTACAAGATTTTGTGTTTGAGCCTCAGAAAGACCTTCTGCAAAGGCCCGTGTGCAAATCCCCCCTCTCATACTGCTATTGGCTGAAACTAACTCAAACCATCTATAACTAGTGTCTGTTTCCTTGTGTTGTGGGTGGGAGTGAAGGCTGCCTGAGAGTATGAACTAAAGGCAAATATGTCCCTGAACCAGAACCTCAGGAAAGTCGACATGTGTTAAGGCAGTGCAGCATCTTTAGACGTGCCAAGCCAAACATATACATCAAGCTGATCTCAAGTAAACCATAGTTCTTTTTAAATACAAGCATGAAAGCTTGGCTAAAAAACAGATTAGATTAGAGTTTTTTAGTGTATATTCAATTGATTTTTTTTTTTACATACACAAACCCAGTGTTTCATATTGTATGAGGGTTTAAACACTGCTCCTTTGTTGTTTTGCAGAGCTCAGTATGAAGAAAGCATCGGTTCCGAGGATGGGATCTCACTCGGTGACATCGTTCCTAACGCGAGCTAATGTTCTGTAAGTTGCTAAACATTTTTCAAATTTCTTGTGACACTTTTTGCTCATGCTGAGTGTTTTTTTTTTAACTACGTTCATTGCTTTTGGTTTCCAGGTGTAGAAGAATGAACTCCAAATGAACCGAGACAAACTTGGAGGATGTTATTAGCATGGATGAAATGTTACAACGCCCCTTGGTGTTATTTGAGGTAAAGTTATACAGCGTATCAGCGAGACCAAGTGGGATATTAAATGTTTTTTTGTGTTTGTTTTTGCACTTTGATTTCCAAATCTCAACATGATATGAGCATGTAAGTGGGCGGTTGTGTTCTGACACTAGTTACTGCAGGTACATTAATGCTGTGGTGGTTATTGAACACTATTATTCATCTCATAGGAATGCTTCTATGCACAACCAAAGATTGTTCTTGCCGGCATTCGATGTAGAGTGTAACATGAGGACTTTGCCTTATCTGAGAATGTCTTTATTTAAGCGTTGTTATTTCAAATGAATTGTCTCCTTTTTGGAATTAATTACTCTTTTGTGTTTACCAAATGCTGTAGCACATCCTCGTGCATACATGGCTCTGTAAGTGTCTGTCCCACCACACAAAGGCCCGAGCCCGGAGCACTGTCTCTGCTACATGTTTGACTTAGATGCTTTAACACAAAACCATGTTATATGGGTTGGGAACACAGTTTTAAATAAAAGTGTTTATTTTTTAAAGAAATTACTGTATTCATACTGGCTAAGTTGCCGTTTTTTAAGCCTACTCTGAATGCAAATTATGCTGGAAAAAGAGGTGATCCTCAGCTTGTGGTTTCTATTTAACCAGCTACGCTAATAATGGACTGTGAATCCTAAATGTCACCTCTCATGTTGAGGTCAAAGGGTTGTATTAAAAGGAGTTTTTTTTAATACTTATACACTGTACGATCTGATATCAGTTTCAGGGTTAGACTGGCTTATGTCCAAATGTGACCAAAGAACTGATACTCAGACCTGGGGCCTGTCTCATGAAGCAAGACTAGTGAGTTAGTCAGCTAAGTTTAGGGTGAACCACGTCCAACTGAGTTTTGTTGTCATGGCGACTAATGCATCAGACCAAACCTGCAAGGAGCAGATTGTGTTTTTAGGCTTTTGGATTATTGTACATAAAAGAAGCACCTCCTCATCGGATCAGTTGCTAGGGGGAAGTTGAGTCACCGTTCTTACAGGAGCTCAATGAACAAAAACACAGTGTCATGTACCAAAAGGCATGACATTATTACAAACGTGGTACTATCACTTTGTTTTTCATAATAATTTATGAAATTGGAAACAGTAATATACCGGTAGTTAATGTTTGCAGTAGAAGCAGGTGTACAGCTGTGGCCATAAAACGGAACAAAAACAGTTTCTAAAAGAGCATAGAGCAGCGTAACGTGACTTTGTAAGCAGGGATATTTGTATTTAATCATAAAGAACAACAGTTCATTGGCATTGTTAGTGTCATTTGTGCAAAGCATCTGAATCCAGCCCCCACTAATATCATCCAGTTGCATGTAACTACAGCACCGGCAGTTTCAGACCTGCCGTTCAGTCCAACATGTGCCACCTAAAGGCAAGAAGTGACAGCAGTTTAGACCTGAGCTTTTTGGATGGTGTTAGTATGTCTGTGTGTTTGCTGTTTTATTTTTTACATTTTAACTCCATAAAACAAGTTTTGCTTCAGTGTTATTTTACAGTATATCCTTTGAAAGAAAGAAAAACTAGGGTGGGATTCACTGGCCAAAAGAATATTAGCAGTATAGGTTGTAGGAGACTTTGCTGCTGAATATTTAAAAACTATAAACATGGATGAAACTGCATTTTCTTAAAGTATTTTTATTTACACTTTTCAACTATTTTCAGTAGTCCGCTACTAAAACTAAAAAAGCTATGTATAAACTCAATATAATATCGGTTACTCAAATTACTACTTTCAACTCTACTTATGTCAACCGCATATTAAAGCATGTATATTTTCACACTGATTCATGATCTGTTTGATTGTTATATTATTTTCAACTTTTTATGTTCCTGTTCTTTATATTCAAGTGGTGCATCTAGTATTTCATAAACATTACTCGTATTCATTAGTTATATTACTTATAATGTTAATATAATCTCTGTTGCTGCAATTTCCCCACAGGGATATTTTCACCCCATCTATTAATAAATTCACTTTTGTTGATTTGTTGATGTTTCATGTGCTGGACCATTGAACCCAGGGTTAACAGAGCCAGTTGTGTGAGTGTGTTATCCAGAACTGCCAGTGTTAAGTGTAGTGAGGCTGATAACTTAAAGAGAGATTTTTGAGACAGGCCCCAATTAAGGTATAGTTGTATTTTTTTTACTAGCAAACAATGGTGATGGCTGCCTGGTGTTTAAAAGTACAAAAGACAAAACTGTTTCTCTACTTCTTGCAGACGTAGTATTGGTGGTTCGTTCAAGTTGGTTTTAGCACTCAAAATGGGTGTGCAATGTTTTAATATTCATAATTGTTTGATATTTGAAAATGCAGAAATGTCTTAAAATTGATTTTTAGTCTGACAGTATATGCTGTCAACTATGCAACTAAAGTTTATATTCCTGAAAGAGTAGATGGTGCAATACAGTAAATTAATTGACAATTTTCCAACCAAGATAAGATGAAAAAGCATCATTTGGGTATTTTTTATACATGATGTAAATGGTATGTGGAGGTTATTTTATTCTGCTGGCTGTTATATCAGTTTAAAGTGAAATTGCGTCTTATTGTATAAACTCCAAAGCAGTTACACGTGCAGCCTATGAACCAAACATGTACATAGTCATATGTATTATAGTATTTATTGCTGTATGTATTGCTCTGGTGTCCAAAATGTTTATTAATGGTGAATATGGATTGAAATTGTGCCTTTCTCTTGCAAAATAAGCCTGTATCTAAGGCATGCAACTGTTACAAAACCTTCGGTTCTTTGTGATGATTCTGATTATTAACACAACTGTTAAAATCATCCTGTATTTTCTCTGTTTACTTGTTAATTTTGCCTTTGAATTATATGCAATAAATGTGTGCACATCTGTATGCAAGAATCACAACAATGCCTTTTCACAGAATATGTTTTTAGAAGTTGTCTTTTGGGGATGTCATGTTTTTGTACACTTGTACCTGAAGTTATTAAAGACAAAAAGACATGTTGCCTTTGTTTGATTATTATACAGATCAACTTTTTATGTTTCTAATAGTGTTCTGCAATATGACTGTGATACATACTATAAAAGAGGTAGCTATCCCTTTTATATATCTTGATGTATTCGACATGATCAGATCACTGATCAAATTGAGTTATTGTCAAACTATTCTACACTATTCTCTATTATTTGTCAGTGTATTACAGGCTACACATTCTGACCAATCACAGCTCGCCTTGCTCAGCGTCGTCCAATAGGATGCGAGCTTGTTAGATTACGACAGAGAGCAACAAGAAGTTTCCAAAATGGGTCTTGAAAGTACCATGGTCTGGTAAGAACTCTACAAAATGCCTTTTTTACTGTAGTTATCGATCAGTTAGCTGTTCATATGAAGACATAATACGTTATTTAAGTAAGTTAAGTAGTTCTTCGAGCTGAATTTGGAGTGATATCCCGGTTAACTGGTCTGATAATCAACCGTTTAACGGTTAGTGTCGAGTCATTGTAGCTAACAGTTAGCTTAGCTGTCCATAATAAAGGAATTACTTAACTTTACTATCATACAACTGCATTTATACATTATATTACTTATAATTTAATGTTTTTATACCGAAATAACCAACTGACAACTCAAATGATTTGATTCTTTCGACTTATGTTGGTGTCACCTCTTGCTATCGTTAGCCAAACATGCTAATGCTGTTTTCATATTGTAACTGCAGCTATGTAACGTGATGTAACGCGTTACTTCCTCTGAGAAGGAGACTAGTAGAGTAATCACACTACTATGTATGTATGTGATGACTAACTAGGTCAGGGCTCAGCAACCTTTACTATCAAAAGAGACATTTTAGGCAAAAATAATAATAAAGCGCAAAACATTTGATCATTGTGATGAAAGTAACAGTTTATAGTCTAAGTATATAGTAACTATATGTTTAATGCAGTGAGGGCCAAAGTGCGAATGTACTACGGAGTATTAGGGTCACATTGAGGGAAAAACATCTGAGATTTGAAAAAAGTCATAACTTAACGAGAATAAAATCCAAAAGGGAGGGATTTGGGGGAGGGGGGAGGGTGGCGCAGAAGTTTTTATTTAAATGACTTTTTGTTGTTGTTTGTTGTTATTTTCCTTCTTCCTGTTTGTTTGTTTGTTTGTTTTTGTTTTTTTCATTTTCTTTTTTTCTGTAGCTGCTTGCCAATTCTGTATTGATTAGTACATGGACATTTGTGATTATATATATATATATATATATTTTACTCTATTGGTGATCTATCAATTTGTAACCCCACCCTATATAATTTTGCTTAAATACCAATAAAAAATTGATCACAAAAAAAATATATAACGAGAAAAAAGTCATAACTTTACGAGAAAAAAGTCGTAATATTACGAGAATAAGGTCATAACTTTATGAGAAAAAAAGTCAAAATATAACGAGAAAAAAGTCGTTGTACTAAGAGAATAAAGTCATAACTTAACGAGAAAAAAGTTGTAATATTACGAGAATAAAGTCATAACTTCACAAGAATAAAGTCGTAATGTTACGAGAATGAAGTCATAATTTAACGAGAAAATTATGAGTTTATTATCATAATATTACGAGAAAAAAGTTAGTTTACGAGAAAAAAGTCTTAATATTACGAGAATAAAGACATAACTTCACAAGAATAAAGTCGTAATGTTACGAGAATAAAGTCATAATTTAACGAGAAAATTATGAGTTTATTCTCATAATATTACGAGAAAAAAGTTAGAAGTTTACAAGAAAAAAGTCGTAATATTACGAGAATAAAGTCATAACTTCACAAGAAAATTATGAGTTTATTCTCATATTACGAGAAAAAAGTTAGTTTACGAGAAAAAAGTCTTAATATTACGAGAATAAAGACATAACTTCACAAGAATAAAGTCGTAATGTTACGAGAATAAAGTCATAATTTAACGAGAAAATTATGAGTTTATTATCATAATATTACAAGAAAAAAGTTAGAAGTTTACGAGAAAAAAGTCGTAATATTACGAGAATAAAGTCATAACTTCACGAGAAAATTATGAGTTTATTCTCATATTACGAGAAAAAAGTTAGTTTACGAGAAAAAAGTCTTAATATTACGAGAATAAAGACATAACTTCACAAGAATAAAGTCGTAATGTTACGAGAATAAAGTCATAATTTAACGAGAAAATTATGAGTTTATTATCATAATATTACAAGAAAAAAGTTAGAAGTTTACGAGAAAAAAGTCGTAATATTACGAGAATAAAGTCATAACTTCACGAGAAAATTATGAGTTTATTCTCATATTATGAGAAAAAAGTCAGAAGTTTACGAGAAAAAAGTCGTAATATTACGAGAAAAAAGTCAGAAGTCTACGGGAATAAAAGAAAATAACACGTAAAATTACTACTTTATATTATGACTTTATTCTCATATTACAACTTTTTTTCTCGTAAACCTATGACGTTTTTCTCGTAATATTATGACTTTATTCTCGAAATCTCAGATTTATTTTTTTTCCTCAATTTGGCCCTAATGCTCCGTCATACCTATAGACCTACAACAATGATAAATGAAAATGTAAACAAAAAAAGTTATTAATTTCCACTAATTTGAAAAAAAAAAAAATCCACACGGAGTCACTGGAGAGGGGCAAAAGAGCCGCATGTGGCTCCAGAGCCGCAGGTTGCAGACCCCTGGGAGGTTTTTGGGAGGTATATGTTGAGGAAGAGTTGTGATAAGGGTTGTGTTAAGGGTTGGTTTATATCTACTTTTTAACTCCGGATGGATATGTGGGTTGTAAATAAACTTGGGATACTGTTCATATATTTAATTTGGGATGTAAATAATAGTATATATTATATTATATTATCATTCTCATATGATATATGAGTTATTAGAGGAGAAGTGAGAAAGGGGTAGGGAAATATAAGTTTTACTTCTACCTACTCCTTTTCGGACACTATTACTCTTGTTTTGTTTGTTATTATTTTGTATCTGTTTTTATTTGTTTTTATGTTCAAAATAAAGTCTTTCATTCATTCATGTATCAGAATTATTAAACTGATATTTCCCCCCACAGTGTGGACAACAGTGAATACATGAGAAATGGAGACTTTCTACCAACGAGGCTACAGGCTCAACAAGATGCTGTCAACATTGTTTGCCACTCTAAAACACGAAGCAATCCAGAAAACAATGTGGGCCTCATCACTATGGCCAAGTAAGCTATATTCTCACAAAGATGGTGCAAAAAGTTCTGATAATCCTCGTATCACTTTAACAACACTTCATAGCACAATTAGTTTTGTTGTACATATGGTTGCTGATGATATGGATTACTGTTTGTGTCTTGTTTTCATACAGTAACTGTGAGGTCCTGACTACACTGACACCAGATTCTGGCCGCATCCTGTCCAAACTCCATGCTGTCCAGCCCAAAGGAAATATCTGCTTCTGCACAGGCATCAGAGTGGCTCATGTGTGTAACTTTGATGTTTCTGATTTTAATCGTTTGTTTCAAACTTAAAAGAAGTGCCCTAACTATTGGCTATTTAATTGGTAAATAAGAGGGGTTTGGGTTTCTGCAGCAGCAGTTTTTGAGTGGCCATATTTTTATGTTTTTTTTCTGCGTAGCTGGCCCTGAAACACAGACAAGGAAAAAACCACAAGATGAGGATCATTGCCTTTGTTGGGAGTCCTGTGGAGGATAATGAAAAAGATGTGAGTTTTAAGTCTTCTTGTATCACATTTTGTGCCAATCCCACAGAGAGAAATGTTTTTCTACCGATGATACATCATAGGTTTAACACATTCTCCCACTGTCTATATCACTGCTAATGTATGTCTCCCTGTTTCTGTCCCACCTGCTGATTCTGCAGCTTGTCAAGTTGGCAAAACGCTTGAAAAAAGAGAAAGTGAACGTGGATATCATCAACTTTGGAGAGGAGGTGAGGACTTCTTGGTTTATCTTCCATTGCACTGCTATAAGGCAGAGTAAAAGAAAGCATGATACTGTATTTTCTTAATTTCCATATCTGACATTTCTACCCATTTATATATTGAGTTTTCAACCGGCCTTGCCATCTGTCTCCAACTGTTTATTCAGGAGCTGAACACAGAGAAGCTGACTGCTTTTATAAATACTTTAAATGGGAAGGAGGGGACAGGCTCCCACCTGGTCACAGTCCCTCCAGGACCCAGTCTGGCCGATGCGCTGCTCTCCTCTCCTATCCTGGCCGGTGAAGGAGGCTCTATGATGGGTCTTGGTGCCAGCGACTTTGAGTTTGGTGTGGATCCCAGTGCTGATCCAGAACTTGCCCTGGTAAGCAATATATAGATATGAGTCAAGTGCCAACAAACATTTTATACTAGTACCCAGCATAAATATTGGCTAAGATGTATTAACTTGAAATAGAAATAAAAAATGTTTTTAAAGCAAACATTCCCGTTTGTTACAATAACTCAAAAAAGTGAAACATGGCACTTATTATTAACTGATGATATATAGTAATTGTACAGATAGAGGGGAAAACTATCAGATACTCCATTCAAGATGCATCCACGCTACCACCAATGTGTGAGATGCTGTTTACATAGCAAATACATGTGTATCAGCTGCTTGGAACCAAAGGTTAGAAACTCATCTACACGTAGAAAGCCAATATGATGCCGTATGGTATTAAAAATGGCAACAATAAAGGAATGCGTGACTTATCTTCACTAAAATCTCATTGCGGCAAAGAGAGAGCTTGATAAAGACGATAATAGGCTATGGGTGTCCTAGAACCAGGCCAAGAATGCAAAAAACTTGAGATCTCAAGGGCTCAGTGGCTTTGTTAGAATAAAGATGTGCCCTTTGTCTTTATTTCTCACTGTGCTGTCTCTGTCATTCCTTTAGGCCCTGCGTGTATCAATGGAGGAGCAGCGACAGAGGCAGGAGGAAGAGGCCCGCAGAGCTGCTGCTGCTTCTGCAGCCGAGGCAGGCGTGCCCACGCCCACCGCAGACGGTAATTATTGGGGGATGAATTACTTTCACTTGAGACAGCACTGATTATTATAATTGTTTGGATTCGATAGAATGACACTAAGTTTTGATTGATTTTTTTCTCACAGAATCAGAGGAGGCCTTATTGAAGATGTCAGTATCTCAGCCTGAGAGCGGTGCAGCAGTGCTTCCTGACTTCAGCAGCATGACAGAGGAGGAGCAGATAGCCTACGCCATGCAGATGTCTCTTGCCGGAGGAGGTGAGTTCCATTTCTTTATCATACAATTTTATGCTCTTGCCATCACTTATGGCCACTCTTATAATTGCTGGTATGTCTGTTAAGATACGATCTTTTCACTGTGAACAGAGTATGGAGAAATGGACACAGGAGCCCCCATGGACACTGCAGAGTCAGCCAAGGTGAGTCATTATATGATGCTTTAAATGAACAATTGTTAAATGGGGCTCACCTGGCTCCTGTGTATTATTCTCAATAGAGTTGCAAAGGGTGGAGGAATTATTTCTGGCATCCAAGGTCCTGGAAGTAAAAGTGAATCATCAGTATAAACAAATGAGCAACTCTATTAGAAAATATCTGGTTCTTTGAATAAAACAAAAAGTCAGAGGTACAGGCCTGTGTACATAGAAACGTGTATGACTCCCAAGGAAGATTTGTTATAAACATCTTAAAATCGAGATGTAAATCCTGTTGTGAGTGCTGCTAACGGTAAGTGGAAGCTACATATTATGCATAGTAGAAACCCCAAAATAAATTTGCTCCCATTGCAACAACAGAGTTGGACAGTAGGACATTTGTAATTAGAAAAGAAAACTTTGAAATAGAAAAGTTTCAGTGGGGAAAAAATACTTCTGGGACCAGTGGCTCACTTTACATACAAGATAAGCAGGCATTGTTCGGGGATCTTAAATGAAGACCAAATCAATTGTATCCTTCTATTGTAATTGAATAGGAGGAGGATGACTATGATGTGATGCAAGACCCCGAGTTCCTCCAGAGCGTCTTGGAGAACCTGCCCGGCGTCGACCCGAACAACGAGGCCATCCGCAACGCCATGGGCTCCCTGGCCTCCCAGACGGGAAACAAGCCTGAAGGCAAAAAGGATGAAGAGAAGAAGAAGTGAGGGAACAACACAAGAGAGATGGACACAGTCTTCAGACATGGACTATAAAAAAAAATTAAATATAAACAAACTAATGCAGGATATACGAAGATATTGCTGATGCATCGTCGGACTGACAGCCCAGCATGAGACCTCACTCTGACATTTAATACCATTGTTTTCCGTCAGATACTCAAAAGCACCAACATAATAGTAATAATAAAGAAAAACCTGAATTACTATTTAGTGTAAAATCTGACTGCCCTGAAATTGATATCCTTAAAAATGTAATATTGGCCTTCTCTCAAATTACCTCACATTTTGTCTATATGGTATAATCAGAAGAATTTGCAAAGACCGGCTCTTAAACTAAACATTTAACCAGTCATATCTTTGTGTGGGGTTGTTTTTTTTTGCAATAAAAGCTATGTGTAAATATGTTGCCTCTTGGTGGTTTTGTTGCCCTCAGATAGAGCAGATTGGGATGATGTTTAAAAATAGTCTGCTGCTTCTGACATTTCTAAATGTTTAATGTCATTCACAGTATAAATATAAATATATATACGTGTCGTTTGCAGCATCCTCCCTCCCATGCATTTTTTTCCCAGCTCTATCTCTCATCCTTTGATAGGATGATCTCATGTCACGTGTACAGGAAGCACTGCTGCATTTTCAGCTGAAAAAAAAAACGAGCTAGGATAGTTCGGGGGAATCGCAATATCCAGGTAAACAATCAAAAATACATGCAATATTAAACGAAAATCCCCATCCCGGCCATCCTCTTCTGTGACATCGTCGACCCTATTATCACCTGGTTGTTATGGTTGTCACACCAGACCTCTGCAAACCTTCTGCTTTTCTTTTAATGGCGAGCGCGAGCTAGTTAGCTAAATGACCCCTCTCCTCTCTGTGTCTGCTGGCTGCAGCTCAGCGGCCAGCTAGCCAGCCTCAGCCTTCAGCCTTCAGACGAATACCTCTGCTACTAGACGGTTTCCCAGGTTGAACCGTGTCTCAAATGGTCACTACTACAAAGCTTAGCATGCACTAAAATCATTCGCAAAAGCAGTGTTTCCCATTCATAGCAAATAGGGTGCTGAAGCTGTTAAACCAAAGAGGAGGGTTTGGTTGCAGAAAGGTAGCTGCTAGCTGGCTAACTAGCTGCTAGTGCAGGATCCTGATAGCTTAGCCACCTCCTCTGATAACAAGATAACCAGCTGTTAGTTCATATCAAAATGAAGGTGCATGCATTACATTTTGTAAGCAGAATTTACCAAGAAAATATTTAATATTTGTGCATGTTGAGTTTTTTTTGTAGCAGGTATGCATGAAAGGCAGAGAGCAGAGGATGATGGGTAACAACACAGGCAGATTCATGCTAGTGTATTGTTGAAGGTGCATGCATTACATTTTGATTGTTGAAGGTGCATGCATTACATTTTGATTGTTGAAGGTGCATGCATTACATTTTGTGTGCAGAATTTACCTCGAAATTATTTAATATTTGTGCATGTTGAGGTTTTTTTATAGAAGGTATGCTTGCAAAGGCAGAGATCAGAGGATGATGAGTAACAACACAGGCAGATTCATGCTAGTGTATTGTTGAAGGTGCATGCATTACATTTTGTGTGCAGAATTTACCTCGAAAATATAAATTCATATTTTGCATGTTGAGGTTTTGTAGCAGGTATATGCTAGTAAAGGCAGAGAGCACAGGATGATGGTTAACAACAGGCAGATTCATGCTAGTGTATTGTTGAAGGTGCATGCATTACATTTTGATTGTTGAAGGTGCATGCATTACATTTTGTGTGCAGAATTAACCTCGAAAATATTTAATATTTGTGCATGTTGAGGTTTTTTGTAGCAAGTATGCTTGCAAAGGCAGAGATCAGAGGATGATGGGTAACAACACAGGCAGATTCATGCTAGTTGTATTGTTGAAGGTGCATGCATTACATTTTGTGTGCAGAAATTTACCTCGAAAATATTTAATATTTGTGCATGTTGAGGTTTTTGTAGCAGGGATACTAGGAAAGGCAGAGAGCAGAGGATGATGGGTAACAACAGATTCATGCTAGTGTATTGTTGAAGGTGCATGCATTACATTTTGTTTGCAGAATTTACCTCGAAAATATTTAATATTTGTGCATGTTGAGGTTTTTTGTAGCAGGTATATGCTTGCGAAGGCAGAGAGCAGAGGATGATGAGTAACAACGGATTCCATGCTAGTGTATTGTGTGTGTTTGCTTGCTGCTACTGTGTGTATGAATTTGTGTTGTTTTTTTTTTACAGGAGTTAATCCCGGTATGGGGGACATGAAGACCCCAGATTTTGATGACCTGTTGGCAGCATTTGACATTCCTGACATAGATGCCAAAGAGGCCATCCAGTCTAACCCAGATGAGGCAGAGGGACCCCATGGAGCTGCAGGTGCACCTCTGGGAAAGTCGTCAGACAGCGTGGTGGGGGGCGTTGGGTCATCCTTGAGACCGCCGAGCCCCTCGGACCCCCAGGCGGACACCCCGATTGTTAGTGTGATTGTGAAGAATAAAGTGCGCCTCGAGACTGCAGATGGAGAGGAGGGAGACGCAGACCAGGACCCTATCGATGTGATCGCAGGGGTGGATGTGGGTCCCAGACTGGGTGCGTGTGCCCCCGGAATGGCCGAGTCTGAGGCTCTCAACCACAACGGTTTCGGGGCGTCTGGTGTCTCCACTCCCCTTCCCCTCAGCCAGACCCAGTCGAACGGAGCGCCGTGGTCGATAAACACCCCTAAAGTGACTTCAGAAGCACCGAGTGCTGGTGCAGCCAAGTCTCACAAGCAGGGCGGGAACATTTTCAACAGACTTAAACCGCTCGTGGCACAGGGGTCTGGAGATCCAGTGGGCCGGGCCAGGAAGATGCAGCTTCTACAGCAGCAGCACCAGCAGCAGCAGGATACAGGCCAAGAGAGGGCAGACGGTGTCAAAGCATCGTTACCTTCATCTTCCTCTCTGTCAGCTGGGTCGTCTCCTCTGGCTGCAGGCGGGGCCGTCGGACTAGCCTCGCCTTTCTTTCCCCCTTCCAAGCCTCTGCTTCCCACTCCGCCCTCCGCCCTATCGTCACACCCGCTGCACTCATCTCAGCCTTTTAACGGAGCTCCCAAAGGTGGCCCTGCTGGATTTCAGCACCAGCAGATGGAGGAGGACGATTCTGACCCTGATTTGGGGAGTCCACTGGTGATCCAGGAGAGCCCGGACTCCCCGACTTGCACTCAGCTGAGCCGACGTTACAAGTCTGACTCGACGCAGCCCACATCTTCTACTGCGTCTCACCCTAAACCTGGTGACACTCCTTCAGGGGCATCTCTGACTTCATCAACACCCCAGTCCGGCTCAACGGAGAGTCCCCAGCTGGAGGACAGGCATCCAGAACACGTCATAGAAGAGAGAGACTCACCAGAGAGTCCCGAACCAGAGATGCCAAAATCAACTACTCAAGTCGCAGCCAAGAGGTGCTCCAGCCCCGCGGTGGCCTCCACTCCGCCTCCTTCTGAACTGCGGGAGCCCAAAGAGGAGGAGGAAGAGATGGAAGTGGGGAACGGGATAGAGAAGGTCGCCGATGGCAAAGCCGACAAGGGAGAAAATGGGAGAACAAGTGAGGAGAAGATGGAGGTAGACGACGGCAAGCCTAAACCTCCGTCCACTGACGGAGGAGAAGCAGGCGTTGCCGCACCGGCTGCTTCTGGAGCTCCAGCCCGACCCCTCAAAGTCAGAATAAAAACAATTAAAACCTCCACAGGTGGAATCACCAGAACTGTCACGAGGGTGGCGCCTAAAGGTGGTGCTGCAGGAAAAGGTTTGGACCCTAAAGCTCAAGCTGGGGAACGTAAGGTGTTAGGAAACAAAGCCCAAAAACTTGAAGCTCCCCCAAGTCACATGACGACAACTTCCCAGAAAGTAAGTGCTCTCAATGCCCTGCCCGTGTCTACGCTCGCAGCCAGCAGCGTCATGCTCGCTGCCGCCACAAAGGTCCAAAATAAAATGGCCGCTTCTGACAAGGCCAAGGTTTCTGCCACCGCCGTTAGCATCACTAAATCTGCCGCCCTGCCTGCAACTCCCGCCGTGGCCTCCTCTCCCAAGTTCTCAGTGGCTGCCGGTGGGATCAGTGTACGTACATCCACTAATAAGACAGCTAACGGAGGCAGCGGCACCATCATAGGCGGCACCCTCCAGCCAAACAAACCGGCCTCCATTGTCAATAGCACAGGTGCCGTGATCTCCCGCAGCCAGTCCAGCCTGGTGGAGGCTTTTAACAAAATCCTGAACAGTAAGAACCTTTTGCCGAGCTACAAGCCCGACCTCTCGGCACCTCCACCACCCGAGTGGGGTCTGCCGCTCCCGGCCACGGGGTACCGCTGCCTGGAGTGCGGGGACGCCTTCGCCCTGGAGCGCAGCCTGGCTCGACACTACGACAGACGATCACTCCGCATCGAGGTGACCTGCAACCACTGTGCTAAGAGGCTGGCCTTCTTCAACAAGTGCAGCCTGCTGCTGCACGCCCGGGAGCATAAGGAGCGTGGGCTGGTCATGCAGTGCTCACACCTGGTCATGAGGCCTGTCACTGTAGAGCAGATGATTGGACAGCAGGACATAACGCCTATTGGTGGTAAGTAGGGTTGCAGCTAACGATTATTCGGTTAATTGGTTGTTTATTTTTACGATTTAATCGATTAAAGGGGAACAACGCCCATTTTCAAAATTCATACATGGTATTCCTATGCTCTAAGACAGCCCAAACATTTTAGTAAACATGAACAACTCTCTCTCAAATCCAAAAACTAGAGTACTAAAACTCAAACTTGTGATGTCATAGGGTATAAAGTGTGGAACTGCTCCGTAGACAATGAATTGGGAGAGATTTAGTCAGTAAAACGTCAGAAAATAGAGAAAATGACCATCAATCTCCCAGAGTCTGATGTGACGTCCTCAAAATTTCTTGTTTTGTCCGACTGAAAGTCCAAAAATCAAAGATAAGCAATTTACAATTATATCAAATGGAGAAAAGCAAAAAACTCTCACATTTTGAGAAGAGGATTTTTTTTTTGATTAATGATAAATGCATTGATTATCAAAATTGATGATTAATTTTTTGTCGATCGACTAATGAAGTAATCGACTGCTTGTAATTGTGTTTGATGCTTACATTCAGTTATGTTGTTTACAACATGCTAGGGAAATATCACAATATCTTTGACCAAATACCTCGATATTGATATTGCAATGACATTGTAGGGTTGACTATTGGTGCTTTTACAAAATATTTACACAATGAGATTTTTGATAAATAATCATCAGTAATGTGGATTAAAATAACTAAATGGGTAAAGGCTGCAGAGCAGCTACAACAGTCTGGTAAGTTCAGAAAAATACATCTTTACTGTAATGCATCCTTTAAAACCAGGAAAAAACAACACTTATGTTATTACGACGATATCTAGTCTTATATCACGATATCACTATAATACCGATATGATATATTGCCCAGCCCTACAACATGCCAGCGCTGCGACCTGCCAATTTCTTCTTGATTAATTGTTTGGTCTATAAAATGTCAGAAAATAGTGAAAATATCCATCACAATTTCTTGAAATTGCTTAGCCGCCCATCCCAAACCCAAAGATATTCAACTTACTGTCATAGACTAGACACATGCCTAAACAAGCAGGCAAATATTAAAAAATGACGAGCTGAAACCAGACAATTTTTGTTTAAAAAATGGCAAGCAATTAATCACTAAAAATTGTTGCTCATTAATTTTCTGTTGAATCGTTTCAGCTCCTCATTAAAGTCATAAAAGAATCACAAAAATAAGTTAGTTTGATAATATTTCGTGAAAAGAAACCCCCCCCCCCCATTCATTTGTGATTCATCTCCATTGACCACGTCCCATCTGTCTCTTCTGGTTTCCACCTTTTGGCTGACCAGGCCTGCTCTCCTCTTCGTCCTCCTCTCCTCCAGTCTCCTCTCCTTCCACCACACCCGGGGGCTCCGCCGCCTCCGCCAACTCCAGCCCGATGAAGGATGCTTCATCTCCAGCGTCGGCTCAGCCTCGGACGGTCCGCCGCGCGCCCCAGGGCCCTCAGGCGCTGATGCCTCTGCCTTGCAAGAAAGCTGAGGGGCTGCAGTACAACAGCTTCAAATGTCCAGAGTGCCAAACACAATTCTTGGGCAAACCTGAGCTGGTCACCCACTTCCAGCAGATCAGAGCTGCTCCCAACTCAGTGAGTCTTTTGTTTCATGCCACTGATACGTGCTGTTATGAAACACTGCTGGTGGTCACTGTTTGATTATACTTTTTCTTCTGTTTCAGACATGCACGCAATGCTCGCCTCCCATGATGCTGCCCAACTCGTGTGCCGTGTCCGCCCACCAGAGGATCCATAAACACAGAGCGCCTCATGTCTGTCCCGAATGTGGTGGGATCGCCCGCCAAGCCAGCTTCCAGACCCACCTGGAGGAGGCCTGTCTGCACTTTGCCAGGCGCATTGGATACAGGTGTGGAGACACTTACAAAAACCATCATTAAAGGGATAGTTTGGGTGTTTTGAAGTGGGGTTGTATGAGGTTCTTATCCATAGTCAGTGTATTACCTATAGTAGATGGCTAAAGTACATTTTGCTGCCGTCCCCATCCACTACACTGTATTGCTTTTCTCCTGTGTCGCTACTCCTGTCTGTTTCTCCAAACTGGGGGCGCACCGACCGTCATCTACTGTAGGTAATACACAACTATGGATAAGTACCTCATACAACCCCACTTCAAAACACCTGAAATATCCCTTTAAGACCTGTAATAACTGCTAAATGATCCTATAATATAGCTTCAACTAGGCCTTGACAAGATAGAGCAATGATTGTTTATTAAAGATCTGAGAAAATATGGTCATCATTTAGATTTATTGTCAGTAGTCATGCTTAACAAACCTATCATCATTGGCACCAATCGATTCCTTAGGTTTTCTAGTTTCGTACGATACCAGTATCTTCACTATAGCTTTAAGACTGAGCCCACTGCAACCTCTGAAAGACAGAATAGAGGTACTCTGGATCGATACTTGACGTCCGTGTGTCGATACAATATTGCCACGCAAAACATCGCGATACTATGCTGTATCAATTTAATATCTTCTTATAATACGTCATACTTTGAATCGTGTCTCAGGTGCTCGAGCTGCCAGGTCGTGTTCGGAGGGTTGAACTCCATCAAGTCCCACATTCAGACCGCTCACTGCGAGGTGTTCCACAAGTGCCCCAGCTGCCCCATGGCCTTCAAGTCTTCCCCCAGCGCCCAGAGCCACATCAGCACCCAGCACCCGACGCTCACCGGAGGACAGGCCAAGTACGTGTACTAACTTCTACCAAAACAACACGTGGGAGATTTTCAACCCACATATATAAAGAAATATCTCCAGAGGATGTTTAAAAACACACATTTGAAAATAGATCCCCTAAAATATGAATTATTTTTCTCCTTTTGCAGAATGATCTACAAGTGTGTGATGTGTGATACAGTTTTTACCCAGAAACCCTTGCTGTACATGCACTTTGACACTCATTTAGCCAAGCAAAAAGTGCACGTGTTCAAGTGTCCTGACTGCACCAAGCTCTACGCCCAGAAAGGATCAATGATGGAGCATATTAAGGTGTGTTTCAATATTCAGAGGTCATATATCGTAGATATTAAGTTGAATGGATACAGAATAATGTCACTGCAAATAATGAATTAGTCAAGTGCCTTTATGTGTTGCCCATTCAATGCTTTCTACAGTGAATGTCTTGGATCGGCCTTAGCAAGCTTACTACCCGGTTACCTTGTCCTAAGTTCTATACCAAGTACACTCGTTTTGGGAGTAATTTGTGTTTTTAGAAGTAAATAAACTCATTCTGAATTCTCTGCATGGCTCTCTCTCTCTTGTCTCACACTTTCCTGTCGTCACCTCTCAGACCGCTCACAGAGGACCGGCAGCCAAACAGACAGAGTCTCAGTCCGACGCCTCTAACGCCGCCTCGGCCCCGGCCAACACGTCCGTTCCCTCCGGCCCCAAATCGAAATCCTCCGGAAAACCTGACAACTCTGACGGAGAGGACTGGGGGCGGGAGCAGGAGGAGGAGGAAGAAGAGGAGGATGACGACGACGACGACGACGGGGACGAGGACTACGAGGCTCCGGGGGGGAACTCGACCGCCCCGGGGGCCAGCAGTCAACCCCCCGCCCAGACCGAGTGGACCTGCCCCCAGTGTCAGACCACCTTCACTGACAACGAAGACTATCTGAGTCACGTGAAGACGGAGCACGGCAAGGTAGCAGCTCTGTTATTTACTGATTGTATTGGATTTAATGATTACAGTCAGTGCACTAAATTTGAAGAGTTTAACGAGCTAATTGTACTTTGTGAATGGAAACTGACATCCAATCATGGAGGGTGAAGCAGAAAAAGATGCAGCACCCATACTTGGAGGGAAGCTGTTAATTTCCTGTTTGCACTGCTGCACATTTGACTGAGACTCAATATCTTTTTATCTTATCTCTCTCTGCGTGCGTGTGTGTGTGTGTGTGTGCCGTGTCAAAGTTCCCGTGTCGGATCTGTGGAGGCACGTTCAGCACGTCTTCCAGCCTGAGGCGTCACGAGCGTGTCATTCACGAGGGCAACAAGAGGGTCTTCCATTGCCAGTGAGTCACTCAAGCTTTCATCAAACACGTGTCTTATCGTTCGTCGGACACAAACTGACCCACAACTATGATTTTAAATTCATTCATTTTCAATTAGAGCTGCAACGATTAATCTATTAGTTGTCAACTATTACATTAATCGCCAACTATTTTGAAAATCGATTTATTGGTTTTTAAGTTTAAGTTTTTAAGAAAGAAAGTCTAAATTCTCTGATTCCAGCTTCTTAAATATGAATATTGTCTGGTTTCTTTACTGCTTTCTGACAGTAAACTGAATATCTTTGAGTTGTGGACAAAGCAAGACATTTGAGGACGACATCTTGGGACTTTGGGGAACACTGATCGACATTTTTCACCATTTCCTGACATTTTATAGACCAAACAACTAATCAATTAATCGAGAAAATAATCAACAGATTAATCGACAATGAAAATAATCGTTAACAGTGTCAACATTTGTAGTACTGATCAGTTGATTTCAGTATGAAATCAGTATGTATCTTGGTCACAATTCTTTCTCAGGGATCTGTAACAAGATGGTGTTTAAATTATGTGTTTATGAATTTTTTTTTTTTCTTTTCACTCATTCAATATATTGTAATCGGAATTTTAAAACTCCCAAATATCAGTCAGGTTATATTAATTATGCATAGATTTCTTTTTATATACCGATTTAACCCTGCGTGATTGTTTCTCAGATATTGCACAGAAGGCAAACGCACCTTTGGTAGTCGGTTCTTACTGGACAAGCATGTCCGGCTCCATCACAGGACCACAGACGGACAGGTGAGTCTCTAGACGGTGTCGTATACTAGTTCTGTTTCTGATCAGAGTTGTTTTTTAAAGCTGTGTCCCAATTCCACAATACAACGCATATATTGCATCACTTTTTGCATTATAACTGCAGAAACAGTTTACTATGATAATTTGTATATACAGTAGTACATATAATTAGAATTAGTATATAAAAATGGTGGAAATGTTTATTTGTATTTTTCTGATTTATTATATTTTAGATATATTTTTCTCACTATATTTTGTCTGTAATTATTTGTTTGTGTTTGTTTCCTTGTGGGTGTGCGCACTATGTACGTTATATAAGTTGTCTTTCTTATTAATTATGTTGTATGGAACTGGGACACAGTTGGATATAAATTCCCCTTGCCCTTTTTGCTCGCCTTGCGTATCAATCTTGCTGACGTTTAGTCTCTCTCTAACTTTTGCATCCTCAGGACCGACCCATGACGAGGAAGCGTGCAGCCACAGGGGGAGAAGGACCAGGTAGCTCCTCAGAACAGGACGGCGAGGGCGGACCTCCTGGAGGCAGGGCAGGAGACGAGGAAGAAAACGCCACCGAGGAAGGCGAGGAGGGCGCCGCGGGTCCCCCGGGTCCACCCGCTCCCGCAAAGAGAACCAGGGCGTCCATCGCGTCGACATCGCTGGCACCCAACGAGCTGGAGGAGGAAGACAACGTTTTCCGCTGCGTGCCCTGCGGCTTCTCCACCGAGGACGGGGCCGAGTTCCAGCGCCACATCCCCCAGCACCGCGCCGACACCGCCTCCTTCCAGTGCCTGCAGTGCGGCGTCTGCTTCGCGTCGGCCGGCTCGCTCAGCAGGCACCGATTCATCACCCACCGCGTGCGGGACACCCAGGGCGACGCAGACCGCGGCACCCCGCGCACCCACGGCTCCCCCGACGGCTCGCCCGCCGGCTCCCCCGGGGCGCAGGGCGAGGACGGAGAGGGGAACCTGAGCTGCAAGGTGTGCGGGCGGCGTTTCGACAAGGCCTCGGACCTCAACACCCACTTCAGGACCCACGGCATGGCCTTCCTCACCGCACACAAGACAGACAAGCCCCAGTAGAGGAGGGGAGGGGGCGGGTCCTCTGAGACTGACAGACGAGGAGGAGTCGAGGGTCACGACGGAGGAGGAGAGGCTGTAGAATATGAATGTTGATCCTGAGATGAAACAGCTGCTTCCTGTGCAGTTTTTTTTTAGCCACCATAAACAGTTAAACTCTAATCTACGGCACCTCTTCTGTGCGATTGTAACTGCATGTTTGATCATGTTACTGGTCACTTAACTGAACACACCTGTGATAGACTCTTGAGTGGAAACAGCCCCGAGCAAAGCATTTATATATCAGCCATACTGTGTTTAATACGTCTTGTCCTTCCCATTTCAATCACTCTGCACTGACTGTAGCCACCTGCCTGTTTATCCATGTAACACACGTACTTACATTCACCTCCCGCTGTACTCCTGACAGCTGTAGTGCCGACATTTTTTTGTACCTAACATTGTCCATTGTATTCACACTCGTTTGCCTCAAGTCCATTTTCATTATTCCAGGCATGAGATCATTTTTTTAACGGCTCCTTTTAAGACTGATCTCAAGACATCTGAAGCATGAAGGGGATTGTTTGGAGAAAATTAACACTGATTTTTATGTTGCTATAATATTTATTTATACGAAACACATGTACTGCTGTTGGTATTTGTGTGAGTCGGTTGCGTCAAAATCGTGCTAGACATGCGATTTACCCTGCAGCAGAGACCCGAGATGAGAATCTCTGAAGGCATTTCATTAGGAGACGAGGTTACTGGAGGTCTGTAACCTGTGTAGTGTGAATAATGTGTGATGTTGTTAATCGTTAAGCTAGAAGAAGAAGAAGAAGAAGAAGAGAGGTCAGGCTTCCTGCCAGTAGTATATGTGTACGTTTTGCCATGTAAATACATATTACACTAAAAGAAAGCGTTCTGGTTTTAGTAACTTGCTATGATAATGTGAATACGTATAGTATTTGTACTTGTACTGTTCCCTTTTTTTTTTCCAAACAATTTGAAGTTTAAAAGAATCCCCCCCCAGAGGTAGCTATACATTGTAATTACAAAGCGGAGGGAGAGCGTGGGGGGTTGTGTTGTCTTAATGTGTATGAATACAAAACGTTTATCTCTTTGAGACGGTTCTTTTTTTTATCTACAGAATCAGTGCTCGCTGTACTCACATTTCTTTTGTATGTTTCAAAAACAGCCTTCATGTTCACGTGACGGAGGCCTAAGAGTGGACTTCTTTTTTTTTTGTTTTTGTTTGTATCTTTTATATGTCATGATATCATATTTATATAGCTCAATAGTGAAAACTTTTATGTCATTTTCTTTTCCATGGTTGTGGTCTGCTTGCTGAAATGCCATACACTTTTTTGTGCTGTTTCGAAATAAATGTGTAAAAGAGACAAATCGGCTCGTTCCGGCAGGTTCATCTGCAGAGTTGAGGGTCGCATTCAGAGCAGCAGCTTCAGGTAACACTTTATAATAACCTCAGCAATAATAAATTACTGTTAAACAGTGAAATGATGATATATTTAATAATATAATATTTAATTATTATTATTAATGCTATTTTAACAGTTTATTGTTGCACACATATATTATATTAATGATGTATAAACCTTTAAGAAATCATTTGTAAAACATCTATAAACATTAACATAGATGGAACAGACTTCTGCACCTCCTCTTGTCTGTTTTCAGGCTTTAGAAAATCCAGCCGGTGACGGGAGACTTTGACCAATCACAGGTCATTTCAGAGAGAGAGCGTTCCTATTGGCTGTTCATTAAACAGAGGCAGCTCTCAATCACTTGCAAACTCCGATCAAATGGTCAAACTAAGGAGCATTGATCAAATATGAATCAATATTCTGTTACTGTAATGCATGAGAAAGTTTGCTGCAGCTGGTGGGCGTTGCTTGGTATTTCCTCAACTGATCTCAACATGGCTGCCGGATCACAAACTTTCTCATTTTACAGCTAAACAGTACACTACAAGATGTTTCTGAAAACATTTGAAGAGAGAAATAGGCATTACAGTAACAGAATGTTGATTCATATTTGATCAGCGCTGCCTAGTTTGACCGTTTGATCGAAGTTTGCGAGAGATTGACAGCTGCTCAGAGACGGCAAGGCTCCAGCTCGGCTCTGATTGGTTGTTTTCCTCCGGTCTGTGAAATCTTGCAGATGCCGTTAGGAGCACCGGAGGACACAGAGGCACATGATTTCTTTCAGATTACCTGTCTCATGCACTACTGTCAGGTTATAGTGACGTTATATGAAAATAACTTTTTTTAATCACATTTGCTCCGTTTCTACCCACTGCTGCTTCAACTTCATTATATTCATATTGCATTCACCTAGAATTCATATTATCAAACATTACAAAGACAGCATCAACGGGTATCACACCATAAATAGCATTTACTGCATAAGTGACAGTGTTTTCCTCTTTAACATGGCTTCATTTACTACGAAGTGGGTTTTCCACAGTCTGGCTTCACCCCCTCCAGCTCCAGCCCCGGCTTGCCCTCGGTGGCCTCCTGACATGACGTCTGGAGCTCAGACGGACTGAGAGGATGGTGCACTTCAACCATTAGCTCGTAGATCAGCGTTCCCAGCAGCGCCCCGACACAAGGAGCCACTATGGGAACCCACCACCAACCACCACCAGCCCTGTGAAGGGTTACATACAATCAGACTTTCTATTCCAAGTCATATTAATGTGGAAGTGCAAGTGAAATGTCAAACTACTAACTTGAAAACATCCGCTCCCCAGCCGGCGATGTACGTGAACAATCGGGGTCCAAAATCCCTGGCCGGGTTGAGGGCGTAGCCGCTGTTGGAGCCCATCGAGATGCCGATGACCAGCACTGCCCCTCCCACCATTACAGGCTGGAGACAATCAGGGACGGAGCTGTTCTTCTGGTCCCCCAGAGCCAGGACACACAGCAGCAGGGCGGCAGTGCCTATCACCTGGACCACATGGGAACTGTTACATACATGCTGAAAGGCAGTTGGGTGCACATCCTGTTCTTTATTTAGGCAAGGAGCAAAATGAGATATTTAATGAAGCAAAAATAGTCTTAATTCACTCTGATGTGAGCGACAGGCCTCTGAATGATCCGAAAGTTGAATGACAGTATCTGACCTGGTCCATGACTCCTCCCCACACACTGAGGTAGTCGGCTGGATAGGTGGCGAATATGCCCGCTGTGGCAGTGGGACCCGTCGCTGTCAGGTCACCTCCGCTGTACGCCCGGATGGCGTCTGCAAACACCACATCATACATGCGAAAACACACAAAAACACATGAATCATTACCAGACTTTTATTCATACTAAATATTAAAGGAGAAGTCACATATAGTCTGTGTAGCCCAAGCCTGATCCTGCGTATTCCTCTATGTTGTTCATTAAAAACACAATGATCCACAATGTTGCACTGGGCGACATGAACATGAGTTAATCATTGTTTACGTTCATAATGATAATTGTGGTCAGTGTTGCCGACTTGGCGTCTTTCTCACTAGATTTAGGGACTTTTGGAGTTAGCGTTGCTAGCTACTTTCTTTGGAAAAGAGTTACCAACACTGGGCTCAGTTTTCGGTTGGATCATTTTTAAAAATCTGGTGTTCTCTTGCTAGTTTCTCAAGATCACCGACCCTGCCTTTAATATACGGTCCTACCGCCAGAAATACCAACTGGAGCACCAAATGTGTATTAATCCGCAGCTGAAAATAGTCCCCAACAAATGTACCATTTACTGTAATTTTAGTAATGTTTGCTAAAAATTACAGTGCCCATCTGTTTTGAGGAATGAATGAGTTTGGGGCTGAATGCCACAAAGAGGGTTGGGAAGCTCCAATGTATTGAGAGCCGGTACTGTTGGTTTTGTTCTTTTTATGAGATTTGCTGACAATAAGAAAAAAGCAAAAACAATTCCTTTAAAGAGGACCTATTATGCTTTTTCCCTTTCCTTTAGTTTGTTATGTAGTTTTTTGTACATGTAAAGATACTACAGTTACAGAGGCCACACCAAAGGGCGTTACTCGGCCTGAAACACCTTGAATGAAGTCCTGCCTTTTCTTCCGTAACATGATGATGTCACCAAGTAACACGTTTGCATAATAGGTCCTCTTTAATATGAACTTTCCCCTTGTACCTACAGAACATTTCTTGTACTTCTACTCTACTGTTTGACAGATTAGCGTGATTCTGATTGCAGCGATCATTGTAGAAAACTCACCGTAGTACTGCAGGCCGACCGTGGCTGCAGCCAGAAAGCCTCCAAGCACTTGGAAGAAGACGTAGAAAGGCAGCTTGATCCAGGGATGTCTGCCCAGGACGCACAGGCTCAGAGACACAGCAGGGTTCAGATGGGCACCTTATGGTTGGAAATAGTCAAGAATTAAGAACGAAACATTTCAGAATTTAAACAGATTTGAGTCTCCTGAAATTGGCATATTAAGTTTTTTTTAAATACCCTTTGCATGCACATAAAATCTACATCAAGATGTTTTGACCTGCACAATGAATAAAGGTGATATTATTATATGTAATGCATGCATTTCTGTTGTGCACAATTTAGGGACTGTGGAGAAATTATTAGAGGCAGATGAGGGGGAGGGTTTGATATTTTTTTATTTTAGCTGAAGGCAGAGTAATCAGACTTTTTCATACGTCCTAAATTTACGTTTTATTTAATTTTATTCCTTTGCAATTTAGTTAATCCTTTAATAAATAGATAGATTAAAAAAGGACTAGAGTTCTGTCTTCATACAGTCCCTTACCTGAGACTCCACGAGACACAAAGACCCCAAATGTCACTCCCAGAGCAAAGCCCAGATTGATCGACAGGTACTGCCCCTTCTTATCTCCAGATGTGGTCACCTGGGCAACGGAGCCACATCCAAACAGCTGCAATTACATGAGATGAAGAGCTGTATTAGAAGAATACATCAACATGAGTGCAAAAAAAAACTATAAAAATCATAATAAAAGTTGCAGTATAGATGTGATGAAGGTACTGAAACTTAATTGCTCATATTCACACAGAAAAGTTCAACAACTCGTGGCACAGATAAGCGAACACACATCGCTGCCTTTGGTATAATATCCTGTTTTATGAACTTCATTGCTAAGGAACCTGCTTTATGATTTGTGTTGTAAACGTTCATTGCCCTGGCAAGTGAGACAGTTGAGATAAAAGCAAAACCACACAAACATGGCCAGCAGAGACGAACAAACATCACTGCTTCATTCCAAATCACTGATGCACCACCCTCGCTCTTTATCCTCACTGCCTCCCTCTCTCTCATTCTGTCTGTCTGTCTCTCCGTCAGGCCAAAGTCCTTAATGGTTACCTATTGTGTGGATTCACTAGCTGCTTCAAAACAAGCAATTAAGCATGTGATTGTTTTAGGTAGCTATATGAAATACTTAATGCTGAATTTAATGATCAAGTGAGGATTTGGATGCATTGGTAGAGAAAACATTCGTTGTTTTCTGCATCTTTACAGCATTTACAGGTTGCATCTACTGTAAAAACACAAAGATGAAAGTTAACAGTCTTTGCCTCAACAGGAATTTGAAATATTCACAGACACCGTGTTGAAATTGACTTTAAAGGGTGAATTATTTGCTGTACTTTGACAACTTTATGGTTCAGAAAAAGATGTGATTAACCTCTTCTATCTATATCAAAGTGCCTCATGCAACTGACTGACAATTTAGATCCATGAAATAAATACTCACAATCAGGACGTAGACTCCGAGGCATTCAGCCATGCACTCCCTGACCAGTTGGTTTCTGATCTGACATTTCTTCAGCAGCCTCTCCATCCCAGAGGTTTGTTCTGCACCGTGTGGCCACAGGTGAGCTTTTTTCAGAGCCGGGCTGCTGTCATCAGGTGGATTTGACCCACACAGCACTGCACTGTCCGCCTGACTGAGCAGAGTTTGCCCTTTCATACTGGAGCCGTAGGCTACGTCACACACTTTATGGCCCGGCTGAGTACGTGGTGGTGTGTGTGCACGCAGGAGGAGAGGAGAGTAGTTCACCTTGTAGGACATCTTTACACCTAAATCACAGCAGACATGATTAGAAATACTTCACTGCACAGAACTGGACTCCTCCAAACAGTCCTGACTCACTTGGTTGGTTTGCTGTGATCTCACCTGACTAGAATTAGCTCTGATTGTTCCTCTCGTTTGATTGGTTGTTACATTTCTTCTTCTCTGACAGCAAACAGGATCTGACCCTTACTGTCACACTGAAGCTCAGCAGCTTTCATCTAAAAACAAGGAAAGTGTGTCCAAAAATTCAACCCCCCCCAAAAAAAAATCATATATATATACACACACATATAGATAAATATATAAACATATACGAATACCTATACATTTATATTATATAATATACATATATACACAAATATACATAGAATATACTGTAACAACTTGTTTTTGTGCCATATTGCATCTGTATAAATTACCACAGAATAATAAATCTGATAAGAGATGGAAATCTCTTTGGCTGGCACCATGTGTTCGTGCAGTCATCACCGTAATCATCTATGATAAGAAGAATTACTCCTCCTGTCAACAGTCATGAGAGAGATAAGTGACGGAGATTATACTCTAGGTTTTAGGTGTATTTTTCATATGTATGAAATCAAATGTATCTATTTCGTACACCCTCAGTTTTGTTGGATTTTGCAACTGGTGTCAGCAGTGGAGTAAATTACTGCACATGACATAAGACAACGTGTATGTCGTGTGATTACCACACTAATTATAGTATAAAATGACAGTCTGTTAAAGCATTAGATAAGAGTAATACAAGAATAGTAGTAGTAGAATATAGTCACATCTCACATAAGATATTTTATGGTCTAATAGCATCTGTATAATCAGTTTTAAAGTCCATCTGTTTCCTGTGAAGATAACTTCCTTTTCTAAAAGCGAAAACAGAAAGAATGTGAATGAAGGGGAAGCTAAACAAATGACTTCAAAGGACATGAATATACTACACACTCTGTGTTCCCTGGATGAATGGCATGTCTTTCTGATCACTGGCTTTTACTTGATCAATGAAACAGCTCATAGAGAAATAGACAAATATTAGTGGCTGCAATGCATGTAACACGAAAATCCCTCGAGTTCCTCTTTTCTTCTGGTTGCACTTTTTGTGTTTTCTGAACATTAAAGGCTTAAAAAACACGCAAGGTGCTCAAATGTTCCTCATGTTTCTGTTTGGGCCGTTGGAAGCTGCTTTCTGCAAAATAGTAACGACAGAGAAATAAGACGGGTTTAAACTTTACTTTTTGAGTGAACACACTATAATTCCTGTTTGTTTATGAAAATATTTCAAAAGGAGAGTTCTCTCTAAAGTTGAGTGAATTGCCCATTTTCAATGGAAAACTCCCAAGGTCCTACGATCTCTACTCCCCTCACAACGACAGATTTGCCAGAACATGAGAGCAATGAAACCTTTTGATATTTCTTACATGAAAGAGCACTACATTTTTTTAAGTTTCAATTGAAAATAAATTAAAATTCTTTCCTGTATCTGAAGGACACAGAAACCACAAACCTGATCCAGGTCACACTGACACATCATTTATATGAGGGCCTTTTATTTAATGGACATTTTGAGGAAGGATTGAGAAAAGGAGAAGAAGAAGAAGGAGAAGTGGGGTTAAGGTGGAATAAGATAAATAAGATGGGGAAGTCAGAATAGGTGATTTGCAGTCATCCATTATACGTCGTGATAAAAGAGCTAAACTGAAAAGGACCTGAGCCTGAAGGCTTTTAATCAATTTGGAGGGTTCAAGACTGTTAGAAGCTTGGCAGAAACACGGCGACAAGCAAAGACATGACAAGAACAGAACAAGCTGCATTTACTGCCAGTTTGTTTTGGATGTGCGTACCCTACACCCCGTTAGTCTTGGATTTAAAATTCAACCTTTTAAAAAAGCATACCCTCCTAAACTAACTTGCTTCTGTTTACTAAACCACAAAAACAGTTTGTTTACTGCAGATTTTCAGCCCAAACTAACCGGGTAGGATGGACCACAACCGTGCACTGCAATATCATCTGGCTCTGAGTGTGCATTCTCCCTTTAATACCAGGACACTAAAACATGAATGAAACAGAATGATGTTACTGTGAGAGATAAAAGCTACAGGTGGAAAAAACACACCAACATCCCAACCAGCTAGTGCAGTTAAATCAGCCCAAAAAAAAGTCGACAAAAATACCATGAATATGAATTAAACTGGAAGAGGTTGCCATATTTAAACTATTTGAGTTGTTACACAAGTAAAAACTGTAAAATTGACATACAAAAGCAGGATCTGCAATACAAGGGTAAGCATTTATGCAGAACACACAAAATAGTATCTGTGATTCAGTATTTTAGAAACGAAAAATGTTTTTCTCTAGACTGTATTGTTTGCAAGAAACCAAAGGACTAACTGAAGGCCGAATTCACACCAGGTAGCGGCAAAGTGCGGCTCAATAAACACATTTTTCTGAGGCCGGGAGGCGTTTTCATGTGTTTCAGGCGGGAAGAAATTCTTTTGTAACACAGGTCAACATGTAACAGGAGTCACGCGATCGCTTTACTGAATCAAACGGCCGCAGCTCGCTGAACTCTGGAGCGGCCGACACAGCTTTCTATAGACATTGCATGGCAGCTCGCTGCAGGCCGCACTTCCCCGCTGCTCCGGTGTGAATTTGGCGTTAAAGTTGGTCAAATAAATGTCCAACAAAGATGTAAATATATTAAGACTCTTTATTTGACATATCACACACTGGAAACCATACAAGCTTATCCTACAGGACAGTTCAAAAATAAAATATGTAACTGTGAATTGTTTACAACCTGATGTGTCTTCGGGATTGGCAGTTACTAGTCTACGTGGTTAGTTCGAAAACCCCGGTGTGACCTTAAACAGGCCAGAGACCCGAATCCAACACATTCATTTTGGCAATTGAGGGTCGTAGAAGTGTTCTGTCTGTAAACAAATATATCTTATACATATGCAAACTCACAGCTGTCGAGAAAACACTCGGACTGAAAAGTTTTCAAGGAACAAAAGCTACGGTCAACCGAAGAATATATTCCACTTTGGGTGTTACTTAAAGCTTCCAAAGAACTTGGAGAACAATGAGTCATCGTCCCGCATATCCGAAAATGGATTTTGACCACCTGGAATATAAACAAGAATGCATTAGAACTAGATCAAGCTACTGCATTAGATATAATACTCTAAAAACGCCTACTATGTATAGACTGACCTGATATGACGGGTCCAGTTTGATGGTCTGTTCCCTTCAGGCTTCCAGGACCTCCTGAGCGGGTCACCGTGGTCTCTTCATTGCCTTGGCCGTCTCGAACTGTTCGCCTCTCCTCTACAGTCTGACAGACAGCAGTAAAAAACATAAATTCAAAGTGGCAACAAAAAAGAGAGGATTACAACTGGAGATAGAAATAGTCATAATCGTAGTTTTTAGGATGTTTTCCTCAGCATGAATCATGTCTCAGACCCCGGCACTATTACTGTTATGTTCCATCCACTCGGCCTAAACTGGGCCACTTGAACTGTCCATGAAATGATTGAATATCTGTTGTTAAAGTGTACTAATTTTGATTTATATAAAAAAAAAAAAAATCAAGATCTCTCACCCCATCCGGTTTCACCACCTTGGTGACCATGACTGACTGGAAGAACGAGCGGGTCCTTGGTTGGTTCGGCGCCTGACCAGCAGGTGGCGTCAGAAACTGATCCAAGCCACCAGAGGACACTGCAGAGTCCAGATCTGGATGGGAAGGATGGTAAAATCAGTTTGGAACACTGAGCAAAAATCATATTCTTCATTTGTTTTACTGAAGGATTAAAGATATCACCCACCTCTGTCTTCCTTGCGCTCCTCCTCTGGAGATTTCTGTGGCCCTCTTTTCCAAATATCATTAAACTGTTAAGACACATTAAGAAACTTCATACATAGCAATAACCAGGAACCCTTCATGTTCACTTCATTCTTTTTGGGTTTTATCTTCTTTTTCTTTCCTTATATTTTATTTATCGTATAATTAATTGTATTTTTATACTGTGAAATATATTTACTGAATTTTTTGTAATGAAAAATCTGAACCTGTACTTTATGTAACTACTATATTGAATTGTATAAATAAGTATTTAAAAAAGTAACCTTTCACATTGCCACAGAAACAAAGTCTTGATGGAAAAAATTTAAGAAAATATTATCTTGTTCACCTTTGAAAAAGGGGTCCAGCTGTGGAACGACGAGCTGGGAAATTCTGGCGACTCATGAGAAGGATCATTTCTGGGCTCTCTAGATGGCCCTGCTTGGGGTCCTTGTGGGTCGTTGTTGGGGGATTTGAGCATATAGTCTCTGAGAGAGTACCCACGGGATCCCCCTGCACCCCTCTCTGCTCTGCCCTGAGGTGGTGGAGGTGGCATGATACTGGGAACACCTAGAAGAACACAAGTGAGACATAGACTGAATCTACAACTGGGAACTGGAATAGACTGAGATGGTAAAGTACTGGATCATGGCTCATAGTTTTCATACCAAAGTGTCCAGACTCTGACTGTCCGTCCCAGCGGCCCAGCTGGGAGAAAATCTCCTCCATCTCCCTGAGGACGTGGCCAAACCCTGGGGGCTCCTGCATCCTCATCCCGTCGGGGCCAACGCTGAAGCCAAACCTCCAGGCACTGTCAAAGGGGTCCTGCTGGTCCCCCCGGAACCCATCATAGTAGAACCTGTCTTCTTCATCATCATCATCATCATCGTCGTCATCATGGGTCATTGCATCGAAGAAGGGGTCCCTGATAACATCACAGTGAGTAAAATGGATGAGTATTCGTGGCATTAGTATAAACTCAGAAAAAAAAGTTTGGAAACTTGTGTTTGGTGGATTATTTCTCTGTTGTTACAATGCTAATTGGCATTGTATTTTACATGGTATTCTCCTGTTGGAATTGACTCTTGTTTTGAGTTGTTTGGTGGATTGGATGATTGAACTCTCTATCAGTAACAAGGAACAAACAAGACATATTTGCAATTTTACACTTTATTCATTTAATACACCATCAGGAGGAGGTGCCAAGCTGCGTATGGATCTTCCACCGCTACTGAGGCTCCTGACAAGAGTCGACACCAACAGGAGAATACACTGTTTACCATTGGCAGAGCATTTTGGCACTTTCTTGGGCGCTACTCAGATAATCAGCTGTGCTGCTCATCCCACAAATGCATGATCCTTACAAGTGGGACATCATTGTGAAGGTAAATAAACAGGCTTTCCAACGATGTAAAATACAATGACCATTAGCATTGTAACAACAGAGAAATAAACCACCAAACACAAGTTTCCGAACTTTCTTTACCCAGTTTACTTCAAGTCTTGCTTTGGGGTTTATTCGTTGTGTGCACTAACCAACGTTGGTAAACCTTAAAGTACTCAATCGTATTAATCCCGAGGTCACTGTGAACCTACATAAAACAGCAACCGTGTTAGCTGAGGGACCCCTGTGGTGAACCTGGCAGAGAAGCTTTAATCTAGTCTCTGAAGCTGTTTCTAACTCACGCAACAGCACCAAGTTAGCTGACTTCTGTTAGCTCAGAGCGGCTGTTACTTGACTTTAGACTCCATAAACTCACCTTTGGCCTCGGTAATGACCTCCAGGTACTCCGAAGAACCCGCGAAATAAATCAAAAACACTCATTTAGCCACAGGTTTTGAAGAAAACTAAACCATAGCTTAAAAAAATACACAAACAACAGCAGAAACCTGCTGCAGAAAACGAAAGTCTCTGTTGTTGATGCTATCAGGTGCCGTAAAGTGTTCTAGTTACGTCAGAATGACGCAACTAGTCGTAATGCTACGTTACCGTAAATATCAGAAGGAATGCGCAGCAGAAATAACAGCACTCTTTATTCACTGTTGTTAATGATGGAAAAATACACAAGTTGAGTCTGCTTTACTTGAATAATTGCATCCGTTTTGTGCTAAAGTCTACTCCATGTTTTAAATTACTTTTAAAAACCATCAAAGGAGGACGGTCTGCAGGGCAGATTATAATGCACTATACTCATTTTTAACAGTCTCTTCTGCACTATACTCATTTATAACAGTCTCTTCTGCACTATTCTCATTTATAACAGTCTCTTCTGCACTTTACTCATTTATAACAGTCTCTTCTGCACTTTACTCATTTTTAACAGTCTCTTCTGCACTAAATTCACTTTTTAACAGTCTCTTCTGCACTATACTCATTTATAACAGTCTCTTCTGCACTATACTCATTTATAACAGTCTCTTCTGCACTTTACTCATTTTTAACAGTCTCTTCTGCACTTTACTCATTTATAACAGTCTCTTCTGCACTTTACTCATTTATAACAGTCTCTTCTGCACTATTCTCTATAACAGTCTCTTCTGCACTATACTCATTTATAACAGTCTCTTCTGCACTTTACTCATTTATAACAGTCTCTTCTGCACTTTACTCATTTTTAACAGTCTCTTCTGCACTAAATTCACTTTTTAACAGTCTCTTCTGCACTATACTCATTTATAACAGTCTCTTCTGCACTATACTCATTTATAACAGTCTCTTCTGCACTTTACTCATTTTTAACAGTCTCTTCTGCTCTATACTCATTTATAACAGTCTCTTCTGCACTATACTCATTTATAACAGTCTCTTCTGCACTTTACTCATTTATAACAGTCTCTTCTGCACTATTCTCTATAACAGTCTCTTCTGCACTATACTCATTTATAACAGTCTCTTCTGCACTATACTCATTTATAACAGTCTCTTCTGCACTATTCTCTATAACAGTCTCTTCTGCACTATACTCATTTATAACAGTCTCTTCTGCACTTTACTCATTTATAACAGTCTCTTCTGCACTTTACTCATTTTTAACAGTCTCTTCTGCACTTTACTCATTTATAACAGTCTCTTCTGCACTATACTCATTTATAACAGTCTCTTCTGCACTTTACTCATTTATAACAGTCTCTTCTGCACTATTCTCTATAACAGTCTCTTCTGCACTATACTCATTTATAACAGTCTCTTCTGCACTATACTCATTTATAACAGTCTCTTCTGCACTATACTCATTTATAACAGTCTCTTCTGCACTATTCTCTATAACAGTCTCTTCTGCACTATTCTCTATAACAGTCTCTTCTGCACTATACTCATTTATAACAGTCTCTTCTGCACTATACTCATTTATAACAGTCTCTTCTGCACTATACTCATTTATAACAGTCTCTTCTGCACTATTCTCTATAACAGTCTCTTCTGCACTATACTCATTTATAACAGTCTCTTCTGCACTTTACTTTAACAGTCTCTTCTGCACTATACTCATTTATAACAGTCTCTTCTGCACTATTCTCTATAACAGTCTCTTCTGCACTATACTCATTTTTAACAGTCTCTTCTGCACTAAATTCACTTTTTTTAATAGTCCTGTATCACAGCTGTTACCCTGCACTATATTCAGTTTTAACAGTTTTTCTTCATCTCCTTGTATTTTTATATTTGGAATAATTTTTTGTACTTTGCACTACTAACTTTTTTACTGCCTTTTTACTAACATGTTTTGCACTATGGAACTGTGATGCTGGAAACTTGAATTTCCCTCGGGATCAATAAAGTTACTATCGATCGATCTATCTATCGATCTATCCATCTATCTTTTAATAAAAAATATACAAGATATGATCCATTGTTACTGATTGTATCTCGACTAACTACATCAAAATGCAGTTACATGTTAATGCACCAAAAACTGACAACCTGATATTTTCAGGTGGAATTCTATTCATTCATTCATTCTCACTGTGCAATATCATTTTCCACTTGTGCAATTTTGTTAATGGTCTGTTTATTGTCAATACTGTATATACTGCTCCTATTTTTATACTTCCTTCTATTTAAATGGTTCATATTTTGTTACACTTCGTTTAGCTCTTTCTCTTTTTACTGTGTTAGCTGATGCATCTTGTTTTTTGCACTATCCCCTTTGCTGCTGTACAATGCAAATTTCCCCACTGCGGGACTTAGAAAGGAATATCTTATCAGTTGTGAAATATAATATACGCTTAATAGAAGGCTGCTTGAGGCCGTTCTGCTGCATGTAGCCTACTATTAATGCTGATGTCTTAGCAAAAAATATTTTGCTGATCATTTTTTGTTGAGTAAAAAATGTTATACAAGACTTTTCCCTGTAATGGAGTATTTCTACATGGTATAACTACTTAGGGGCTTAGGATGTTAATACTTCTACCACCACTGCCTGTTGAAGTGTTTGCTAAGTTGCTGGGCTGGCTGCTGTTTCCTAGCAACGGCGTTCCATCACCAAGCGACCGTAACGCTTCATCAGTGAGACAAAATTCCAAAGGAGCATTATGACGCCAGTCAGTCACCTAGGTAACAGGAGTTTAGATGTTAGAGTGCAATATATTGAGAACTTCCCCCAATGGACTGTGCACTATAAAAACACAGGCTATTTAATTTAGAAGATAGTTAGTTGTGGAATTAATGAGGGTAAATTAGGCATTCAGAAGTTTATCTGGAAGTCCATCAGGCTCCACAACCAAGGCTGACCCCCACATGAAAACTGCACTATCTGGACTACCTTAAACTTAAAACACACACTATCTGGACTATGTGCATCTATCTGCACTACCTGCAACCACTTCTCCTAACCACTGGTGCACTTTAAACTTTCTTTACACTACATCCCATATACCATTTTATAGACTGCATATATTACATCTATTTATTGTACACTACATTTTTTTATTGACAGACGGTACACACCATGTTCATTAACTGATTAGTCAATCGACAGGAGAATAATCGCCAACTATTTTGATATTCGATTAATCATTAAAATAATGTTTAAATGGCGTTTCCAGCCTGTTTATATCATATTAAACTGAATATCTTTGGAGTTAAGTTACCATCCTCTCCTCTAGCTGAGTTACCATAGTATATATCTATATATAGATATATAGAGAGAGAGTAAAGTGTTAGATGTCAAGAAATAAACAGACAGCGTCAGAGACTACTTCCCACAATGCACCTTCTCCTTCTCCTTCTTCTTTAAGGTTTATTGGCAAACAATGATTTGGTACATTACCACCACCAGCTGGTCTGGAGTGTGGATCATTCTGGCTAATAATTACTATAGCCCAAAAAATAAAGAAAAGAAAAAGAAAAAGAAAACAAACAACCTCATATTTTCCCAATCATATTAATTTGTCTAAGACACTGAAATAATGTTCTATAACACTCATTTAGTGAGTTCTTTTGTAGAATATCTATTTAATCAAAGTGTACTTTAATCTCTATGAAGCCTTCTTTCTTCCTCATATCTCCCACAATGCAACACAACATGCTCCACCGTTTCCTCTTGTCCACAATAATCACATCTACCTGAGTCATGTTTACCTGTTTTAAATAGTGTGCTGTTTAGTCCAGTGTGTCCAAATCTAAGTCTTGATATGATTGTCTCATCTCTCCTGTTCCTTCCTACACACCTCATTTCTCCCACTTTCCTCTGAACTCTGTCTAACCACCGTCCTTTCCACAATGCACCTGTTCACACGACACCTGTTCACAACTCTCCATTATTCCTGTTGCCCTTAAGTAATTAATTAGAAGATTGTGTACTTTCTTAGACGTCTTTCCCAGCAGATTGTAATATTTCCATCATCTACTCCTGAAAGCAATTCCCTTCTTTCTTTGTCATATTTGTTGCACTATATAAGAACATGTTTGACAGTTTCCGGTTTATTACAGAGCGTTCATAGTCCATTGGGTGCTTGCCTATTCTCTGGAATGTTTGGTTTAATCCTGTATGTCCTATTTTCAGACGGGTAATGACCATCTCTTCCCTTGGGCTCATACATGTTTCTGAATAATGTACAGATGTCTCCCTGGGTCACTTAAGTCCCAGTATTCTTGGCAGGATAAACAATGTGGCTACAGGCGTTGGACTGATAAATATCAGATATCAATAAATATCGAGTATTTATTGAGCATATTTACAGCTGTACATTCCACAGTATTTTAGAACAGTTATTGAATTTCCAGAAAATACAAAATTGGGTCACTCAGCTGGTCGACTCATCTTGTATTCTATGTAACCACAAGTCAAGAGAACACTGATTACTGCAGTTTACAGTAAACAAGGGATTTTAATGAGGAAAAGAGAAGGAACAGACACTCATATTTACATTTCAAGATCATTCCCTTGAGATAATTCACTGTCGTCTCAACGTATCAAACATGTTTTATGAACTAAAAATTCATAGTTAACACAAAATACAAAAATATTAATTATCCCAACAGAACATTATCTCAGGGTGTCAATGCTAAATATGAGCAGCATAAAATAATAATCTACAGCACCTCCAGAACAAGAGAGGAGTCATGATCTCCAGATGATTATCATCAAACACTGCTGAGCTCTGTTTCAGAAAGAGAAAGAGGATTAGTAAAAACTTTGAGTTAGTTAAACCTGAGATGATGTAAACTCTGGATTTTCCCTTCCAGAAAGAGAGATAACTTAAACTGTGGGTCAGCTACCATGGTAACAGAGTCAGTCGCCATGGTAACTCGACCTGCTCCCTGTTACAGAGCCAGACACGCTGCTTTATTTCCTCCTTCATTCAGCGCGCATCGAAGCGGAGGATTAATTAATTAGTGGAGGATGGACAACAATGGACAACACTGAATTAAACTTTAATGTGCTATTGACACTTTTCCCAGCTCTGACTTTTTTAAAGATAAATGTGCACAGTCAGCATATACATGTACTAATATCTCTACGTTGACTGGATTAAAATGGAGGCCATGTTGCCATGGTGAATCGTGGTATCAGAGCTCTATTGATGATGGCTTTTTATGTTCAGGTTCAACCTACTCGGAGTAGATTGATCGGACTCTGATCAGCTGTTCTGAGTTTCCCTCCTCAGGATGAGTCCACTCAGAGTTCAGGCTCAGACTTTGTTAAAGCTGAGACCTGAAACGAGGCCCTGGCTGCTCTTGACCTCCATGTGAACAGACCACCTCAAACACAGTATTAGTAGTTGCACTACACTAACATTTTCATCTAATGGTCATCAGACAGAAGATACCACACTGACAACCGCTTCACCATATTTCAAACTTCTTGTCCTTCTTAAAGGACGTTGTGTCCACAATGTTGTTCCTGAAGAGTCTAGAAAAACAGCGAAACAGAGAGAGCAGACGTCACTCAGCCAGAATAAGATGTGAATCATTGAAGTGATGTCAGCCGATGAGCACAGCTGGTGCACTAATGAATGGATGCTCACCGCACGGTGTCAATGGAGGGGTTGGTGGAGACCACCTGGAGCAACACGGCAGTTGAAGCATCAGTGATGTTATTGTGACTCAGACTGGAACATGAACACAAACAGAGATACAGAGGAACATTTATTACAATACATGATATCAGATCAGCCGGCTGCTGCTGGAGGCCGTAGAGGTGACTCAGACTACAACAATAAAAGCTTTAACTTCCTTCTACTTCCACACAGACTCAAATGAAGCAAATATATCGATTCTGCCATTAAAAAAACTTAAAAAATAAATAAATCATGATACATAAATTAATTCATGTAATTGTGGGAAGCCAAAATCATGATGAATATTTGATGATTAATTGTGCAGCCCAACCTCTCAGCTCATTAAACTGTGAGGAGCTGACATTACTGGCTCTTTTTGAACCTCACACAGACTCCACCTGTTGCTGTAGTATATCTATATATAGACAACACTGCATTAGATCAATTCTAGGCACATAAGACATTTACAGTTTGCCACTCACTCCAGGACTTGTACTTTGTGCAGATGTGAGCTGAGTGTGAGCAGCAGCTGGTCAGTGAGCTGACAGTGACTGAGGTCCAGCTCTGTCAGCTCTTCAGAGGAGTACAGCATCCAGGCCAAAGCTCCACAGACCCTCTGATCCAGTGTGGTGTGACTGAGGTCCAGCTCTCCATCCAGGGCTCTGCAGAGGGACACTGCCCGTCTCACTCTGTCCCTCTCACTGTTCACATGAACCAGGGACACCAGCTGGAGGAGGACAGCTTTACTGGCTCTAAACAGAGCAGAGAGAAGACCGTTACGGTGCAGAAACATGAATGAAAACAAGCTTCTTCTCAGGTTTCAGTCATGTTGTGGTCTTTCCCACCTGAGGCGGACTCTGTCGAGGACAGGAAACAGCAGATCCAGTCCGCCGTCCTCCACCTCACAGTCCTGCAGGATGAGCTGCGTGTCCCTGCTGCGGCGTCTCAGGATGGTGGAGACGGCCCTGCAGTCGTCACCAGTCAGATGGAGAGTGTCCCTCTGATCCAGATTCACACAGGAGGAGCAGGACAGATCCAGCCTGTGCTGCACAGTCCTGAGCAGGCTGACTGCTGCCCCCTGCTGGGCCTCAGAGGCAGCACAGCAGTGGACCAACCTCAGCAGCAGATTCCTGTCAACACTGGGAGGAAAATTCATCTATAAATTAAACTAATATAACCATGTGGTTTCATTGATCAGTCACCAATATGATCTGCAGATTCACATTTACTCCAAACAAAAACTATTAAATAAAATAATATTAATTAAAGCCCCCTCCAGTTTATCTTGGCATTTCTATATTTCATATTTATTTGAATCATTTCCTGACTAACTTGATTAACCACACTGTTTGCCCAATTTTATTTTTTGACCAATAACTTAATTTTGTGCTCAAAGTTAAAAAAAGGAAGGTTGTTAAAATGTGAATATGACGTCTGACTATAGTAGAGGCTGCAGGTCAAAGGTCATCCTCCAAACTGCAGGTCAAAGGTCATCCTCCAAACTGCAACTTATCGTAGTTGTGTCCTTCATTTCTACCAGTAATAATAGCATAGAGCCCATCACGTTAATAGCTAAGATCTGGGAACACGGTGACATCACTGATAAGCATTCTGATTGGTCGAGAAACAGAAGCGGTCAGACATGTTGGAAACAAACCTCCTACTTGTGTTAAAGAGACACTAAACAGTAGATTTATGACACAAACAGTCAGCATCACAGTTTAAAGACCAGCTTCCTGCTTCAGCTTGGTCCCACTGTACTGACTGGAGTTTCCTCTACAATGAGGGATCATTACTGACATCTTCTTTCATCACTTTCAGTGTGACCTCCACATAAACTGGTTTAGAGAATCTGGAAAAGCTGTTGGTTTTTTTCCAACCTGTGTGATTGCTAATGTGATTCCTGATCAGACTTGTTTTCAGCACCATGCTCTCAGATCTCGGTGAGTACGATGTGATTATTACTGATAGAATGATGGACAAAACTACTAAGAACCGATGTGTAATGAACCTGAATGATCCTGTGATGTCATATATACATTAATACATGTTTTTCCAGGTGAAGTATATCCTGTGTTGTGGGGCGTACTGATACAGGTACAGCATTGAGACACCATCACTACTGTCTGACCTGAGTTGAGAAACTTTGTCCAGCATAAAGAGGATGGACTCTATTTCCCCTGCTGGGATGGAGGTCCACAGGAGGTCCAGTTTAACTCTGTCACTGTGTTTGAGTGTGAAGAGCAGCGCGGCACAGTCCACCGAGTCCATCTCTCTGCCGGTCAGGCTGATCACATGATCCAATGACCTCAGTAAACTGGGTATAATGGGACCAGCTCCAGCTCTATAGATCTCTCTGATGGCGGTCAACACAAAGGTGGGACAGGGTCTGAAAGCATTAAGTGTATTCACCAGGACACTTTGTTTAGTGAAAACAAGCCACAACAACACATGTGGAAATGATTAAAAAAGATAAACTGCATGTCTGTATCTGGTAAAATGTAAAAAAAAAAAAAAAAAATTGATCACCTTTTAAACACAATCCTGTCCAGAAAGGGAAGCAGACGTGCGATGCTCTCCTGTAAGAAGCTGTTCTTCCTCACGTTCACGGTGATGGTCTGAGCTGATGACTGCTGCAGCAGATAGTGAAGAAGCTCCCAGTTCAGACAGCAGGAGGTCAGGTCTCCACCTACCTTACTCAAGAAGGACCAGGTCAAGTCCTTGTCCTGGACTTCATAAAGAAGGGAGAGTAGCTGATGGAAAGTCTTCTTACTCAGTCTGCAGATAGAAATGTATGAATATATGTTACAACAGTCAATTATTACCACATTTTCATTCATTAGTTTATGAGGCTCAGGAAACACTTGTACTTGATTGTTAGAGGGCCATCATGCAGCAGAAGTGGAATGAGACCCTGAACAGGAACACAGAAGTCAGTCAGGTCTAACCGACTAAGTGTCCAGTATCTCAACAGGGACGCCAAACTACTGACAAGCTTCAACAGTACTCTTAGTGATGATGGGACCGTCTGAGGAGAGAGAGAAAGCTCTTCAATAGTCACCCGACAGTTCTCTCTCTCTCTTCTTACCCATCGACACAGTAGCAAGGCCATGCCGTTAGAAAGCCTGAAAATAAAAGAGCAGCCGTGACATAACTAACTGGAGAAGATGGTGTCACAAGAACAAAAGACAGTAATTCTATTAAGTAAGTGCGTACCTCAGACTGTGTAGTTGTGTTGTTCGTCTAAAGAGGAGGAAGACTCCTCTGACAGACATTTTTCTGGGTGTGAGGATGAGATCCACATCAGAGCCACAACGTCTGAGAACTGTCCCCACAGAGCGGCAGCTTGTCCTGGGTAACTCTCCTGTTAACAGCAGGGTGAACCCCAGCAGCTGCAGCAGAGAGGACAGCTGCTCGGCCTCCTCTCTGGATCTCACAGAGATGCATGAACATACTCTCTGGAAGAACTCTGGATCACAGCTGGAACACGACAATGTGGATAGAGTGTGAAAACAGAAAAAGGTAAAGACACACTGCATTACAAACCATGTTATGTACAACGTCTTTCATCAAGGGTGGAATTTAGAGGAAACAAACATTAGGATGAAGTTTTTGTTGTGATGTCACACTATATTAAAATACTGCGTATTAATAAATAATTACTGAACTGAACAATGGCATTCATCTTTATCTACATTATGTTTATGTAACTGAAGTGATGAGTTAACTTTTGACAAAACACTGGTGATTATGAGATGCATTTTTGATGAACCTCTTCTGAAGTAAATATACAGTATTATTAAATAAACTGTATTTGTCTGACTTACCTGAGCTGTGAGATATAAGGCAGACACTGTAGGAAACTCCTCACTTCACTCTCTTCATCTGAGCAGCCTGTCAGCTTCACTGGTTTCTTCTCTGGTTGGAGTTTCAGCACTTCCAGGAGGATGGAGGTCTTTCTCTTTGAGAGGTTTATGGACCAGACTGCAGGAGCTGACTGGAGAACTGACTGTAATGATGGAAGGACACTCAGGCCTGTTGTAGTCTCACAGTCCTTCAGGTGGGAGTACAGATCCAGCAGGAAATCACACTGATATTCCTCATCATCATCATCAATGACATTTAAAGGGAATGTTTTGTATCTGCACACTGATGTTACCAGCTCCAGTATCTTCACTCCTGTCTGCTGTTCTCTCTCTGCTGCTGCACAGAACAGATTCACAAAGAACCTGACTGGTACTGAACGATCTGACCATCCAGGATAAAAACTGGAATAATAAAAGGAAACATTTAGTGATGATCTGATCTCAGCTGCATAAATACAACAACACACTACTGATGGACTCCATCTTGTACATGCCTGTCCTGTATAAAATCTAATTACATCTTGACTGAACATCATTTTCTGACTTGTACTGACTCAGAACACAAACACTAATCCTGTGTGTGAAATCACTGCATATTAGCTTCCTACTGGTTATGTTCCCTTTATGTCATTTTACTGTGTATGAGTTTAAAATGTTAAATATATTCACAATATATAAATATACATAGTGGAAGAAGAAAATCTAGAGTCACTATCATGTTCAACAGTGACAGAAAATCCCATCATGCAATGCTTCACTTTGCTCCTGAGATCACAGACGTGTAAATTACAGTTGTGCTACATTACATCTGTCAGTGATGATGAATCAGATGTCTGAATTCACAATCTGCTGCTCTCTATACAGTTGGTAGAGTTTTCATCACAGTCAGTAAAGTTCACTCCAGTCTTCAGTTAAAAAGGTAGATCAATGCAGCATTCACTGTTGGTCATTTCTTTTTACGTTTCTACAGTTTATTTTTAAGCTGCTGAGACATTAAAAGGCCATTACCAGTTTTAACTGCAGTTTGTTTTTCACTTTTGTATGATGTGTTTATATTTCTGTATGAGGAGGTATTAGCAGGGCTGCATTGTTGTTCTTATTATTATTCACATCATTTAATTATTCTCATACAGGTAGAGGGCTGTGATACTAAATAATAACTGAACGGAGAAATTGTATTCATCTTTATCTACACTGTGTTGTTCATTTGAGAACGACAATCAACTCTTTTGGAAACACCGGCGACTGTAAGATGGATTTTTTAAACAAACCTCTTCTGAAAAAGCCACATATTATTAAATAAACTGTATTTGTCTGACTTACCTGAGCTGTGAGATATAAGGCAGACACTGTAGGAAACTCCTCACTTCACTATCTTCATCTGAGCAGCCTGTCAGCTTCACTGGTTTCTTCTCTGGTTGGAGTTTCAGCATTTCCAGGAGGATGGAGGTCTTTCTCTCTGAGAGGTCTATGGACCAGACTGCAGGAGCTGACTGGAGAACTGACTGTAATGATGGAAGGACACTCAGGCCTGTTGAAGTCTCACAGTCCTTCAGTTGGGAGTACAGATCCAGCAGGAAATCACACCGATATTCCTCGTAGTCATCATCATCAATGACGTTAAAAGGGAATGTTTGATATCTGCACACTGATGATAGCAGCTCCAGTATCTTCTCTCCTGTCTGCTGTTCTCTCTCTGCTGCTGCACAGAACAGTTTCACAAAGGACCTGACTGGTTCTGAATGATCTGACCATGGAGGATGAAAACTGAAATAATAAAGGAAACATTTAGTGATGATCTGATCTCAGCTGCATAAATACAACAACACACTACTGATGGACTCCATCTTGTACATGCCTGTCCTGTATAAAATCTAATTACATCTTGACTGAACATCATTTTCTGACTTGTACTGACTCACAACACAAACACTAATCCTGTGTGTGAAATCACTGCATATTAGCTTCCTACTGGTTATGTTCCCTTTGTGTCATTTTACTGTGTATGAGTTTAAAATGTTAAATATATTCACAATATATAAATATACATAGTGGAAGAAGAAAATCTAGAGTCACTATCATGTACAACAGTGACAGAAAATCCCATCATGCAATGCTTCACTTTGCTCCTGAGATCACAGACGTGTAAATTACAGTTGTGCTACATTACATCTGTCAGTGATGATGAATCAGATGTCTGAATTCACAATCTGCTGCTCTCTATACAGTTGGTAGAGTTTTCATCACAGTCAGTAAAGTTCACTCCAGTCTTCAGTTAAAAAGGCAGATCAATGCAGCATTCACTGTTGGTCATTTCTTTTATTAGTTGCTGTGAAATTAAATTGAAGGAGATGCTACTTATTTTATCAGTGGAACAATATTTGTTTTTATATTTCAACTGTATATTTTTAAGCTGCTGAGACATTAAAAAAGACAATACCAGTTTTAACTGCAGGTTGTTTCATTTGGTATGATGTGCTTTTATGTCTGTATGAGGAGGTTTTAGCAGAGCTGTGTTGTTCTTCTTATTGTTATTCACATCATTTCTTTATTCTCACACAGGCAGAAGACTGTGACATGTTTCCAAATAGTTGCAGTTCAATATTTCAAATAAAAAGCTGTGTACTCCCACACTCTTTTCTCTGCTTCACTGGGTCGGTCAGACAGTGACCTTCATTAAGACAGGTTAGCTTAACTTCCAGTTATGTTTCATTTTACAAGTCAGAGTATAAAAACAAGAGTGAGTGGTTTGGCACACGGTGCACTGGAGTAAGAGCATGAAAATACTGCCCCTTTCTACTTATTGAATCCAGAATTATGAATAAATAAAAGAAATCAACAATAATCATGACACCAAATATTGTTAAAAGCAACAGTGAGTTACTGTAGATGTAAGAACTCAACTCCACAAATGTACACTGAAGTCATGTGAAGAACAATTCATTTACCTGAGCTGTGAGATATAAGGCAGACACTGTAGGAAACTCCTCACTGCACTCTCTTCATCTGAGCAGCCTGTCAGCTCCACTGATTTCTTCTCTGGTTGGAGTTTCAGCACTTCCAGGAGGATGGAGGTCTTTCTCTCTGAGAGGTTTATGGACCAGACTGCAGGAGCTGACTGGAAAACTGACTGTAATGATGGAAGGACACTCAGGCCTGTTTTAGTCTCATAGTCCTTCAGGTGGGAGTACAGATCCAGCAGGACATCACACTGATATTTGTGAGCATTATAATTGATGTATCTCTCATTTAAAGGGAATGTTTGATATCTGCACACTGATGATAGCAGCTCCAGTATCTTCTCTCCTGTCTGCTGTTCTCTCTCTGCTGCTGCACAGAACAGTTTCACAAAGAACCTGACTGGTTCTGAATGATCTGACCATCGAGGATGAAAACTGGAATAATAAAGGAAACATTTAGTGATGATCTGATCTCAGCTGCATAAATACAACAACACACTACTGATGGACTCCATCTTGTACATGCCTGTCTTGTATAAAATCTAATTACATCTTGACTGAACATCATTTTCTGACTTGTACTGACTCACAACACAAACACTAATCCTGTGTGTGAAATCACTGCATATTAGCTTCCTACTGGTTATGTTCCCTTTGTGTCATTTTACTGTGTATGAGTTTAAAATGTTAAATATATTCACAATATATAAATATACATAGTGGAAGAAGAAAATCTAGAGTCACTATCATGTACAACAGTGACAGAAAATCCCATCATGCAATGCTTCACTTTGCTCCTGAGATCACAGACGTGTAAATTACAGTTATGCTACATTACATCTGTCAGTGATGATGAATCAGATGTCTGAATTCACAATCTGCTGCTCTCTATACAGTTGGTAGAGTTTTCATCACAGTCAGTAAAGTTCACTCCAGTCTTCAGTTAAAAAGGCAGATCAATGCAGCATTCACTGTTGGTCATTTCTTTTATTAGTTGCTGTGAAATTAAATTGAAGGAGATGCTACTTATTTTATCAGTGGAACAATATTTGTTTTTATATTTCAACTGTATATTTTTAAGCTGCTGAGACATTAAAAAAGACAATACCAGTTTTAACTGCAGGTTGTTTCATTTCGTATGATGTGCTTTTATGTCTGTCTGAGGAGGTTTTAGCAGAGCTGTGTTGTTCTTCTTATTGTTATTCACATCATTTCTTTATTCTCACACAGGCAGAAGACTGTGACATGTTTCCAAATAGTTGCAGTTCAATATTTCAAATAAAAAGCTGTGTACTCCCACACTCTTTTCTCTGCTTCACTGGGTCGGTCAGACAGTGACCTTCATTAAGACAGGTTAGCTTAACTTCCAGTTATGTTTCATTTTACAAGTCAGAGTATAAAAACAAGAGTGAGTGGTTTGGCACACGGTGCACTGGAGTAAGAGCATGAAAATACTGCCCCTTTCTACTTATTGAATCCAGAATTATTAATAAATAAAAGAAATCAACAATAATCATGACACCAAATATTGTTAAAAGCAACAGTGAGTTACTGTAGATGTAAGAACTCAACTCCACAAATGTACACTGAAGTCATGTGAAGAACAATTCATTTACCTGAGCTGTGAGATATAAGGCAGACACTGTAGGAAACTCCTCACTTCACTCTCTTCATCTGAGCAGCCTGTCAGCTTCACTGGTTTCTTCTCTGGTTGGAGTTTCAGCACTTCCAGGAGGATGGAGGTCTTTCTCTCTGAGAGGTCTATGGACCAGACTGCAGGAGCTGACTGGAGAACTGACTGTAATGATGGAAGGACACTCAGGCCTGTTGTAGTCTCATAGTCCTTCAGGTGGGAGTACAGATCCAGCAGGAAATCCAACCAGTTACCTTTAATAGGGAATGTTTGATATCTGCACACTGATGATAGCAGCTCCGGTATCTTCTCTCCTGTCTGCTGTTCTCTCTCTGCTGCTGCACAGAACAGTTTCACAAAGAACCTGACTGGTTCTGAATGATCTGACCATCGAGGACGAAAACTGAAATAATAAAGGAAACATTTAGTGATGATCTGATCTCAGCTGCATAAATACAACAACACACTACTGATGGACTCCATCTTGTACATGCCTGTCCTGTATAAAATCTAATTACATCTTGACTGAACATCATTTTCTGACTTGTACTGACTCAGAACACAAACACTAATCCTGTGTGTGAAATCACTGCATATTAGCTTCCTACTGGTTATGTTCCCTTTATGTCATTTTACTGTGTATGAGTTTAAAATGTTAAATATATTCACAATATATAAATATACATAGTGGAAGAAGAAAATCTAGAGTCACTATCATGTTCAACAGTGACAGAAAATCCCATCATGCAATGCTTCACTTTGCTCCTGAGATCACAGACGTGTAAATTACAGTTGTGCTACATTACATCTGTCAGTGATGATGAATCAGATGTCTGAATTCACAATCTGCTGCTCTCTATACAGTTGGTAGAGTTTTCATCACAGTCAGTAAAGTTCACTCCAGTCTTCAGTTAAAAAGGCAGATCAATGCAGCATTCACTGTTGGTCATTTCTTTTATTAGTTGCTGTGAAATTAAATTGAAGGAGATGATACTTATTTTATCAGTGGGACAATATTTGTTTTTATATTTCAACTGTATATTTTTAAGCTGCTGAGACATTAAAAAAGACAATACCAGTTTTAACTGCAGGTTGTTTAATTTTCATATGATGTGCTTTTATGTCTGTCTGAGGAGGTTTTAGCAGAGCTGTGTTGTTCTTCTTATTGTTATTCACATCATTTCTTTATTCTCACACAGGCAGAAGACTGTGACATGTTTCCAAATAGTTGCAGTTCAATATTTCAAATAAAAAGCTGTGTACTCCCACACTCTTTTCTCTGCTTCACTGGGTCGGTCAGACAGTGACCTTCATTAAGACAGGTTAGCTTAACTTCCAGTTATGTTTCATATTACAAGTCAGAGTATAAAAACAAGAGTGAGTGGTTTGGCACACGGTGCACTGGAGTAAGAGCATGAAAATACTGCCCCTTTCTACTTATTGAATCCAGAATTATTAATAAATAAAAGAAATCAACAATAATCATGACACCAAATATTGTTAAAAGCAACAGTGAGTTACTGTAGATGTAAGAACTCAACTCCACAAATGTACACTGAAGTCATGTGAAGAACAATTCATTTACCTGAGCTGTGAGATATAAGGCAGACACTGTAGGAAACTCCTCACTTCACTCTCTTCATCTGAGCAGCCTGTCAGCTCCACTGATTTCTTCTCTGGTTGGAGTTTCAGCACTTCCAGGAGGATGGAGGTCTTTCTCTCTGAGAGGTCTATGGACCAGACTGCAGGAGCTGACTGGAGAACTGACTGTAATGATGGAAGGACACTCAGGCCTGTTTTAGTCTCATAGTCCTTCAGGTGGGAGTATGTATCCAGCAGGACATCACACGGATATTTGTGAGCATCATAATTGATGTATCTCTCATTTAAAGGGAATGTTTTGTATCTGCACACTGATGATACCAGCTCCAGTATCTTCTCTCCTGTCTGCTGTTCTCTCTCTGCTGCTGCACAGAACAGTTTCACAAAGAACCTGACTCGTTCTGAATGATCTGACCATGGAGGATGAAAACTGAAATAATAAAAGGAAACATTTAGTGATGATCTGATCTCAGCTGCATAACTACAACAACACACTACTGATGGACTCCATCTTGTACATGCCTGTCCTGTATAAAATCTAATTACATCTTGACTGAACATCATTTTCTGACTTGTACTGACTCACAACACAAACACTAATCCTGTGTGTGAAATCACTGCATATTAGCTTCCTACTGGTTATGTTCCCTTTGTGTCATTTTACTGTGTATGAGTTTAAAATGTTAAATATATTCACAATATATAAATATACATAGTGGAAGAAGAAAATCTAGAGTCACTATCATGTACAACAGTGACAGAAAATCCCATCATGCAATGCTTCACTTTGCTCCTGAGATCACAGACGTGTAAATTACAGTTGTGCTACATTACATCTGTCAGTGATGATGAATCAGATGTCTGAATTCACAATCTGCTGCTCTCTATACAGTTGGTAGAGTTTTCATCACAGTCAGTAAAGTTCACTCCAGTCTTCAGTTAAAAAGGCAGATCAATGCAGCATTCACTGTTGGTCATTTCTTTTATTAGTTGCTGTGAAATTAAATTGAAGGAGATGCTACTTATTTTATCAGTGGGACAATATTTGTTTTTATATTTCAACTGTATATTTTTAAGCTGCTGAGACATTAAAAAAGACAATACCAGTTTTAACTGCAGGTTGTTTCATTTTGTATGATGTGCTTTTATGTCTGTATGAGGAGGTTTTAGCAGAGCTGTGTTGTTCTTCTTATTGTTATTCACATCATTTCTTTATTCTCACACAGGCAGAAGACTGTGACATGTTTCCAAATAGTTGCAGTTCAATATTTCAAATAAAAAGCTGTGTACTCCCACACTCTTTTCTCTGCTTCACTGGGTTGGTCAGACAGTGACCTTCATTAAGACAAGTTAGCTTAACTTCCAGTTATGTTTCATTTTACAAGTCAGAGTATAAAAACAAGAGTGAGTGGTTTGGCACACGGTGCACTGGAGTAAGAGCATGAAAATACTGCCCCTTTCTACTTATTGAATCCAGAATTATGAATAAATAAAAGAAATCAACAATAATCATGACACCAAATATTGTTAAAACCAACAGTGAGTAACTGTAGATGTAAGAACTCAACTCCACAAATGTACACTGAAGTCATGTGAAGAACAATTCATTTACCTGAGCTGTGAGATATAAGGCAGACACTGTAGGAAACTCCTCACTTCACTCTCTTCATCTGAGCAGCCTGTCAGCTTCACTGGTTTCTTCTCTGGTTGGAGTTTCAGCACTTCCAGGAGGATGGAGGTCTTTCTCTTTGAGAGGTTTATGGACCAGACTGCAGGAGCTGACTGGAGAACTGACTGTAATGATGGAAGGACACTCAGGCCTGTTTTAGTCTCATAGTCCTTCAGGTGGGAGTACAGATCCAGCAGGACATCACACTGATATTCCTCCTCATCATCATCATCAAAGACATTTAAAGGGAATGTTTTGTATCTGCACACTGATGATAGCAGCTCCAGTATCTTCTCTCCTGTCTGCTGTTCTCTCTCTGCTGCTGCACAGAACAGTTTCACAAAGAACCTGACTGGTTCTGAATGATCTGACCATGGAGGAAGAAAACTGAAATAATAAAGGAAACATTTAGTGATGATCTGATCTCAGCTGCATAAATACAACAACACACTACTGATGGACTCCATCTTGTACATGCCTGTCTTGTATAAAATCTAATTACATCTTGACTGAACATCATTTTCTGACTTGTACTGACTCACAACACAAACACTAATCCTGTGTGTGAAATCACTGCATATTAGCTTCCTACTGGTTATGTTCCCTTTATGTCATTTTACTGTGTATGAGTTTAAAATGTTAAATATATTCAGAATATATAAATATACATAGTGGAAGAAGAAAATCTAGAGTCACTATCACGTACAACAGTGACAGAAAATCCCATCATGCAATGCTTCACTTTGCTCCTGAGATCACAGACGTGTAAATTACAGTTATGCTACATTACATCTGTCAGTGATGATGAATCAGATGTCTGAATTCACAATCTGCTGCTCTCTATACAGTTGGTAGAGTTTTCATCACAGTCAGTAAAGTTCACTCCAGTCTTCAGTTAAAAAGGCAGATCAATGCAGCATTCACTGTTGGTCATTTCTTTTATTAGTTGCTGTGAAATTAAATTGAAGGAGATGATACTTATTTTATCAGTGGGACAATATTTGTTTTTATATTTCAACTGTATATTTTTAAGCTGCTGAGACATTAAAAAAGACAATACCAGTTTTAACTGCAGGTTGTTTCATTTCGTATGATGTGCTTTTATGTCTGTCTGAGGAGGTTTTAGCAGAGCTGTGTTGTTCTTCTTATTGTTATTCACATCATTTCTTTATTCTCACACAGGCAGAAGACTGTGACATGTTTCCAAATAGTTGCAGTTCAATATTTCAAATAAAAAGCTGTGTACTCCCACACTCTTTTCTCTGCTTCACTGGGTCGGTCAGACAGTGACCTTCATTAAGACAGGTTAGCTTAACTTCCAGTTATGTTTCATTTTACAAGTCAGAGTATAAAAACAAGAGTGAGTGGTTTGGCACACGGTGCACTGGAGTAAGAGCATGAAAATACTGCCCCTTTCTACTTATTGAATCCAGAATTATTAATAAATAAAAGAAATCAACAATAATCATGACACCAAATATTGTTAAAACCAACAGTGAGTTACTGTAGATGTAAGAACTCAACTCCACAAATGTACACTGAAGTCATGTGAAGAACAATTCATTTACCTGAGCTGTGAGATATAAGGCAGACACTGTAGGAAACTCCTCACTTCACTCTCTTCATCTGAGCAGCCTCTAAGAAACACTGGTTTCTTCTCTGGTTGGAGTTTCAGCACTTCCAGGAGGATGGAGGTCTTTCTCTCTGAGAGGTCTATGGACCAGACTGCAGGAGCTGACTGGAGAACTGACTGTAATGATGGAAGGACACTCAGGCCTGTTGTAGTCTCATAGTCCTTCAGGTGGGAGTACAGATCCAGCAGGACATCACACTGATATTTGTGAGCATTATAATTGATGTATCTCTCATTTAAAGGGAATGTTTGATATCTGCACACTGATGATAGCAGCTCCAGTATCTTCTCTCCTGTCTGCTGTTCTCTCTCTGCTGCTGCACAGAACAGTTTCACAAAGAACCTGACTGGTTCTGAATGATCTGACCATCGAGGATGAAAACTGGAATAATAAAGGAAACATTTAGTGATGATCTGATCTCAGCTGCATAAATACAACAACACACTACTGATGGACTCCATCTTGTACATGCCTGTCTTGTATAAAATCTAATTACATCTTGACTGAACATCATTTTCTGACTTGTACTGACTCACAACACAAACACTAATCCTGTGTGTGAAATCACTGCATATTAGCTTCCTACTGGTTATGTTCCCTTTATGTCATTTTACTGTGTATGAGTTTAAAATGTTAAATATATTCACAATATATAAATATACATAGTGGAAGAAGAAAATCTAGAGTCACTATCACGTACAACAGTGACAGAAAATCCCATCATGCAATGCTTCACTTTGCTCCTGAGATCACAGACGTGTAAATTACAGTTGTGCTACATTACATCTGTCAGTGATGATGAATCAGATGTCTGAATTCACAATCTGCTGCTCTCTATACAGTTGGTAGAGTTTTCATCACAGTCAGTAAAGTTCACTCCAGTCTTCAGTTAAAAAGGCAGATCAATGCAGCATTCACTGTTGGTCATTTCTTTTATTAGTTGCTGTGAAATTAAATTGAAGGAGATGCTACTTATTTTATCAGTGGAACAATATTTGTTTTTATATTTCAACTGTATATTTTAAGCTGCTGAGACATTTAAAAAGACAATACCAGTTTTAACTGCAGGTTGTTTCATTTTAGTATGATGTGCTTTTATGTCTGTATGAGGAGGTTTTAGCAGAGCTGTGTTGTTCTTCTTATTGTTATTCACATCATTTCTTTATTCTCACACAGGCAGAAGACTGTGACATGTTTCCAAATAGTTGCAGTTCAATATTTCAAATAAAAAGCTGTGTACTCCCACACTCTTTTCTCTGCTTCACTGGGTCGGTCAGACAGTGACCTTCATTAAGACAGGTTAGCTTAACTTCCAGTTATGTTTCATTTTACAAGTCAGAGTATAAAAACAAGAGTGAGTGGTTTGGCACACGGTGCACTGGAGTAAGAGCATGAAAATACTGTCCCTTTCTACTTATTGAATCCAGAATTATTAATAAATAAAAGAAATCAACAATAATCATGACACCAAATATTGTTAAAACCAACAGTGAGTTACTGTAGATGTAAGAACTCAACTCCATAAATGTACACTGAAGTCATGTGAAGAACAATTCATTTACCTGAGCTGTGAGATATAAGGCAGACACTGTAGGAAACTCCTCACTTCACTCTCTTCATCTGAGCAGCCTGTCAGCTCCACTGATTTCTTCTCTGGTTGGAGTTTCAGCACTTCCAGGAGGATGGAGGTCTTTCTCTCTGAGAGGTTTATGGACCAGACTGCAGGAGCTGACTGGAAAAGTGGCCTCAGTTTTGGAATGACATCTGAAAACCCTCCACTCTGGACGTGTTGATAACAATCAAGGATGTAGTTTAAGTCAGTGTTAACAGAAAACAAAGAGAGGAGCCTAGTCACTACATTGTGAGAGCTTCCTCCCTCGTCAAGTGCTGCTTTCAGGCATAAATCCAGTAGCAGCTGCTTTTTGTTCCTCTCCAGTGTCCTGTGGCACTGCTTCTGGTCCTGTGATCCTGGACCTCTGTAGGACATCCTGAAGCTGCATGATAACAAACAGATGTATCAGACAGTGTATGTACTGTAAAACCTCATCAAATGAAAATCTAAACACATACAATGTGAACACTGTGCTCATGTTAGATATGAAGTGCAACTGCAATATTTATTTTTCTACATCTTTAGAAGAATTTATGAAAAGAGTGTATTATAGAAAAAGGGGGAAATCATCTGGTTGGCAATGCAAGTTCAGAAGTTTAATAATTAACATTATTAGTAGTTTATGATTCCAGACTAACCTGATCACTGCATAGCCATGTGAACTGTGCTAGCTCCCAACTTTAAACAGGTTTAGTACTTTTAACTGCTGAAATCTAAAATCTGAGATGTTTACAGAAAGGTATGAAATGGAATTTAACTCTGAGGTTGGTACTTCTTCTATTTGTGCAGTTTTTACACGATATGTGTCAGCAGTATTCCCACTTTTTTTAAAACAGACTAAACAAACTGCTGGTTAACCCTATTTACATGCTGGTTGTTCTACCTGTTCCACTGTGTCTTTATAGGTGCTGACCACAGAGTGTTAAAAAGTCAACCAGCTTTAATGCATTAGCCAGTGTTTTGAATTATTTGGGAGCCAAAACAAACCTGAGTTCACCCAGAAGCAACAACATTTGGACTTTGGGGGGTCTTGAAAAACTGATAAATACTAATTAGCATTTGTAATGCTGCAATAAGTGATATAAGAAATACATAAAAGTTTACTTTTCTCTGCTGATCCATATATCAGCATGCAGTTAAGACTTCCCCACCAAAAAAGAAGGATTTTCATTTCAACAATGAGGGTTTTACAAAAGGATAAAAGTTTAAAGATTTTAGAATCATTTTTCGTCATATTCTCATTACATCCCGATAACAATCTACCTGCGTGCACTCTGCCCGTGCACTCATTGCACATCACCTGAGTCTTCCACAGCTGCTAGCATGCCAGCTGTGAGTACTAACAACAGCCATGTTCACCATTCATGTTCATTATGATATGTTTATGTTCATAATGATAATAGTTGGGGAGTGTCTCTGGATGGAGTCCTGAAGCGACGGACTGTCAGTATTGCTGACTTGGTGACTTTCTCTTTAGATTTAGGGACTTTTGGAGCTTGTGCTGCGAGCTACTTTCATTGGAAAAGAGTTGGCAACACTGGTCTTTTTAAAAATCCAGTGTACTCTTGCTAGCGTCTCGAGATGGCCCACCCTGCCTTTAAGTCTGTGGAACTGGAATCAGCATCACACAAAAACAAAAGCTACATACCTGAGTGAGCTGATGTGTGGCAAAGCCTCCAAGAGAGACTCGCACAGATTCTGGCAGACAGGAGTTTCCCTTTCCCAGTGGAGGCAGACGCTAACCTTTGTAGTAATGTTCTGCATGATGTTTACTGCTCTTTCAAACAGCTGTTTTTTACCCTCAACTGGGAGGTGCAACTGATTTCCATCAAGGCCAAGTAAGCTCATGTGGTCCATCTGCCCTTCACTGAGGAGCAAGATCTTCGACAGCTGCTGTGGCAGAGGGTCACACCTATAATGTGAAGAATAACCAGAGATCATTTCCTCATTATAGAAGTAATAGAGTAGAAAATAGTAAAGTATAAAAAGTGTTAAGGCAAAGAAGCTACTGCAAAAGTACCATCCTACTTCTATTCTCTGATTCTATTTCTATTTCTATTCTAATTTGTCATCCTAATTACATCTTGGATTTATTAATAGAAATTAGTGGTTACACATTAAATTCTACTTAATTAGATGTGTTGTAGCCTTAGCTGTAATTTGACACTTAAAACACATTTTCACTCATACCATTGGACGTTTTCAAGACATCCAAATAGTCGTCTCATTCCTTGTTCTGATACCGTGACGTCCTCAAGGTCCAGGCTTATTCTCCTCTCCTTCGACTGACTGACCACATAGGCCACAGCACAGCAAAGGTATGAATGGAGACTCTCTCCACTGAGATCAAGACGGTAGTCCAGCTCGTCCAGAAGGTAGGTGCATGCTTCAGGACACTGGGACTCATACATGCACTGGCATAAGAACAGTACACTGAACAGCTCACTGTTAAGAAATGTGGAAATCATTTCCCCAAAGAACCAGCTGGATATATTCTTGAGCTCCTCAGCTGGTATCAGACACTTCATCAAACTGGGGCTCTTCTCAGTCAACAATCTACACATGAAAGGGATCAGATGCTTCATGTGTTTCTTCTCCTCAGTGAGGCATTGCTGAAAAACATCCTTGATTTGATCTGGATTCTTCAAGAGCCACAGTGCTGCAAAAAACTCCTGCATTGTGTAATGGAGAAATGCATGTGTGGTTTTTGTCTTAGTAGGGGCGACTCTGATAACAAGCGGTTTCAGGAAGGAGAGGACACAGCTGTCTTCACAGGGACTTTCGGTCAAGTTCACAGTTTTTTCTTCAGTTGCATGAAAAGCAACTTCAGCCAAAGACAGTATTTCATTTCTCTTGTTGTTGATGAAGGAATCTAGATCTTTGATTTTTGTTTTGCTGTTTATTTGAAGGCAATGACGAACAATATTGATGTAGATTTCAGTTATACTGCATGGCTGTGGAGAGTCTTCTGGTGTCTCAAATGAAGAGCAGGCAGCCACCATCAGTGCATACATTGGGACATGGCAAAGAGTCAACAGCTCCACGTTGCTCAAAACCTTCTTCTGTTTGTCGCCTAGCATTGCAGATAAGTATGTTTTTATGGCCTGCTCACTAAAGCCTTTGACTCCCACTCTGAGAAAGTCGTCAGAAATAAACTCTTCTTCGTCATCAGGTCTGCAAGTCACGATGACCTTGGCATCAGGAAGGAGGTCCTTCTCTACAAGTCTCTGCACCACTGGTGGGTGGACAGACAGATCGGTGAGTCCATCAAACATGAGTGTAACACTGTCAGAGTTCTTTATGTCCTGTAAGACCTCTTCTTTGCCTTCATCTGGCTCACTGAACACACCGAAGAGAAGATCCTCCAAGCTCAGGGCCTTCATGATGTGGGATGTTTTTCTCATGTCAAAGTAAAACATGTAATCAAGGTCCTTGTTGTCTCTTTCTGCCCAGAGTTTCAACATTTCGTGAGTGAGTGCTGTCTTTCCAATCCCAGGCTTACCAACCAAGAGTATGTTTTTATCTGTTTTCAGCAGGTCACTGGGGGAAGTTTCTGCTTTTGCCTCAGGGATGTATGTCCTTAGCTTTTTAGGGCGACTCTTCTTGATTTTCTTGCTCTTAAATTTCTTTACTTTAGATGGACAACAACTTTCTTCTATGTCTAATACAAGTGACATGTACGACAGATCAGGCTTGTTGTTTTCATCAAACAGATTTTTGTTTGCCATCCAAAACTGATTTGATATTTTTTGTGCTTTTGTCTTCAACTTTGCCTGATATTGGTAGCACGGGCTTGTTCCTAAAATAAAAATAACAGTGAGTAAATAAATATACCATGAATTAACTGCTGTGACCTTTCACTAAATAATAGATCAATATTTGCACACAGACATAATAAATGCATTATATAAAATCAGCCCATCAAAGGTGCTGATCACACTATCACTCAATATACCTTGTAAGTAGTTTGTATCCATTTGTGTGTCTTCCTTGAAAGAAAAACAGCTGATCCAGTTGTGCAGGTCAAACTCCTTGGTCTCAGTAGAAGCTACAGTCTTTCTCTTAGGGAGAGAGGTCCTCCCTAAGTTCCTCTTCCTCGTCATGTCAACAATCCTGAGGAACTTGTAGCAGGCATCTTCACCCTTTTTTATGACAGAGTCCAGTATTTTTCTGTTTTTATCGTAGTCATCTTTCTCTGCCTCTATTTTGCTGACCTCCTCATTACTCAACACTCTTTCCTGATTCAAGTTCTCCAGAATCACTGAGAGATTTTTTAATCCATTCACAAGGTACCTTCTGGCCGTCTTGACGTAATCTAAGGCAGACTGTGTTGAACAAGCCATGTGTCCGTACTTCTGTATGTTCTGCACACAGACCCAACTTCAATGATCTGGGGAATAAAATAAAAGGTTAAATAAAATGTTAAAAACAACAATTATTCTGCCTGTGATGTATTAACTATTACGTAAATCTTTCAGAGTAACAGAAATGTTTTTGCAGAATTGTCTAAACATCATGCAGCTGATGCAACATTTAACAGTTTAACATTGATTCTAATGGTGTTTATCAATTTCAAGATGGATACCTGTGTCCTTCTGAAGAATGTGCGACCCAAAATGAGACATTAGGGAATCCAAACAGTCAAGTCTCATATTTCCAGATCTATCTCCACACTACATTTATACTGTCTGCAGAACAGGAAAAAGGCCTGGCTGAACCCAGACGTGTTCTCAATGCTGAGCCTTTAACTGAAACAGGCTTAAAGAAATGTGTGCCAGACTGATATGTAAAATAGATCAAATATATTCAGGGCAGACAACAGGAGTGGAGGAAGAGTTGGCATCAATGTCAAATCATGCTGCATGTGTAATTTATTGAATAGCATTTCTCGACCAAGCAATAATGACTTTCCTACACCACATCGTACACAGACACATGCAGACTGTATGTCACACTTACACAGATTCCTCAAAGTCTCCACTGATGATAGACTCCATCAGCTGTTCAGTACCTTTGGTGGTGATTTACCTGATGACAGAAAAACAAAAAATATCATAAAGTCACTCTACAGAGACTCTACTGAAGGCTGGAAAAGTACTTTCACCTATTATGCATGTTCTTCAGATGAAGAAAACAACCTAAAACGTTGTTTAAAGTTATTATTCTCTTAAAAGGACACTAGAATTGAACATCAACCAAAATAAGACAGTACAGGACAATGTCCTCTTTAATAAAGATGCAAATATACAACATTATTTATTCCATGGGTCTCTGTCAATGCAACTAAACATTTAAGGTGTGATTAGGACATTAATACTATACATTTACACAGCATTGTATTTTTATACATCCATATTTATGGAAGGCACTATAATAAGTTTAATCTTGTCCTTATGTATGTATTTATTTATTTGGTGGAAGAACCTCTAACTTCACTGCTTACTCCTGAAAACAAACAAGCTACATTGCTAAGATAGTTTAAGATGCTATAACAGTTAGACACAAGCTCACCATAACCGTTACTATTACAAACTAGGATAATATTTACTTTAATTACCCTTAAAAATGGAATATTTGAGTGTTTTGTTCCTCAAAACGTATTTAAACCAACATTGGAGCTGGACATAAAGAAATGATACATGTATCCGTGTTGTATATATCCATCTGTCGTTCATCTCCGTACATACAACACAGTTCAACATTTTATAAAGCTAAAAATGCTGTGTGTACTATATTTACACTGTATCCCAAAAACATGCATCATTCTGTGACATTTGATGTTTTTGCACAAATTGATGAAGTCACTATCATCTCCTCTCTCTGTAATCCTCCAGGGGTGTAACCCCCCCCGCCCATTTCTAACACCTGAGCTCATTGGTATGCATTGCTCCCCGGTCTGACCCAGGTTGTATCTGAATTGTCCTGACCAGGGTTCAACCCAGGTTGACTGGCTTGGTTTGAATTGACAAAAGGAGGGTTGGACCAGGGTAGGTTAACCCTGGTCCAAACTTGGTCATTGGTGTGAAAAGGGTGTTAGTCACATCCGACTGTTCCTTTCAAAATAAAACCCAGCCACACTTACAGGAAGTAACAAAATTAAAAGCCATCAAACAAAATTCACCTAATGCCATTTTTTTTTTTTTTTTTTTTTTTTTTAACATATCCTTCACAAAACTAACGACATGGGTGATTTTACAGTTTTGATCGTGGATTAACGCTCCGCCATGCTGTCTGATCAGACATGAATACTTTTTTCATATAGTGAGAAGCACTTTGGGAAGAGCTGGGATGTTAGTTAATTGAAAAAGTCCTAAATCTTAAATAGGTGAGCTACTAAAGTAATGAAATAGTATACTGGAGGCTTATTTATAACCATATCATCCACAGTTATATTTTCTTTAAAGTCTTTGTACAATGCTAAGTGGAAACAAAGGGTTAGGCCTGCATGGTCTCTTCCTCTTAATCTATCTTAAAGCACCGTTTTGTTCTTCTCTTCTTCCTTGTTCTTACCTGTATGGCACAGTGGCAGCTTCTTATCCTTCAGTGAAGTTTAGTGGGTTTCTCTCTGTGTTGGGAGGTCGATGTTTTTATAAATCCAACAGTCCAGCCTCATGCACAATGTCTGAACGTTTCCTGGTCCGTCTTATTTTCACTTTAGCTGCAGAAGCACACATCCTGTATGAAGAGGAGCTCTCACATCCACAAGATGCCACTATTGGACCAGAAAACACAAACCGAGAGATGAAATCCAGACTCACAACAGGGCTACAATCTAAAACAGAAGTTATCCTTAAGTTAATATTGTGTTTTTAAATTACTAAATTAATTTAAAGTTCAATAAATGTTGTTTCATATGTAAGAAATCAACCACTTCCTGTTGGTTTATTCAAGTGTGCTACTAGTATACTTCTTTTAAACTTAAAATAAGAGTATACTTTCAGTTTACTTTTTATGTATTCATCAGAGATATACTTAACAAAAGTATACTTAAGTATACTTAAGTATACTTGGCTCATACTGACAAGAATACAGAAAAGTCTTAAGTGTATTTGGCTTATAGGCCTACTTGTACTTAATCTTCTGATCGAGATATACTTACAGTAAGTGTAATTAAGTATTCTTGAGTCATAGACTTGAGTCCCCGTCTGTGATAAAAAAGTGTGCTACAAGTGTACTTGCAGTATAAAAACTATGAAACTAGTAGTTTACTGAGAGTATACTTTACAGTGTACTTTCATAAACCTTAAAGTGGGCAACAAGTATAAAACTAGTAAACTATCATTATACTTATAGTATAGTTGAAGAAGCTATGTTGCTTGTGGTGGCGTGGGTTCATAAAACATCTGATGTGGTGCACATTTAAACACAGGATCCAGGGAGCCGTTCCAACAATTTATTAAAGTCAAGGTGTGAAGTTGGATGGCAGTTGGTGGATGATTTTTTCTATTAAGAAAAGACATTAACAGATGATATTATAAATCTCATAAATATAATACAGATTACAATTAATAAGTCAATTCATTTTAACTTACATCTTTATGCATCCACAATCTGGAATTTTCCTTTTCTCCTTCACATATTAAACTCAGGTATCTAACGTAATACAAAACAATCTGTTAACTTTCAAACAATATATATCTCATTTCAAGCAAATAAGTTATAAAGGTACAAAAGCCACATTAAACTCACATCACTCTCTCTTTGTTCTGCCTAGAATTGTTTGGAGGGAAAAGGGAGGGTTCATTTAATCAAGTGTGCATTCTATACCCTGCCTGCAGGTGGGTTAGAGACTTGTGATTTAACAATAGTTGCAGTACAAAATAAAACTTAGGTGTAAACTAGTTGTGTACTCAAAGTTTACTATTCATACACTTAAAAGTACACTTAAAAGTATACTTTTATAAACTAAAAATCAATGGTCAATTTAGTCCCAAGAAGTATTCAACAAGAAGTAATCAACATTGTATGTCCAACAAGCCACTCTTTACTGTTATAAATGACATAAATGTTTCTTCTGTACTTTTACTATGGAGTCAAACTTTTTTCCCCAATAGACAATACTGTGAATTAAAGTATCAGTGATTTTCTAGATTGTTTTTAGTGACATAAATTCGTATTCTAACTATTTTTGTGCATCATGAAACTTACAGATATTTGCACATCCACACAGAGAAGGTGTCCCTTTAGACAAGTGGGCGGTCCTGCTGTGTTAGTGTGTTCAGAGGTCAAAGCTTTCTCTCACACATGTCAGCACCAGAAGCAGAGGAAACACATTCCTGTTGGAAGACAGAGGCAGACAAATTAAAGATCCTTTCACTCAGGTCAGAGGAGATGGCTGAGAAGAAAGCCATCTTGTTCAACTTCTGGGGAGTTGCTGTCTCTTCCAGACCTCATGACGTTTTCCACAAGTTGGAGGAGTTGCATAACCTGCCAGGGTAACGAGAGAGACGGTTGTTACGCAACATCTGTGCACTGTTAAAAAAAAAAAAACATACCAAAAAGTAGAACACTTCCAAGTTTATTTTAAGAAGTATGCTTGACTAAACTTCAAGTATATATTTCCCAAGTATACTTTATGTAATAAGTATACTAGTATACTTTTAAGTATACTACTTTAATGCTTCTTGGGACAAAATTGACCCACTTTTTAGTTTATAAAACTATACTTTTATGTGTACTTTAAGTTATTATTTTTTGGGGTGATTTTCAAGCATTTTATTGATAGGACAGTGGATAGAGTGTTGGAAAGGGGGAGAGAGAGAAATGACATGCGGAAAGGACCACAGGCCGGATTCGAACCCGGGTCCACCGCTGCTAGGACTGAGCCTTGGCGATGCATGGGCACTCGATCTACCGACTGAGCTAACCAGCCGCCCTTATGTGTACTTTAAGTGAAAACTAAACTATAAAGTGGGCTACAAGTATACAGGTATACTTGCAGTATAAAAACTATTAAACTAGTAGTTAACTTAGAGTATTTTTACAGTGTACTCATAAGCTAAAAAGTGGGCTACAAGTATAAAACTAGTAAACTATCATTATACTTATAGTATAGTTGCAGTACAAAATAAAACTTAGGTGTAAACTAACCAGCAAACATGCCCCTTTGGGGCCCGTGTGGGGCCACTGCGGGGAAAAAATTGGGCCGTGTGTGGGCAGCCCACTGGGGCCCCGATACCGTCGTGAAATGTGAGGCACATGTGGGCCCCACACTTTGGGCCCCAGGTGGGTCAGCCCACACTAGGCAGAGTGGGCCCCCACTGGGGCCCATTGTGGGCCCGCACACTGTGGGGCCCAAAGTGTGGGGCCCACATGTGCCCCGCATTTCACGACGGTATCGGGGCCCACAGTGGGCTGCCCACTGTCAGTCCGTCCCTTCAGGCCTCCCTCCAAAGACATCCCCCCACTATTATCATTATAAATAAAAATATCAATGACTGTTGACGGAAAACATGGCTATTGTTAGTACTCAAAGCTGTCAAGCTAGCAACTGGGAAGATGTGGAGACGTCCAATGAGTACACAGGCAGAGTGTGTGCAGGCAGGCAGGTAGCCACGTCCAATCATTACATTTGAGCCGAATTAAATGATTTGACGGGTTATTACTGTGACTGCCACAGATACCGGAATGTTTTTCTTTTTTTGTCAGAGTATTTATCGATTGCCTTCAGGATGTAATGAGAACATCAACTAATATAAAAAAAAAATTTATTCTAAAATCGTTACCAACCCTGCCTTTAAATAAGCAAATGCACATAGTTCATATTCAAATTTTCAAGTTCATGTTCAGCCTCTGGTAAAGAATCAGATGCAAGTATATCTTCAGTGTTCAAAACAAAATCCTCTTGAAAGTGTATGTCGTACCAAAGGCTCTGGTCTGACATTTTCTAAGGTGGAAGACTTATGATTGCGACTTCTATGAACAGTAAATGTCGACAGCACACTACACTTAAAAAAGCAACCTGCAAAGGGACATTTAACAACTTCTCTGTTTTTCAAATGAGTCTTCAGATGAGAGATTTGTTAATGTCACTAGGCTCAGAGAATGTACACAAATCACAGAATAATTTGTTTACAATTTTATAAGCTTCATGTACTGTATATGTTCTTTCAAATGATTTTTAAATTCTGCCTGGGTTTGAAACATTATAAAACAATCTTTGTAAATACAGATGAGGCCTGAACTCCTCTGATAATGCCCATGGCGCTCTTTGTAGTGTTGTAGTATTCTTCCTTGGCTGACTTGCTTGAAGAAATCTGTAAAGAAAAAAAAATGAATTAAATGTTCTCTTTTAAATTTAGGTGACTCAATTTTTTAAACTATTTTTCTCGTCTGAAAATAAAGAAATAAATAAATAAGCAGTGCATGCACAGATGCTGTTCTACTTAAAGGTATTTATTTTGCCAATTGTTTGACATAAATTACTCTAACATAAGTTTGCAATACATCATAGGCTATTTGAATATGCCTGTTGCTGTAATGACATAATATTAATCAATATAAGAACATAAAAACATTAACAAAAATTAATTAATCTATGACATTGAATTCATTTTCAACACATACCTGTTTGGATTCTTCAAACATGCAGCCCAATGCCTCAGATGAAATAAAATAAGTGTAGGGCAAGCCTCAGAACTATTTACATGTACAGCTTCATCTTTACAGTCCACTCCGTTTTTTAATGGTGCCAGATAGAGCCTGAACAGCTCTGGTGAGACAAGCCCTTCGAGGCAATCGCTACTGCCTTGTTGAGATATTAAAAAAAAACTAAAAAAAAACATACCAGTAGACGGTTAAAAAGCCGGCAAACACTTTGGGGGGTGACTGAGTGTTCTGAGGACAAACCCGTTCATGACCTGAATGAATCAGCCATGACTCTGACCGTGTAACGTTAGCTAACGTTAGTGAGATGACACTTAGCTAGCTAAAGCAGCTAACGCTAGCTAGCGGATCTTTAGTTAGAAAGGCTAACTAACGGCTCTAACGGACATTCTAAATACGCACCAACCAACTGAACTAACCGGAGCCCAGTGGAGTATTAATGCTAACGCTATTTTTATCATTTGAGGCTTTGATATACACAATGAATTAGCAGTTAGCAGGATAAACCGTGGTAATGCAGTTACATTCACAAAGCAGGTCACCAGGCAACACTCCTGCAGTGTTATTTCATTTTATCCACAAAAATTCCAACGCAATATTTAAAAGAGAATATGTCCTCACCTCCTCTTTGTCTTTGTGTTTTAACCCCTAACCCTTAACCCTCACCTCCTCTTTGTTTTTGTGTTTTAACCCCTAACCCTTAACCCTCACCTCCTCTTTGTTTTTGTGTTTTAACCCCTAACCCTTAACCCTCACCTCCTCTTTGTTTTTGTGTTTTAACCCCTAACCCTTAACCCTCACCTCCTCTTTGTCTTTGCGTTATTCAGCGGGAAATTTCCATGGATTAATTTGACGTATCACTCCGCTCTGTAGCTCCGCGTACTGCTCCGCCACAAATTATAATCTGTAGTCAAGTGCGACCCTCTGCCGCTGGAAGTAGTCCACTGTTGTTTTCAATGTCACTATTTTATCTTTCATTGGCCTTATTCTCTGTGGATAACCGGTTAACACCACACTTCAATTATTAATTATTTAATTAATTCATTATTGCCGTTTTATAGTAATAGTCCTGTGTTACTTTCTTACTCGTCTTTCTGTTTTACTCAAAAATGGCGGCAACGTCTCTGTATTTCCTTGGCATCTCCTCACTCCACCCTCCTCCCAGTTTCACTTATTGATCTCCTCACTCCACCCTCCTCCCAGTTTCACTTATTGATCTCCTCACTCCACCCTCCTCCCAGTTTCACTTATTGATCTCCTCACTCCACCTTCCTCCCAGTTTCACTTATTGAAAACTTATAAACTTCAGTTCAGTATCCAAAACTTGTCATGACAAGTGGATTTAAAGAGAAGAAATAAATTCACATAACTTAATGCGGCTGTCAATTTTTACAGTGTGTATATACAGTATATATGTATATACATAGGGCAAAACTGCTGCGGGCCCCGCATGGGTTAACCCACAGGGGGCCCGTGTGGGCTTTCTGTGGGCAAGCCCACAGAAAAGCATGTGTGGGCCCCATAGGGCAAAACTGCTGCGGGCCCATACGGGTTAACCCACAGGGGCCCTGTGTGGGTTTTTCTGTGGGTTAGCCCACAGTGGGCTGCCCACAGAAAAACATCATGGGGGCCCTAAAGGGCAAAACTGCTGCAGGGCCCACATGGGCCAGCCCACATGGGATTATTGTGGGTTTGCCCCTGCCCACACTGCCCACAGTAAACCCACACTTTCCCACAGTGGGCCCGCACGGGCATGTTTGCTCATTCTGTATTTCTATTTATTGTTTTATAATCTTTTTGTACACCTATACCTCTGTATCTGCGCTTTGCTGCTTTGACACCTGAATTTCCCCCCGGGGATTAATAAAGGTTCATCTTATCTTATCTTTTTTGCCAAAAAAGCTGATCCGTTTCTTGACATCCTGTCAGTCAGTTGTTTGAATACTGTAGTCACCCAAAATGCAGTCAAGCTCATGTCCTAAAGCTTTTCAGAAGTGGTGAAAGAACAGAAATACCAACAAAAAACAATAAAAGTCCCGCATTCACATTTTTACTCTACTTTAAGTAATTAGCAACTTAATTAAATGTACTTGATTTAAAATGTAAAGTTTTCCCCCTGAAATGTGATGTAGAAATATAAAGTAGCACAAAACAGAATTATAGTCTTGTATACCTACTCGAATAAATGTGCTAAACTTTCCACCACTGCTTTTCACTTAAAATAATTAATTCCTTATCTACAACACCTCATGAGGAAAACGGCACATACCCGTATCTCGTCAGGCCCGGCAGCGCGGCTGTACGTTGACAGGACTGATCAAAATGTGAATGGCAGCAAGATATGTATTTAGGTGGCATCCTCAGCAGTTAGCTGTCAGTCACAGTGTAAAACCGGTTATTTAGATGCAAAAAATGCATCCAAAACTTGTAAACAACAAAGAAACAAAGCAAATATGTGGAGATGTGCTGTTTTGGAGTTTAATTTGGCACTGCTGATCCCCTGGGGTTAGTTAGATAACTCGGGCCTGTAACAGACACCAACGCTCCAGCCTCTGAGTCAGACGGTTTCAGTTGTGCCAAACACTTCATGGCACACGCTTCTTACAGTGTTTGTCAATTCATTGTTCCCCTGATATAAAGTATCGGTGACTTTAACGCTTCAAACTGTCAGATGAATCAAGGCCAGCCCTTCAGCAACACACACACAAACACTGCTGGGCATCATCGTCAAACTGTTGGAAGAGATGCTGCTGCATTTACAAGCCACATGAGAAACAAATATAGTTTCTTAAAAGACATTCACATCCAAAATGATGAAAATGTCTTTTTCTTGTTTATTTAATTAATATTTATATATTCTTACAAAATAAAAAAAATATATGAAACAAAAAGCTAACAAGTCTGCAAGGATTTGAGAAGGAAAAGGAGAAAGCCATCAAACAAACAGGGACTACAGTACTTGTGTTTTTTTTATATATGTACAAGACAAGTTTATCCATTTAAATTGTTTTTAAAACGCACAGTACAAAAAGAAAAAATAAATCACTGACAAAAAAAAAACCCATAGTACAATTCTGTCCATCAGTATTCAATGCTGCAGGTTTCCTTACAATGGGAGACAGGTGGTGGAGCAGGGAGGAGGTGGGGGGGCCTCAAAAAAAATAAAAATAAACACACTGGAAGGCAGACTGGGTGTGTATTGGCCTTGGAAATCATTCAACATCTCTTGCAGAATAGGTGGGGCCTTTATGCAAACATATTTATAATTCATGGGAACAGTTACTGTACAAGTGTTGGATAATGAAAAATTCTGTGCTAGGCAAAAAACAAAGCACAGTACACAACCACGGCCCCCGTGTGTACAAACATGCACGCAGTCACATGACAAACACACTTTCCTCACAGTCAAAGCCAGTGAGCTCGCTTATATGTCTTTATATATAATATATCTATATTTGGTAAAAAATAAACTTCACAACTCTACCAATTTAGAGAATTGTTTCTTCAAACTTAAAACGACATAAAAAGAAAAAAAAAAAAAAACATTTAACAGCAATTAAGCAAATTATTGTGTTTGGGGGAATTTTGTGTGGGAGGGAAGAGTTTCCACCAAAAGTAAGGGAGTGGGGAGTTGAGGGTGAGAAATACAAAACCAGCCTGTCCCCCCACCTTCAGATATTACTTCATTCCTCCCCATCTGCAAGAAAAAGAATTGGGGGAGGGGGAAGACGGGGAAAAAAAAAAAAAAAAAAGACCATACAGGAAACGTTCATTCTTTTAGAAAACAGTTCTATGTTACATACAAGTCAAAGAAAAAATGGGTGGGGCTGGGGGATTAACACGATACGAATTCCCAACACTCAATATTTCACCTCTTGACGGTGTATTTCTAGAACCATTTATCTCCGGTCTCCCCTCTCTTCTAAGCCCCCTCTGTCCCTCCCGCCCAACCATGCATCATTACAGTGCTCGTTCTCTCGGCACAGCACCTCCTCTGACCGCGGTCAGAGCTGCAGGAGTGCTGGGCCAAGAGACTGGAGAGGGAATCTCTGCAGGAGGAAGAGGGAGTTTATATGTGGAGACTGTTTTGCGGAAGGAGTGACGAGCCCCCTTCTAGCTTCTGTCAACAGCGTGGAAGGGCTCCCCGACGGTGGATGTTAGTTTGCCCCCCAGCTGTAGCTGTTGTATGCGGCCTTGTTGATCTGAGCCTTCTGCTGAATGGAGGCGTTCTGGCTGCGCTGTCCAGTGCCGCTCTGTGAGAGAGGACAGAGTTCATCTGTAAGCTTTCCATTCATGCCAAGTGTTTACTCAAATATTGTGTTAGTTCAGGGACATGATGAACCTCTATACACTTTGTGATTCATCTGCAAAAGACACCTACATTTAGTTACACCTGTATGTCAGTACATAGTCATGTTCAAGACATACACACATAACACATGTACAGTCTTTAATGTTTGTTTTTCCAGAACCAGTCTTAATCATTGTTTGTTGTTTTAACTTTAATTTTAAAGCCTAAAAAAGGGACAAGGGGTGCAAATTAGCTTCAGCTAGACACCCTGAATACATTACATCTTTTGCCTTGGTTCTTCCTATGCAACACAATGTTAATCTGTATTTTAATGTTTCTTTATTCAAACCTCATCTTTATTGTTAAACAAATTAAAATAAAATAAATAATGGAATGTGATGCTTTGTGTGCATTACATTTGGATCCTACAAAAAAGATCCTCACAATGTTTTGAAAGGACGGGCCTCGGTTGGGGCTCAGTGTGGTGCATTTCTTTTGTTGGGTGAAAGCAAAACGGACCAATCACAGTATTTTGTGACAGATGTAATTTTAGCATGAATTTGAAAGCTGAACTACTTTTAAACAAGCCCAGGAAGAGCGCCGGGCTTTGAAGCAAATTTTCGTAGTGGCCAAACGGGGGAATTACAACATCTGTGTCCATCACGTGATGCCATTGGGCCAAAAAAGATGTTTTCCCATAGACTTACATTGGGAAAGAGACGTCTGTTACTAAGCAGATAATTTTTTCCAGTATGAACACTTGAATAGCCCCTATTTAAATCATTAAGTCCTAAAAGTTGTAAAATGAACTAATAGCTGAATCCGGAGTTATTTTCCTTCCACCGTTCATGTGAATGAGCCCGAGGCGGAGTTAAAGGAAAACGCTACTGCGTCTGCTCTATGGGCCCAATGGATGCGGAAGATTGCTGGAAGATCCGGGTACTTTATCACTCGGCAGTCGAGCCATTTTGGCTTCACGCGCCACTGAGCAACTCTCATAGGAATGAACGCTGTATCCAGTTCTCTTTATATAGCTTTGGTTTTAAAGCCATCTGCTGATCGTGAACTGTCAAAAAAAGCAATCTCATCCGTGCACCCCATAAACATATTTTATGCAAGATCATTTTGTAACCATGGTAACAAGTGTAGGCTTCAGGGATTGAGTGCAGGGATTTTGAAAGGAGTAGAGCAGGGGTGTGCTAAGGTTGTGTCCTGCTGTGTATTCTGGCAGTTACTCATTAAAAAGGAAGTGCCCACACAGGAGCTTCCCCTCTTCTATTAATAGGGTACATGACGTCTCCGTTTTGTCCCTTTTCTACCCGTCAGTCATTATTTTTGACAGATGAGGCCCAGTTGCAGCCTCAACTAATATCACTCTTTTTTCTTAGTGAGCTCTGTGACACCAGAGAAGAATGATAAACACTTAAGATGCTGCACGATCTGCTTTCAGTCGCTGGAATTTGCTGCACGATCTGCTTTCAGTCGCTGGAATTTGATTTCCCCACGCGGGTCCATGTAGCGTCTGTGACTGACTATAAGTTACCTGTAACTCCATATGATCTTGTGATAGTTTATGATAAGCTGTGTGAAAGCAAAACAAACCAGAACTAAAAGACAAATAAGTATTTTTTTTTCTTGGGACTGAACTACAGGTGTGAAAGCGTCCTGCACCAACAGATGGAGACAAAGACGACAACAAAACCATGTGCACTACCTGTCCGTCCTGCTGCAGGTGGTGGTGCAGAATCTGAGAGTGGGGTTGTTGGTGCGGTGCCAGGATGTGCATGAAGGGGGCCGGGGCGTAGCCAGCGGCGGCCGGGGGGTTGATGGGTCCTCCGCTCCCCAGAGCCGAGGGCAGGCTGAACGAAGCTGCTGGCGTGCCAGCGTGGAAACCCTGCTTCTCAAACGACTGCTGTAGGAAGTGACACAAAGGACAGACGTGACATTTTTGCTAGATTCAAACTGCACGGAGGGGGAAGGAAAGAAAGTCCTTTCCTGTGACGAAGGGGTTGAAATATTTATCATTTGTAATTACCTGCGTCTTTGTGTAAACAGACCCTGAAATATCTGGTACCCCCGTGTTGCTCGATGTCACAGAGACTCCTGCAGAGACAAAGGAGACGGGACACAAAATTAGTCCAAAAACGGGAAGAACTGGGCGTGTTGAGGGAACATCCACCAAACAAACCATGCCCAGCCACATGGTTATTTTCAGATTATAACCAGCGTAATTGCTATATGGTGTGCTAACAACAAGGAATCGGATACCTATAATTCTATAGACACTTTCTATATTTGTGGGAACACTTTCTCAAATCAAGCATCTGAGGAAAAAAAAAAAATCGTATGACTTAAGAACAAAAGAGAATCCTGGGAAATTGACATCTATGTCAGCATTAGTTCATAGATGATTTGAGTAGAATTTCCCTTTCGTGAGGACAGTAGAGGAGATGAAAAGGTATGAGATGAAGAGGAAGAAGAGGTGAGAAAGATGGTGTAGCAGCGTATCAGTTCCAGTCAGCCGCAGTGATTACAGTCTGACTGTATCTGGTGGTCACTGCTGTGGTTGTTCTGGCACACACTGACCCCCTGTATCTCCATAGAGATGCAGAACAAGGTCAACTGGGGGAGGGGGGGGCACTTGACAGGAAAAGACATAACAATGTTAATGCCTTAAAGTCCCTTAATGTAAAATTCATGTTTTCTCAATCTGTGAGCAAGAGCACTGATCACATGATGAATTCTTCCTAAGGTAAGTTAAATTGTCATTCAGTCTGTTGTGTAAACCATTTTCATGGCTTTATTAAGACATGACAGTTACGGAAAGAGCCACAATGCTAATGGGATATTTGGCACCTGAAGCCGTGGCACTGCTAGAAAACAGCAGTAAGTTGGAACATAATGTTATTATTGAAGAATGGTTTGAGTCCCTTAAAAGGCTGCATCAGTGGTGGTTTTTAAAACTGTTGGAGCCTTAAATAATATCCATTGTCAGCGCGAGAGATGCTCATCCCCATGTGCCGCTGTAGTCTATCACTATCATTAATCTGATAGCATTCGCTTCAGACTTTTTTTTTACTGTTCAAAATGTACCTTAAAAGGGAGATTTGTGAAGTATTTAATACTCTTATCAACATGGGAGTGGGCAAATACTGCATGTTTGCTTTATGCAGATGTATGCATATATTTATTATTGGAACAAAACAAAAATTGAAAACAATGACAAATATTGTCCAGAAACCCTCACAGGTACTGCCTTTAGCATGAAATATGCTCAAATCTCAACATGGCAAACTCAAGCCCAACAGGCAACAACAGCTGTCAGTGTGTCGACTTCACTATGACTTGTCTGTAAAGGGGAGACTGGTGGGTTCCCATAGGACCCATTTTCATATCTTGAGGTCAGAGGTCAAGGGACCCCTTTGGTCAAGGGACCCATGCCAGTTTTCCCCCACAAAAATGTAGCGCAAGTTTGGAGTGTTATTTAGCCTCCTTCGCGACAAGCTAGTATGACATGGTTGGTACCAATAGATTCAAGTCATTGAAGTTAGATTTTCAAGTTTCATGTGATCCCAGTATCTTCTCTCTAGCTCTAAAACTGAGCCCGCTTCAACCTATAAATTGCATGTTGCGTTAATACGTTAAAGAAATTAGTGGCGCTAACACATTATTGTGTTAACTTTCACACCCATAAATAATATTCATGAGATTTGTCACAGAAAATCCACAATACAGACCCCGCAGATCATGGCAGGAATACTGATGATCAAACTCTCAAGCGCCCTTTACAGGCCAACTTTATACCATTCTGTGTGAAGAACAAGAGCATCATAAATGTGCACAGTGTGAATACTGCTGCAGCCACTTGAAAAGCTCTTCAAACGGTACATCCACACACACACTCTTGAATAGCACAGCTGTATTTTACAAGTAATATCGACATTTTGTTGCACTCTCTCTCTCTCTCCCTCTCTTGTATTGTAACCTACTTCACCCACAGGACAGTGAACTTGATACTCTGGAGATGGACATACCAGCAATGACAACATGAGTGAAGAGCAAGCAACACAGAGGGAAAATGGGACAGCATCAACCAGAACAACTCATCAGTTTGTGGCAGCCACAGCCTTTGTGATCTGCCACATTTTTGACTCTAAACCTGATAATTACATAGCGTTAATGTCTAGGAGATAAAAAACAGATTGGATTGATGATGAGTTGCCCTGGAAGAGAACAGGAAACCGACAGAATGGCAGACAAGGCTAGTAAGAGAGGCAGGCTGCGTTGGACTGTCTAAAAGCGGATGTAGTGTGACGGGTCTTCCCACAGGCGCAGCTCATCAGCGATGAGGCAAAGGAACGAGAGCGAAAGAGTGGGAGAAGGATGGTTGGTGACACAAGGAGGAAGACGGGAGGGATAGGGTTGGTTTTTGTTTTTTGCTTTATTTTGGCATGTGGCGGCACTCACCGACTCCAGGCCCGCTGACAGAGCTGGCTGGCTTGTTTTGTGCAGTAGCGGCAGCGGCCACGGCAGTGCCGTATCCGCCCTTACAGAAATCCCCACTCCCTGAAGCCTGGCCCACATCCTCATAGCCTGCAACAGTCAGACACACAGCCGCAGCCCACAGCGTTAGACACACCAGGCAGGGGAAGCAGACCCGCCTCAAATAGCATTTGCAAATAATTCGTAGCGTTTGTTTGAAACGGTGTACCACATGGACTGGTTTTACCACAGTGTGACGATACAGATAGTGTCAAGTCCTCTAGGAAACTCACTATAATGACCAAATACTTCACTGTAATTATCTGAACTTTGACACCAAATGCATTGTCCTGTGTGGCAAAACCTGCCAATCCAGTACAACAAGCAGGTCAGAATCAACGCCAACATCATTTGCAAATACTATTTGACCCAAGTCTGAGGGGAGGAGGTGGGGGAAGTGGGGGGAAGTGAGGGGGCAGGCAGGGTGTGTGTGTGGGAGGGGGGGGTGGAGAGTGAGCTTGAGTTGGGTGATGGCAGAAAGCAGCAGATGGTGCAGCTTAGAACGAATAGGTGTCGCACATGTCCTGACCCAAGGTGGATACTGAGTGATGAATTAAAGTATGAAAAATAAAATATAGCGTCACTGAAAAAGAAAATAGAGTAGCAGAAGACCACTGGGAAAATATGAAACTGCTGAGAGAAAATATGCTAAGAGTTATGGGAGGATGATCCATTTGTTGGTTTGTTTGAGATGAACGTGTGTGCAGGGGATGTGGTGGAAGGTGAAGCCTTGGGGCAAACTCCACTTTCTGAAATGAGCAAAGCAAGCTATGGAAGACAGCAGGAGACCGATAATCTAACCCCTCTATTATTTAAACTGGTATAGCCAGGTGCCACTGTTCAAGCCCATCTTCCCTTTCCCATCCTGATTAAATGGCAGTCCCATATATTTCATCACAAGAAGCCATTTAACTAAAGCGACATTTTCTTGCCATCATAAATCAGCTGAATTATTGAGACAAGTTCCGTTCGTGTGCAGGCGATGAAAACTGGGTACAAGGTGCAGATGCATCTCCAATATTCAGACAACTAAACCTCAATATTAATCATGCTCAATCCGAAAACATTTCAATTGACTTCGAGGTCAACGATTCAAGTGAGTCAGCAGACAACAATGTGTTATGAACCATTAGCAACTGCCTTGACACAAGCATAACAAAAAGAAGTCGTTGCACAAGCATCGTGTTTATGCTTGTAGATGCTGCAGAGCTCAAATGAAATTTGCACTCCACACCGATGAGAAATCAATGGGCTCATTGTGAGAAACAGCACAGGGTTATTGGTATGCAAGTATATAGAGCAGGACCTGCATGACCCCCTCTCAACATGCCGCTTCAATATCGTTTAGTGCCTCACCAGTGCTGTATCCATGGGAACCATAGCCACTAGCCTGCTGGAAGGGTGTGGCTGATGCATTGACGCCGACATTCACACCGTGCTGCTTTGACGAGGTAGGAGCCACCTGGACAAAAACAAAACCGTGGCATGTGATGTCATCAAGTGGTAACCAAATAGGGTAACCAACGTTTGTCTTGTAGGGTCACAAAAATCCAGGATATAGTATTTGCTAGCCCGTTCCTGTCCAAACCCACCCATTTTCCTCATGATATTATGATGTATCTGTTCCTTATGAGAAGATATTAAAAACAATAATACAAAAATAAAAAAACTCAGGGTAGGAGCAGGACTGTAAGTTGTGGAGACTTCAGTTTTCTCACCGGAAACACAGCAGGTCCGTACTGGAAGGTATTGGGCAGGCCCGGCATGCCAGTGTAGTATGGGAGGCTTGTGTAACTGTAGCCAGGCGGCAGCGCAGGGTTGAGGAAGGGCTGCTGCGCGGTGTGATGCGTCTGGGTCTGGTTCTGTTGTGTCTGCGCTAATGTGGTGGCCGGAGACGGGGATGATGCATCACCTCGACCAAACTTTGATAAGTCACCTGCAAATACGGGAAACGGAGAACGACAGGACAGAGTGGAGAGTAACAATAAGTCAACACTTTAGAATTAATTTTTTTTTTACTTATTTAGAACACCACCACACAATATAAACCCCCTCCCTACCTCTCTATCACCCTCCCTAGTCCGTCCCTACAACTTCCATCCTGTCACAGTCTGTCACCAGGGCATAGCATGACAACGCCGTCATGTGTGTCTCGCAGGAAGCACGTGAGAGGTGTTGCCCTGGCCAGCTTTGCATTTCGCATTACACATATTTCAGCGAGTGCTGTCTGCATCGAGTTTTGAAAAGTGTAACCACACTTGCGACCGCTTTCGGCTCGCCACTGCCCTGACTCGCTTTGAACAAGCTACAGGGGTGACGTAGTCTCGCTCTCTCTGCCAGCGCCGCACACACACGTGGCTCAACAGAAGGTTCAACTTTTACTAGACACATATGTTAGATGGCTCACCGGAGTAAGGGTTGCTTGTCAGGCCGCCGTCTCTGCCGGTCAGTGCTGTCGTGGGAGTTGCAAAGGGGATGCTGTAATAATCCTGGAGAGAAAATTTAAATTTTTGTATTAAATAAAAATACAGGACGTGAGGTATGATTTATGCGTAATGTTTTTATTGCAGGAGTTGAAGACTTTTCACAAAACAAAACTCACCAGCGGTATTCTTGTCTGCAGCATCTGTAGGTCATCATAGCCGTACACCTGAGGCTGAGACGAAGCACGTGTCAGAAAAAACGTGTTACTATATCAATTATATAACAAACTCTGGTAACGCTCGGATTGTATAAAGACTGACTTGATCCTGGCAGGAACTTACAGGGTAGGCGTGCAGTAGTCCAGGGGCCATGATGTATGGGTTGGGCAGTAGAGGGGGCACTCCAGGTGGCAGGTTTGGAGGTGCTTTCCCTGTAAGCACAAAGACATAAAACTTAAAAAATGCATTAATTTGACCAAAATTAAAATAATAAAGTAGCCGTCTGGACTTAAATGAGTATTCGGCTGCTTGGCTGGCAGTCGACGCTTATGGAAAGCTCTGCACTGGCAAATAAGTATATGCATCTACAGTATTTTCAGTGTGAAATCACAACATAACCTACAGATACAAAGCAGGGCAGCACAATCAACCATGATCAATTCCCAATGTCAGTTCTTGCCCATTACAATCTCATTTGCACATAAAAATGATTCTACCTGATTTCAATTAGCAAGGAGAGACCCGTTAAGTGCTACAAATTTCTCCCTGAGCTGCATCAGTAAATAACAAGACCGCAATACACCATGTGATAAACTATTCACCAGCAGAGGGAGCAGAGAGGAAAACAAATCTAACGTGTTTATGTGCGAGAGAGAGACAGAAAAAAAAGCTTCAGAGTAACCAAACTGAGAGTAAGATGAGTCAGAAGAATGGGAACCCTGCCAGAGATGGTGAGGAAATGGAAACCAATTTATCCAACCCTAAATCTGAAAAAACATTGCTGTTTTACCAAATAAAAGGGTCATATTCGGTTATCAGTTAGTACAAATTTATACAACCACCTGAAAACCCCCGCAAAATACATTATGATGAAGCTACAGAAGCTTCAGATAATGCCTGCCATCTGACCACACAAACCATAATGGTTCCCAGTTATAACCATAACCAACATAAAAATCAAATGAGGGATCAAAATGAGGGATTAAAGAACAGTATTAACACCAGACAAGCTCTACTTAATGCTTTCAGTACACTCAGATTATGAAAAACAACTATGGATGCATATATAATCCTGACAGTCCATTTAACCAGCAAGTTATTCAGAATTGTGAAGCCCTGACACCAAATTACCGAGGCTACAATTAACTCATTGGTGCTACCTGTAGACTGACAGCGCAAATTAAAGTAAGTAAGGAAGACAACGTGAGGGGAAAGGAAAAGCTAAAATACTTTAATTTTGCTGAGCAATTTCAGCAGGCTTTGGATGTAAAACGGTCTAAAGAGGAGTGGCTATCAAAGACAAAGTGTATTGTTCATGTTTGTGCTTGTGTTTATGTCTAACCTGAGGATGCTGCAGAGATGCGTGAGGAAGTAACTGAAGAGGGAATGGCCGAGGCCACCGAGGACATTGAAGCGGCGGCTGCTGCAGCTTGGACACCCATGGAGGCAGTGTTGAGGCCCATGGCCAGACTGCTGACGGGGCCGAGGCCGGAGTGGGCTGAAACTGTGGCAGAGCCCATGGAGGAGGCCTGAGGGCCCCCTAGGGACACCTGCGCAGCAGCCACCGAGGAAGAGGAGGAGACCGATGACGGCACAGCTGACACGGAGGAAGGGAAGGAGGAGGAGTGCAGGCTCGAGTCACCGTCTACGCTGGGATGCTGTACAGACGGAAGGAAGAAGATAAAAAGATGCGGTTAGGATTGATGAGATTACATTTCCATTAGAGTGAATGGACATCTAATGTGTCCATCTGCCATCACAGGAAATGCAGCTTTGAAAATGCAGAGATGGATGGAGATGCACTGTGACTGTCCTGCTTAAGTGTGTACACACAACTCATGGTTTCTGTCTGGTTAAAAAAACATCAAATCTGCTTCAAGGATCATAAAAAAGCAAAAGACAATATTCTAGATCCACATGATGGGTTCTGGTATAAACACAGAAATAAACATAACAAGCTCACCATTAAGCTCGAGTTGGATGTCCGGACTGAAGATGGAGCAAGGCTGTTCTGATGCGATTGGTGAGAGCTGTAAAAATACAGGAAGCTTCAGAACACATCTCAACTATCTCCGAATCCCATCACATTTACTGATACACTGGCTAAATTGTTACACAAAAAGTCAGTGGTCATGTCTCTAATGTTAAATCCAGCGATACATGTCCACGAGGTCCGGCGAGGACACTAGGGGACGCGCTGCTCCACTCAACTGGCCGTTCAAGCGGTGACGTACCCTATCGTGGAAAGCACCTGATTGGTCCCTGGTTTTCTGCTTGCCGTTTCAAACAGGAAACAACATGGGGGCCTGCTCATAAACCTTCTGTTATTCAGTCTAAACAATTCACCAAAAGATTTAAAGCCAGAGGCTATGCCACTGCTGAATCTCGTTTTTATTTTAGAAATAGATTGCCTGGTTTGACAGCTTGGTCCAAGTTTCTTGAGCTGGATTTGTCGCGTTGGACGGGCTCATTTGCATAAAGTTGAGATTTTTCAACTTTATGCAAATACAGACCTTCGCCACAACACTCCCACCATGCACTGGGTGACTGCTTCTCCTGCTTTCCATAGGAAATGGATGGAAAGCCCTGAGACGACCTCCGTCACCGGATCTGGTGGAAATGCGTCGATAGGGGAGCATTAGAGTGCACACTCATGAGTGGAACCGCTGACACGCCCCCCTAAAAACGTAAACAAAGGACTGTTCCCGCCTTTTAATTTTGAAGGAGAAATGGCCAGTGAGAAAACTCCAACACTTGAGCAACCAATCACTCAGTGACAGACTTTTGCGTTTGTAGGGCTGGTCCTTTATGGTCCAGCCAAAAACACAGCACAATCATTTTCATTCCTGATTTCTCCAGAAAAAAGCAAAACAATTTTGTTCTCAACTGCTGCCCGACTGCATTTAGTGCCTGTGTCCGTGAATTTATATAAATTCTTACCCGTTACCCGACCCAATGCAGGACTCTGCTGAGGTCATAATTTAAGATACTAGTTAATCTCCTACTTTATTATTTGTATTAATTTAGCAGCATCTCACTTGTTGTGCTGAGGAGGGGGCATGGTGCTTGGAGGCAGGTCTTCACTGTGCCCCATACCGCTGAGGGATGTCTGATTGGATGTAGTCAACAAGGAGGCAGAGCCGCCGTCAGCCAAAGTGCCCATGTTGGAGACCGGTGTGACCAAATCAGAGACCTGCTTGCCTGATACTGCAGAGCCTGCTGCAGCTGGGGAGAGAGAACAAATAGGTTTCTGGAATAAATTCCAATCCAGAGTGATCAGGAAAAATTTCAACAATGCTTTCAAAGAAAAAAAAAAGAGCTTTGTAAATAGACACCTACCTTCCACAGATTGTGTTGTTTGCATTGAACTGTAGCCATTCTGTAAAAACAACAATGAAGGTGAACTCGCAGGTTTCTATGGAAACAGGCCATTCTTAAGAAGCTGAAGGGTGTTGGGCTTTTAGAAACAGTCAAGCCGAGAAGCTTGTTTGCTATGCAGAGCATAACAACTACAAGTCAGGTTTGAAACCAGTAGTGTTTTACAATGACCACAATAAAACAAAACAACTGGAACAATGAGTGAATATAGAGTAACACCAGTTTTTTTTAAACACTTGAGTTCAGGTAATGATCTCTAAATGATTTTAGATTAAACAAGAACGTTAAACCTTGAGACCCCGTCTTAAAATCTTTACAGTTAGACATTTACACCAGGAGACTTCCACATTAAACCAAAGCCTTTCCATCATTGATAGTAATAAGCTCCAAAGGACCAAGTGGGGGTTAAGCAAGCTGCCCACACCAGCCACTCCTTTAAGTACTAACACAACACCATATCAAATGTTTTACCAGTTTAAGTGAAAAAGAGGGAAGCGTTGGCCTTACCTTGGGCTGCATATCCTTCTGAGGGGAGGAGGAGAGTGAGTGAGGGTAGCGTCGATTCTGGGACGCTCTCTGATCGTACATGTCCATCTGACTGGAGTTGGAGAGAGCTGGAGTTGACTCACTGCAGATTGTGATGGCATTGACAAGATTGTGTTCTTAGAGAACAGTCAGTTGCTCTGACTTGAAAACTGATCATCAAAACCTAAATTTCAAAGCACTTTTAAAGACTAGAATGTGCACTTAAATCTATAATTACTACCCAGTACTTCTGCATAAGAAAAAATAAAAACTTAAACTGCTTTTATTATGTCCAGCAATAATAAAAATGCTAAAATATTTCACTGTGAACATGCATCTCTAAAAAACACAAAAGGGGGTGTAAATATGAACTTTATCTTCATATTAAAAAGGTACAAAGTTGTATTTTGGATGTACCAACCTGTTGGGGCTAGTGTAGAGACTGTTCTGAACCTGGTTGACTGATGTTGTGGTGGCGGGGGTGGACTCGTACTCTGGTAGAACTGGTTCTGACCCAAACTGCAGTGCTCCAAACTGAAGATTGAGGCCCGAGATGTCTGTTGAGCCTGGCATCTCTACCGCCATTGCAGGAATCTGAGGAAGATGAAGGGCATTTTAAGATTTGGCACAAATACTTTTGAGTCTTTTCCAAGGATGGTTTCTACAATCTTAATCTCTCTCATAAAACAAAAAACAATCATCACATTTAAAATATGCCATAATTTGAATTCAGTTGTTACCTTTGTTGTGATGGAGGTCCTCTTCTTCTGCTGTTTGAGTTTGTGTTGCTGCAAAGGCAGTGGACTCGAACCCTGGGCATCTGAGGAACTTGGGGAAACTTGCTGACCTAGAGAAGGGATTGCCATTTTGGGAAGAGAGGAAGCAGGCGGAGGCACCGCATGGGGTGAGGATGTTGTTTGTTGTGGTAAGGAAGAAGACGAGGAGGAAGGAGGCATGCCTTTGTCCTGCAGGAAAACATCCAACATGGACGAGGTTGAGGTGGCGGCCTGGTAAGGCTGCCGCTTTGTAAAGGGCGTATGGACCGCAGACTCCGCCTGAGTCTTCATATCTGGAAAATGGAAAAATTTAAGTTAGGAACAAGACCCTGAGAGCAGTTTGGATTGTCCTACATTGAAAAAAGACTTATGTCATTATCCTTAAGATGCTCAAGGGGAGTGGAGGAAGATCAGAGTAATTACAGTAGGATGTTATCTCACCGTATTGTCCCAGTGACGTGGCACTGGTGTCCCAGGATGAAGGGGTTGTCGTGGGAGGTCCAGTCTGGGAGTGCTGGGCTGCCAGCTGGGCCAGTGCCTGGGCTGTTTTATACTGCTCCAGGAACTGAGAGCCAGTGGTCCCTGTGCTAGCTCCTTTAGGATCCCCCACATCCCCGAAACCCTTGCTCAGCATGCTGACCTGCAATGTTGGCAGATTATGACACAGTTATCACCATAAAAAACTAGAAAAGTGCTTAAAGGCAGATCAGAACAAAAGAAGAATTGAATTTCACTCAGTTGTCCCTCCTGGCTCCCTCACAGTCAAGACGGTTATAACATCACACAACATTGGATATGGAATTTATCTGCAGATGCTGCGGTTCAAAATGAGACCAAACTTTTCTCAGACTGTCAATTTTTGAGCCACGACAAAGGCTTGATTTTAGCCTAGCCAATTGCCGGAAATGCGTTTTGCTACTGAAGCAGGTGGCCCCTACAGACCGGTTAAGAGGAGTGAGGAGTCAGCAGTCAATGACGGTATAAAACAGTAAAATTTTTTTCCTTCAAAAAATTGTGAGTCACCGCTACCACGAGAGGTCTTTCAGCATAGAGTTATAAATGAGCACAAAATATTAGACTAATGGTTCAGTAGTATACGTAGCTGTGAACAGACAGATACACACACACACACACACAAGATCAAATGCATAATCTCCCCACAGGCTTACGCCTGGCAGAGATCAAAATATTAGTGCTACATGACCATAGTTATGACATGATGTCAATGGCTCTATCCTTTTCCTGTGCCGCTAGGAAGTGGTTGATAAAACTTAAGAGATAATTTGCATCAGTAAGTAAAATCTAAGAGCCAGGGTGTTTTTGTGAGTCTCACCATGCTGTGCTGAGTGTAAGGGGTGCTGGAGGATGTTTGGGAGAGTGGCACCCCTTGCTTGGAGTTGCTGAAAACCAGTGACTGGGACAAGGAGGCTGGCTGGGCTGCCTCCATGGGGGGGTTTTCTGTCTCTGAAGAGGAGGATGGGGGAGTCTTCCCCAGGAGCACCGCAAGGTCAATCCTATAGCAAGGGGGGAAATATTCAAGAAGACATCTAAAATGTGATCTGTGTCAACTCATGACTAATTATTTTAGGGCTGCAACTAATTATTTTAATTATTAATCTGCAGATTATTTTCTCAATTAATTGTTTGGTCTATAAAACATCAGAAAATAGCAAAAGAAAAATTCCATCATATTTTTCCAAGGTGACGCCTTCATAATAGTTTTATCCCCCAACCAACAAAATGATATTCAGTTTACTATAGTGCAAGACAAAAAAACACAGCAAATCTTCATAATTGAGAAGCCTGAGCCGTAAAATATTTGACATTGAGCAAACAGTGAGCAAATGTAATTATTCTGTCGACCAATTCCAGGAAAAGCATGAGTCAGGGTAATAAAGTGCGTAAGTGACACACCTCTGTCCTTTGGTGATGGTAACATTCTCTTGAGGCAGAGGCACGGATGCCACACTGGAAGCTGTGAATATCTTGGTCTCTGAAAGCTGCAGAGGAAGAGAGAGTAGAAGATAGAAGACGTTATAGTTGGAAGAAAAAAGTTAACAAAGCTAGATTAAAAAATGATCCAGTCTTCCATCAGAGAAACAACGCTAAAATCTGTTATAACTTCTGGTTTGTCTTTAGAAGTTCTCACTTAATGTTATATTTAGAGCTACAGCAGCAGTTGCATGAGGTTAAACACTCACATCCTCATTCCAGTCCTCAGTGCCCCACTCCTCTGTGGCAGTCCTCCAGGCACCTATGAGTCAAAGAGAAATAGTTCAATACTACTGAGATAGGCAGAGAGAATCAAACAGAATAAGGGATGCATAAAAGCAACAGAGAAGTGAAGGCAGGTTTACCAGGAGCAGAGTCAAACTTGGGCGGGGGGAAATTTGTTCCCTCTCCTGCAGCGTATTCCAACCCTAGAGACAAAGACAGAGGTGAGGAGATCAAAGTTGTATGCAATGAAAAGAGATGATTATATTTTAGTCAACTGGACATACAGATCAGACAGAATGTAAAGATCTAAGAGGAATACAATATGTCTGGGATTTATAAACAGTGTGCACGGTTGATGAAGGAAGCTTCTACGCCCAGCATCAAAAAGCAAGCGTCCTTTGAACGCAAGTGAACCTTCCTTTCATCTTTACCGCGTGAGCTTCTTTGGGATGCTGATAACGATTTATTAAAATTGTTTCTGATGGTAAACAGATGCTTCATTGATAAGATTAACTTCTCTTATTGGAGGGCAACCTTTCCTAATAAATTAACTTACTTGCTCCCTCCTCGAGCTCCGCGCTTCCTGTGTTGTTCCAGGTGCTGCCCCCTCCGTAGTTTTCTTCTGTCTGGGCTGGCTCCGCGTAGTCGGCAGGGTTGAATGTTCTAGGGAAGAAAGTGATAAGTGGGTTGAGAATTGAGTGTATGTACTCACCGCAGCTGAAGGTCTGTCAACACTGCAAAAAAAAATAATTTCAGCCACAACTGGGTGCCAACACACAATAATCTGGGGTCCGTTTTTAACTTACCTTCTACAGGTCAAAGTTTGGAAAACGTTAAGCAGAAACAGACCCCCAATTCATTTCTTAAGAGCTTCAAACCACTCGTGAGCTAGTTGGTTGTGCGCCTGCATATTGCACTCTGAGTACTGTTTGAATAAATCCCCAACTCTGCTCTTATCATCATTACACTTCTAGCTAATAGAAACACTTCAGAAAAGGAGTGACTGGGGTTTTAGCGGCAAGAGGAAATGATAAGAGACTGAAGTGAAACCATTACGGTCTTACTGTGAGAGCTTGTACAGTCAAGACATGCAAATAAGGACGTGTGAGCATCTAAATACTGTTTTTGTTGTTACTCAAAAACTCATTCCTGGTACTGCATGTCTTTCATTAATCTGACACATCCGTGCATGCTGGGAAAATTACAGCTGGTGCAACCTGGCAACATGATGAAGTACAAGACTTTTCTTTTGAGTCAAGCCAAGCCGCTTTCATTATTTGTCAAAGATCCTTCCTGTGCGAATCTGAGGGCATGTATTGCTTGCGTGATCAGATTTAACATCACAGATTTCAGAAGATCATATCTTTTTCATATCCTATTAATAGAATGAGGAGTAATACTTTCCGTTTTGATAATGTCTTATATTACAACATCCTGTTTTATGGCACTCTCTCTATGGCACACTCCCTACAGAAAACAAGAATAACAGACACACCAGAGGCGATGCACTCACCTCTCACCTCCTGCAATATCATATGTGGGCCCCTTATCAATCTGGCTTTAGAGGAAAAATAATGGCAATTACAAGAAGCACAACAAAATTAAAAGTAGAAGATGAAGCTTTTGTTTTTCAAACCACAATCCAGAGCAGCAGCGTAAGCAAAAATGCCTTCGATCTGCCTATGTCAGTGTTGTAACACTCTACACCACCTGTCAGTCACTCTCCAATACAAGGCAAGCCAGTGTGCTTTTAGTCATGGTGGGTAAATAACACAGTCCAAGAAACCCAACTCATCAGAGGTAAACACAATGCAGCCACAAACACAAAAACCAATGCTAGATGAGAGCAGTTATGCAAGAGTAAATGCAGTAATCTTCCCATTGATGCAGTAAACCCTAAACAATCTCAGGAATTTCAATGGTACCTTCAATCACACAGCCACATCATCTCAAAGCTATTACTGAACAGCTGTACAGGATGCTGATGTGAATACATCAGTCAGTATTCCATATCTTCTCCATCGAAAGAAATAGCCATCTAAGTCAACTAGTCGCATTTGATCTCACTGTTATTTTCTAAAACAAAGTGGCAAACACATACTTTGTGATAAACTTTGACCAGCTTCAAATTTAATTGGCTCAATTTAGATAAACAGCTCAGTCTCCACCAGAGCAAAACCACACTTTTACTATATTTTTGTAGCCGTGTCCTACAATATTAATATACCATTTTCAGAGGGTTTATGTATACGCTAAATGGAGAGGCCTCTATGGATACAACAAACTGGGACACCAATGATCTCTTCCCTTGGTTTCCTTTCTGCAAACTCAAGTACAGAATTCAAATACAAAGGCTGCTAACAGTTACCCCAAAGAAGAGGCAGCGCTGTAAATGTGCCAACCAATGCTGTGGTACAAGTGAATACAACTGGCTACATAATGAATGCATCCCCTTCACAACAGGCAACATCAGCAATGGAGGAGGTTGATATATGCAGCCATGTTACGGCCAACACCACTCTGGATGCAACATTCCTGTATGTGTCACAATCTGAAGGGGCAGATTCAAGATCAATTCAATACAGTTTTTAAAACCATGATCTGATCCAACAGCGATGAGCCAATACTTTATACACGGACAAAACACCCCCTATTTTCCTACAAGGTGACACATTCTAAAATAAGCCGCAAAAAGTGAGGTTTCTATTACTTCAGTAACTAATATTGTCAAAACACTGAAGACTTCCTTAAACAAGGTTTTCAAACTGGGGCAGCTTTAAAGATTGAGTATCTTCTATATTGCATTAAATAATAAAAATGAATGTGTCTGAGATTCTTGGAATCATGATGGTTTCCACTAGGGGTGGAAAAAAAAAAATATCAATACACTATACTATCACGATATTTTTTGTGGCAATATTGTATCGATCCACGGAACTCAAGTATTGATCTTTTACTATATAAACTATTAACCTCTTATACATAGCCAACATAGCCTTTGGAAGTCATAACTTAGCTACAACAGTTATGCTTAATGACACAGGCATCAGGCAACTAATAACCAAATACCTCCTCATTCTTCGTATTGGTCACTGAGTAAGTGAGTGAATTTGTGTCTGAGATTCTTGGCACCATGAGGTTTTAGCTACTGTTAATATGGAAATAAAAACAACATAATCTGCTGTATTTGTTGTTGGTAACCAACATTTGTGGTTAATATTGAATTAATTTATCAATAGAGTACCCACATTTTAATCCTAGTCATTTATGTTTTACGCCAACTTTAGATCAAATCTCTTTGATCAGCTTATTCATCAGTAATGAAGTGTGGTTCTTGTTTCCCTTGTGAGCTGACAGTGTTTGATTCAGTTTAATTTAACATTTTTGAGCAGAATATGTGTATGTGAGGTGAATGGTACACGCTGCCTTTGCATCATCTTAAATGTACTAGCACAAGGTACCAATGATACACACATACACAGATGCACACCATCACCTTATCACACAGTAATAAAGCAGATAAGATCTTTGATCAGTTTAAGACCGCTTCCTTTAAAGCCACGTGTTTCATTTGAGTCACCGTGTTTAACTGACAGTGAAGCCAAGCTGGTAAACTGAGTCTGCTAGCAGCAAGAAGCAAAAGCAATCACAGAACTGCTGTGTGGCGTGAGGTTGGGGGGGGGTTAGGTTAACATGAAAACACCTTAGCTAGCACTGCATGCGTTTGCAGGTGGAAAGCCCCGCCAGCACTCAGCTCATTTATGTCCAATATGACAAAGAAAGCATATTGTAGTGTTCCTTGAAATATGCAAGTCAATATCTGGGTCCACACTCCACAAATGTACTTAATATTGTAGGGCATTTTCACAGCATCATGGAAACACAGAGCATACAGATAAAACCTAAAAGACTTCAGGTTTTGTTATAGTTATTGTGTGCACCTCCACTTGAGCAAATATCTGTGAATTACACCAAAACACTTTTAGTTTCATTCAAGTCGTCTCTACCTTCTGAGCCTCTGTGTTCAAATATGTATTTGTGGCATGATTACAGTAGCTTTGAAGCACACAGTCAACACTTTGTACTCATAAGAGTGAAAATTACATCCAGGCTTCTCTTGGGAGGAAGCCACTCAGCCGTCGACATCACTAGAGAAAGCCACATCAGGTCACATGTGCTACTTCAGCAGACCAAGAAGATTTAAAGATCTATAACTGCAGAGTAACATCACACCTAACTGCTTATAGTCAAAGCAGGAAATTTGTTATGACAGCTACAATGTCGCCCATTAAATGATTAAATTGGGCAAGAATGTCATCACAGTTGAAAGAAGTACTTCCTCTGTAATGACACATATTGAAGCTGCCAGTATAAGATACTAACTCACCAATGACATTATTAACAGCACACACAAGATACACAGAACAAGCAAAACACAACTGAATTATGCTGCAGTCTAGGGCCAGAGAGCAGAGACACCCTTCTGAGGGGATCTATCAAAAATTGCACTCCAAATAAAAATGTTTAGACATCATGTACACTCTGAAGAGTGTTATTCTGCCCACGCTGCTCTATGCCATTGGCTGATGTATATTCTCCCTCCTTTGGATTAAGGCTAAACAATAGGCTGGGGTCCTGCTCTCTGGTGACCATGGCAACAGGTAAAAGTGGAACAAAAGGCCCTCTGGTTTTAGGCAAAGCAGGTGTTCCCTTACCCCATGCCCTGCGCCGAAAATCTGCCTCCTCGCCGTCCAGATACTCCTAGGGAGACAACAAGACCTTACTTCAGTTTCTGAGCTTGACAACTATGTTCACAAGAAAGAATGGCAGCGGTTTAAGAGAAAATAAAAACCCTCCCTCGATACCGCCTCGTTTTTATTAGATACATTTCCTTCACAAACCAGTTTGTCTAAAGAGGATTACAACCACTTACCGATAGTCCCTCTTCCTCTGCCTCTTCCCCTTCGGCCTCGCTCTGCGCCTCGCTCTGCGCCTCGCTCTGCACCTCTTCCAGCTATTCCAGCCTTGCCTCCGTCCAGGCCATTCTCCTGACCACGAACTGGAGTCAAGAAGAGAGAACGGCATCAGATTAGACACTGCGCTGCATGCAGATGTCAAAATAATCATATAAACTGAGAAACTCTATCAAAAATCGTGGTGCTGTATGAGAGCCGAGTAGCCCTTCATTCAAAATGAAGATGAATGATAAATCTCTTGCTGGTTATCATTTACTGTGGCACACACTGTCCCCCCTTCGGGATCACAGCCGGGGCTAAGAAGGGTCTACTGGTGTGCTACAAATTACTAATGGCATAATGGAGTTGACCTATGACATGTTGATTTCCATCTTCAATCAATGATTAGTTTAACGTGCTTTCATGCAGGTGATGTTAGAAACTGCCATTTTTTGAAAGGCTTCTTATTGTCTTCCTTCAGTAATTTTGCAGTACATGTGCAACACATTTCTCTTTCTATTAAATTTCTATTCTTACTATCTTCATCTAACAGGTAGAAGCCACGCTGTTCTACAAATTTATAAGCTACTGTTGATGCAAATTAGGTTTCCCGCGGTAGTCAGTGTTACAGGGTGTTCGGGTATACACCGATTACATTACTTGCCCACCACCCCCACCGTCGTTTTGCCTTTTTTATAGATAAAACCCATTTAGTTCATTTTGGTCCATCAGCGCCGTGTTGTCAATACATAGTCGGACAACGGACGCTACAAACTGAAAGTGTCTGCTTCGTATGGAGTTGGAATAGCTTGCACAGAGGAGTCAGATTACACACGCACGCACGCACGCACATTTTGAAGTACAGCCGTGTTTTACAAATGATGCTCACAAATTGCAGATAACAAATATTCATATTTTATAAACACATCTAAAAAATTAAAACAGTGAAGCCACAGTAAAAGAATGGTTAACACTTACACTCCCGTCCCCTGCTGGCTCCACGCCCCCTACGTGGAGCTCCACCTCGACGACGTGCTACATCTTTCTCTCCTCCTTTCTCCCTGTTCTCTTTTCCTTCCTCTCCGGTCTCTGCCTGGCTAGTCTCCTTCTGGCCTGAAACCCCTTTCTTCTTCCCCACCATTTCCCAAGAGTCCTTGGGAAGAAATAAAGACAGCGTCACACTGCTGGACTCATTGACTTTGTACTGAGTCACCAAGACAGAAAACAACCACTGAAGAAAAGCTGCCATAACAACAGGACGATGTAGACAGCCAAAATATGACCACAACTAAAAGAAATGGATTCATAAACAAACAGGTTGGATGTTGAGTGTAGCCTGGTGGTCAGTATGGCATTGACTTGAGACAATTGACTGGTCCACCAGTGAGACAACTGGTTATAAAAAATGTTTCTGGTGGTCTTCCTCTCCATGTGCTAAGTCTACATCTGACTACTTCTGAGTTGGATTTCACTTATGAATTTAACACAGATGCAGGGTGGGCCAAATATGGCAACAGTTACTTTAAAAATCACAAAGTGAAAACAAAAACAAACTCTGTTCCTCTTGTCGGTAATATCCCAGCAAGCAATACTCAACTAGTTCATTTTAAAGTCTCTCCACTGAGCCTGTATCTTGACAATGCAAGGAGCTGCCAACCCCTTATCAGGTCTGATTAATGTGCTGCTGGCAAGACCCATTTCCACTTTTTCTGGTTTCAATTTCCCCCATATGTTCTACTAGTTACATTTATATCAAAGCTGTATGTAACTACGAGGGATCATTGAGCTCGTCCTTACTGCACCTGTTTTGCAAGGCCAATTCATACATTGCAATGTTTAAGAACTGGTCGTACATGAAATTATCAGAAAGGATTCATTTTTCTTAATGGGTCAGTGAAAACTTAATAGGGGCATTCAGAATTGACATACTGACCAACAGGGGATGTACAGAAAATGTGTTTACAGTGAACTTCTTTTTACACCTTTAACTTTACATACAACTTTGTCTTAACTAGGAAAACCCTGCTTCTGTCCATTTTCATATGATGCTATACATTCACAGAATCCCTACTTGTACAGTCAGTGTACATTTTCAGTCCAATATCACAGTTATCTGACCCAGCGTAGCACTGATTTCTCCAGAATCTGGCCCTCACAGCGCTAAGCCCTCACACAAAGCCAATACTCACAGTGTCTGGGCTACCCTCCAGCAAAACGTTAATGGCTCTGTTGACATCCCCGTTGCAATCGTGCAGTGCGATCATAGACTCATCCTGGTCCTTGCCTGTGATGTCAATCAGCTGCAAAAGAAGGAGTGGTACGATGAGACACACAGGTGACCCCTGGCTGACACTCCCAGTGTATTGTTATTTAAAGGCTCTTATGTAGTCTTGTGAAAAATGTTTTTTTAAAAACATACATAAATCAGAACACAGGGTTAGCTACAGTACAGCACGCCTGGCTGCTACCTGCAGGGATTCAGCATCTTGATCACTTCAGTAGCTTAAACACAAGGTTAATTTTCCATAAATATTGTGACGCCACGCCCTCTTTCAATGCCTTTGAAATTACTACACATCATAATCGAGTGTGCAAAAGATAACCTCTCTTATCAAAAGGTCCTGATGACCTGTTTACAGAACTTTCTGACCTCAGATGCCATTTTAGGGTCTTACTTTTTTAACTTTGACTTAATCATTAAACACAATATTTAATGCAAGATTCTGTGTAACCACACTGAAAAGAAATGTAAAGCCACATGGGCAGATAAGTAATCAAGTGTATGATAAATTTGAGCTAGAGCACTAGTTCTTAAAACTAGTAGGGATGTCACGATACCAGAAATGTAGTAGTTCCACGTAGAAATTCCACGATTCTCAATACCAATTCGATACCACAGAAAAAAACAAAAGTAAAACAATAAATCCCATGTACTTCAACATACCTTCACATTTTATAATGTAAATCAATGACAGCTCCAGTTAATGTTAGCTGTTAGTTCCGTGCAGGACTATGCTGCTTACCGGCTGCTAACAGTGAACGTTAACTAGCTTTGGTACTGCTGATTTCAACATGGATTTGTTGTTCGCAATGTAGCATTATCAGGGAAAAATAGGATGCATCCTTTGGACGCATTGATAGTAAGTTTTCTGCGTCCCAAACACATTTTCTATCGTCTCTGGGACAACGTTAGTCTCCAGCCCTAACGGTACAGTAAAAAAACAAGTACCGACATCGGTTCTCGTGACATCCCCACAAACTAGTAACTGAAACTGCAGAGATAAATTTGATAAGAGCAGCCAGCGATATCCAGGGTGGTTTCTCTTAACAACACAAGCAAAAAGGAAGAAATGGACCAAGAATCTGGTATTAAATCATTTGCTTTGTCTCTTTCTCATAACTGAGATTGTGCCTTAAAAAATACATAGTTCAAGCATTTTTTCTGATCATTATCATAGCTAACCAACACATTTTACACAGAATTATATATTATTAGTATATTTAATATTCAGCCCCATCGCAGCCTTAATATAATGCACTGAATTCTGTGTCACTGACTTTATGTGCTTAATGACATCTGGCAAACCAAATATGCAATAATAATTGTATATATGCAATATGCATAATATAAGAGACACACATACACACCCAATGCAGGACACAATAGACGTAATATTATATGTACCAGAGCTAAAACGCAAAGTAGTGCTATTTAACTATTTTCAAAAAGAACAAGAAAAATTACACAGGAAGGCTGAAGTAGGACAAAAGGATGTGCATCTATCTGCTCACCTGTTTGACCTTCTCTTCAAAGTCTGCATCATTGTGGTCTGAAATCATCTGCGCAAGTCGGATCTGCTCTGCGGTAGCCTGTTCCAAGAGGAACGAAATATATTTGAAACAAACAGATTTGCATTCTTGTAAAAACATAAAAGCACAAACTCATATTTAGCCATTTGTGAAATCTTTAACAACTTTTTATGCAAATATTATGCCTCATCTAACAGTAAGCACCACTGTCAGTGGCTGCTAGAGGTCTTGTTAGAAACGCTTAAAAACGTGCACAAACACTACATCGTACCTATCAAACTTGTGTGATGTTAGCTGGTTAACTTAGATCAGTGACTTAGTTGATCAGTGTAGTTCAGACTGAAGCTGAAATGCCCAAAATCAGGCATTTCCCTTCCGATTGTCAACAGTCCTGATTATCCTGTATTGCATTTTTTAGTCTATTGAAACTCATCAAAAGCCTACGTAATAGGACTGTAACTGGCATAATACTGTCCCAATTGTTGGTGTCTGTACTATGTAGCTTTGTAGAAACTATGTCTTAACAAAACAAGTGACATTTAGTAATATATTGATTTCTTCAACCCTGGTACTAATCACTGTGAACGTGGGCAGTGTGACAGGTGGGTGAGGGTGAGTGAGGGGTACCTGAGGCCTCTGCTTGTGCTGTGTCTGACTCTGTGTCTGGCCCTGTGTCTGCTCCCAGCTGCCCCGGGCTCGGTTCCCGCCCATGGACGTCATCATTTACAGTATATACAAATAACAGTATTTACAAAGGAATTAACACCTAAAGGAGAGAAGAAGGATGAGAGAGAGAGAGAGACATTACAGACCTGTGACTATGACCTAATTATGTCATCATGTACACGTCTGGTGGTGCACTCTTGAATACACCACTTCCTCAAACTGCCTGGTGGCTTATTGCCTAGTGGGGGGGGGGTTGGCTAGCAGCGGTATCAAGAAGACAGCATCAGCTTTGTTCACAGAAACGCCTGCAAAACGTTGACAAAGGGGTGTTTTTCAGCCCCCTTTTTCTAAGGGAATGTCTAAAAAACCACAGTTAGTCTGACCCGTGAAGCAAAGAGTACCACTGCTGCACTCCAAGGCTTACAAGTGCATAATATTTGCTTATATTTAAAGAGCATTATGCAACATTTTCTATGTAAAAATAGCCTGGACCTATATAGTAAAACAACAGTATATGATCACAAAGACATGATGGACAGATCTACACTGTTTTGATACACCAAAATCAGAGACAAACACATAATAGCACATTCGACTATAGAAAACCGTTAACCTTGCGATCGCCTGCTGCTTTAATCTTGCATACGTTACGTAAATGTGGACTAAACGTGAGGCACAAAACATTAAAGCCCTAAAGCCAGGGCCCAGTCTAAACATATCCCATTCCGTTAGCCAGCCACATGGTCAAACAATGCTAGCTAATACTTGAGAGGGGAAAAGCATCCAAGCTTTGAAGTCTTTGGTGGGGCTTCCGCTTCTCACGGTGTTCACCTCATGGCGACAACGAGGCTAATTCACACCGCCGCTAGCTAGCTAACAAGCTAACTGCTATAACAGGATATACAGCTAACATGCTAACATGCTAACATGCTAACATGCTAACCAGCTAACTAGCTATACAGCTAACCAGCTATAACTGGCATTACAGCTAACAAGCTAACCAGCTAACCAGCTAGCTAACAAGCTAACCAGCTAACTGGCTATACAGTTAGCTAACAAGCTAACCAGCTAGTTAACCAGCTAACAGCTATAACTGGCTATTCAGCTAACTGGCTAGCGTTAGTTGACTTTGCTTGAAATAGCTACAACAAGTTAATTATCTAATCAGCTGCAAGCAAAGCAGAGCGGTGAAGCTTTCATGTTCGACCAAACCAACAAACGCCCATACCACTAGTTCTCTGCTAACAGATGCTAGCCATGCTAATTTAATTAACGCTAACTAACTAACGTCTTTTCTTGTAGCTAGGCAACGGTAGCCAGTTAGCAGTAGTAGCAGCCGCTCCATAAACTGCACAACCGCCACTCTAGAACATTCTATCCCCGCTATAGAGTCTGATGTCCGGGCTCTCCACATTAGGAATCACCGAGGCTAAAGATAGGCCTGCAGGCCGCTAAAATGAAAATAGATAATACTGACCAGAAACCTCCGGCTCAGTATTAACACACTGCTGCTACCACAACCGGACCGACAAAGTGGTCTCGTTTGTCGAGATTTAGGACAGGATATATATAATTCCTTAAACCCCAAGTTGATACAACTAAAGTTGGGGGAAATAAGGCGACTCGCTCAACACAACAAGCGAGAGACTGAATTTACCTGTTTCTTTTCCACTCTGACACCACGGAGAGCTGCGTCACGTGGTTCACTCACAGCACACAGGCAGGCAGGCAGGCAGGCAGGGCGCTGCGAGGAAACTGGACCCACAACATGTGACCACACACACACACACACACACTGAAATAGTTTAATATTATCAGCTATGAGCTAGGACATGTCACTAGAGGTGATGGTGGTGGGGATGCAAAACACAGATAATAAACTTTGGCAAAACTGAGGGATGGGGCATGTGAGAGATTGCATTTATCTTATAAAAAAATATATGTATACCATTACAGTGTTGGGGCCATGAACTTGACAATATGCACTAATATATATATATATATATAATATATATATATATATAATATATATATATATATATATATATATATATTTATATACATATATTTTTTTATAAGATAAATGCAATCTCTCACATGCCCCATCCCTCAGTTTTATATATACATATATATATATATATATATATATATGTATATATATATATATATATATATATATATATATTAGTGTATATTGTCAAGTTCATGGCCCCAACACTGTAATGGTATACATATATTTTTTTATAAGATAAATGCAATCTCTCACATGCCCCATCCCATCTGCCAAAGTTTATTATCTGTGTTTTGCATATATATATAATATATATATATATATATATATATATATTATATATATTAGTGCATATTGTCAAGTTCATGGCCCCAACACTGTAATGGTATACATATATTTTTTTATAAGATAAATGCAATCTCTCACATGCCCCATCCCATCTGCCAAAGTTTATTATCTGTGTTTTGCATATATATATAATATATATATATATATATATATATATATTATATATATATATATATATATTAGTGTATATTGTCAAGTTCATGGCCCCAACACTGTAATGGTATACATATATTTTTTTATAAGATAAATGCAATCTCTCACATGCCCCATCCCATCTGCCAAAGTTTATTATCTGTGTTTTGCATATATATATGTATATATTTATATATACATATATATATATATATATAAAATATTCAGAAAGACTCAGGTCTCACATGTTACAGTGGTAGTACAGTACAGTATAGTATAGTAGTAGTTACAGTAGTTAAGAGAAAGGTTAAGAGGTAGGAAAACAGATAAATAATAGATCAAATAAAATACATGAAAGAAAGCACAGACATGACAATAAAAAGCTGTATACACTACATAATACACAGTACACAACAATACATTTACACAAGACTTTATTAATTAATTGTGCAAATAATTGTGCAAAAGTATCCGACTGTGCAACTCTGAAATTGATGCAAAACACAGATAATAAACTTTGGCAAAATTGAGGGATGTGGCATGTGAGAGATTGCATTTATCTAATAAAAAAATATCTGTATATTATAACAGTTTTGGGGCCATGGACTTGACAGTATGCACTCAGTGAAAATATTCTGAAAGACAGGTTAAGAGGTAAGAAAACAGATGAAAAAATAAATTAATGAATATAATAGATCAAATAAAATACATGAAAGACAGCACAGACATGACAAAACAAACGCATACACTACATATTACACAATAAATTTACACAAGACTTTATTAATTAATTATGCAGATGTATCCGATTGTGCAACTCTGAAATCCCTATTGAGGTAGAGACTTGTTAAGGGTCCTACTAGTGTAGAAAAAGGTCGTCAGAGACATGTTGTCTGTGCTATACTGTACATATAGGTATAAGTGTATAGGTACAAGCATGAATAATAAATACAATATAAATCAAAATATATTCAGAAAAAAATATTCAGAAAGACTCAGGTCTCACATGTTACAGTAGCACAAGACACAGGTTAATAAGTAAGAAAACAGATGAAAAAAAAATAATATAATAGTGTATAATAATTTCTTTGAGTTTTTAGAAAAGCGCCATATAAATAAAATGTATTATTATTATTATTATTATTATTATTGTTATTATTAAGTATTATTATTATTATTAATTGTGCAAATGTATCAGATTGTACAACTCTGAAATCCCTATTGAGGTAGAGACTTGTTAAGGGTCCTACTGGTGTATAATTAGGTCGTTATAGACATGTTGTATGTGTGCTACTGTACATAGGTATAAGTGTATAGGTACAAGCATGAATAATAAATACAATATAAATCAAAATATATTAAAATATATTGAGTGTTTATTTGTTTTATATTTCAATTTGTTTTATATGCAATATGTTACTGTATGTCTATACATTCATTATACTATGATACTATAATATGTAATATTGTGATGTCATATGAAATGCAAAAAATAGGTAATATAAGTAATATAAATATAATAATTATAAAGTGTTTAATATGTGATTACTACTTCTTCTACTACTACTACTACTACTACTACCACCAGCATTAACATAAGAATAATGTAACATATACAGTATAATCCAACACAAAGTGCATATATGCAATATGTTACTGTATGTCTATACATTCATTATACTATGTTAAAATAATATGTAATATTGTGATGTCATATAAAATATAAAATGCAAGAAAATAGGTAACATAAGTAATATAAATAATAATTATATAGTGTTTAATATGTGATTACTACTTCTAATTTTACTAAAGTAAAGTTTTGAATGCAGGGCTTTTACTTGTAACAGAGTATATCTACACTGTAGTATTACTACTTTTTACTCAAGTAAAAGATCTGAGTACTTCTTTCACCACTGGGCTAAACAAATCATAACATTTGTATTATATAGTACAGCATGTAACTACAGGTACAGGTTTGACCTGTCTGGTCCTCTCTTACACAGTTACTACGGTAATCTGGAGAGTCGTAAAGCAGTTGTCGCTGTCGCACCTCACTGCTTCTAACTAGCAACAGCTAAACTGCGTAATTCATGCTGCATGAACATTAAGAGGAGTATCAGTACGGTATCTGCATAGTTTTTTGTCTAAAAACATATTTTCAAAGCTGATAAACAAGTTATAATCTGTGCAGAAGAAGTTATTCTTTGTAAAAATGGACAACAGACTGTTAGCTACCAAGCTAACGTGGCTAGCATAACGTTAATGGTTAGATTCATTGTTAGCTAAGTTAGCTAATCAACCTGTAGGATAAACTGAACATACTGACAGATACCATGGCAGAGTCCTTATCAGGGGTTAATGTCGTGCTGGTTATGGCCTATGGAAGCTTGGTAAGTACAGTTTCAGTTTGGCTTTGCTAGCTTATAGGAGCTCATGTGATGAATTCTTATGTTGACATTTTTTATTGGCACAAAAAGTACAATGAAGCAGATCAACTGTAAAGAAATCAGTGTTATCCTAACTGTTCCTCTTTGTAGTGATGGAGATAATGTGGTACACATGGAAAGTTTGGTGATGTACACATGGCATTACATTGAATAATCCCAGAGAAGGGAAAACAAAAAAGAAATAAATACATAAATAGATGGATGAAAGAAATAACAATAGTAATAGTGAATAGATAGAAAAGGAGTATATATACCTACACACACACACCTATATATATATATACATATATATATATATGTATATATATATGTATATATATACCCATATACTGTACCCATGTGATGAATTCTTATGTTCAATTTTTTTATTGGCACAAAAAATACAATGAAGCAGTACAACTGTAAAGAAATCAGTGTTTTACATGTTTGAAACAATGTTATCCTAGACCTGTATTTCATAGACCCCCCCTGTTCCTCTTTGTAGTGATGGCGATAATGTGGTACACATGGAAAGTTTGGTGATGTACACATTTTACATCACATTGAATAATCCCAGAGAAGGGAAAATAAATATATAAATAGATGGATAAAAGAAATAATAATAGTGAATAGATCGAAAAGGAGTATATATACCTACACACACCTATATATATATATATATATATATATACCCATATACTGTACCCATATGATGAGTTCTTAAGAAACCGTTTTGGTTTTGATCACAATAATTGCTTGTTCTGTGATGAACTGATTGAAACTACAGAACATTTATTTTATGAATGTATTTTTTGCTAATGCTTTCTGGGATGATTTTCATTATTGGTTGTCCAGTAAATTTGTAAATTTTTCTAATCTAACAAAGGAAAATGTTATATTTGGTACAATTGTGAAAGATGACTTGGTACATGACCTGGCAATCAATTACATAATCATTCTTGGAAAGTTTTTTTTATACATAAAAATAGATTCCTGAAATCAAGACCAAATTTCTATGTTTTTCATAAGGAGCTGTGTCTTTACTTTTCATCTCTGAAACATATGAAGAAAAAGAATGCTATGAAGCTTTCGATGTTAGTTGAGGACCTTAACCTTACAGAGAATCCCTAACACTATTAGCATTATTCACACATTCCCTTACTTTCTTTTTTTTTTTTTCGCTCTCTTCATCTACACTCTTATGCACTCTACACCAATTTCCAGGCTTGTCTGTTCCCTTGTAGTTGTGGACTGTCCTGTACGATGCCATATTGTAATGTAAATTTCTCAATAAAAAAAAAAAAAGGAGCTCATGTGATGATTCTGAAGCTAAAACCCCTGTGTGTCCTGTCACGTTTGTTTTTTGTGTGTTCAGGTGTTTGTGCTGCTGTTTATCTTCGTCAAAAGGCAAATCATGCGTTTCGCAATGAGATCCCGACGAGGACCCCATGCTCCTATTGGCCACAATGCGCCTAAGGTAAAGTGGATCTCCTCTTTTATAACTTTGTTTACCTCTTGTGTGTTGCCAAATATATGCAGCAGCTGCCGTTGGTGCAAGAGCTCTCATGTGTCTGTGTATTTGTGAATTGATTTTACAGGGTTTGAAGGAGGAGATTGACTCCAGACTGTCCAAAGTCCAGGAGATCCGCTTCGAGCCTCGTCTCCTAGAAGAAGAAGACGACAGGCTGAAGCAAGGATCACAGATCAGTCAGTCACTTGTTCAGCTCATCTTGTTGAATCGCTTTGAAATGCATTACAGCCTTTTTTTCTTAATTTAACAAAAACCTGTTTGTAATTCACAGGTTGCTACAACTACCTGTATAGAATGAAAGCTCTGGATGCCATCCGTGACTCAGGTGAGAGATTAAATGTGATGCTCAGATTTATTGATTCTGCAGCTGCATGCATTATTCTTATCATCATCTCATCACATAACTGAATCCATTATTTTGACACTCATTACTGTTATGATATCTCAAATTCACATAAATTCTTACTAGAGCTGCAACGATTAATCGATTAGTTGTCAACTGTTAAGTTAATCGCCAACTATTTTGATAATCGATTAATCGTTTTTTGTAATTCTTTAAGAAAAAAGTCAAAATTCTTTGATTCCAGCTTCTTAAATGTGAATATTTTCTGGTTTCTTTACTCCTCAATGACAGTAAACTGAATAACGAGACATTTGAGGACGTCATCTTGGGCTTTTGGAAACATTGATCGACATTTTTCACCATTTTCTGACATTTTATAGACCAAACAACTAGTCGATTAATGGAGAAAATAATCCACAGATTAATCAACAATGAAAATAATCGTTAGTTGCAGCCCTAACACTTACCACTTGAGAAGCCAAACAGCTTTTCATCTGTTAATCTCTAATTAAAAAAACAAAACTATTTCTCAAGTCTTGCCCTATGAGTTTACCAGATCCTGTTTTTGCAGCGACCCATTTCCCCCATGAGGAGTGTGGATTTTTCATCTATTCTAACCTTCACTTCTTGTTCCTTCCTGTTTGGCCTTCAGAAATTCCTCTGCAGGAGATAAGCCGCTGTCCCAGCGCGTTTACTGGACGCAGCTTCAGGAACTGGCTGATGGAGCTGCGCAACTCCCACTCCCTGATCAAGAGCAGCCGCAGCGCCCTCATTGACCGTTTGCTTGAAGGCTACGACAGTGCTCGCCACGGGACTGGGGTGTGTACAAAGTGTTTTTGTGATGAAAAGAAAATATGAATGTAACCGGTTTAACAGTTATGTGATTGATTTGAATTAATCTCTTTGTGTCAGGTGTTCGGGGAAGCTGAGTTTCTTGAATACCAGCAAGCTCTCAACGAACTGGCTGATGTGTAAGTGCCGTTGTAGCTGCTGGTCCAGACTTGAAACAGTTTTGTCTGATAACATTGTTGAAACAAGTTTTCCAATTTGCATTGCTGACACTGACAGGGCAAGGTGTAGTGCATGTTTCCGCATGTAATCCGTTCCACAGTGTTAAGCACTGAACATAATGTGATGAAAAAACTGTCTAGATTTAGAGCAGTTTATTTAACACAGCCTGCCTGTCTTTAAGAAACAAATACTGCGATTATAAAATTGCAGTAGGCCGTATTGCGATTATTAATTTTGATTTATTGTGCAGCCCTACTACTGTTACTATTTCATTACTAATATCCATGAATATTATTACATGTACTAGTATTAATAATATATTTGTGCAATGCCATCCATCTTATCGTTAACTTTTCTCCTCCCCTCCCTTTCTCCTCAGGGTGAAAGCCTATTCCAGCACCACCAGCCTGGACCAGCATCACCAGTCCGCAGCCAAGGACCTGACGGGCTCTCCTGTCCGGAGCACTCCCTCCACCATCCAGGTCACCTACCTGCCCTCCACTGGCCAGCGCAGCAAAAGGCCCAAACACTTCCTGGAGCTCAAAAGTTTCAAAGACAACTACAACACACTGGAGAGCACCCTGTGAGAGACCGCTACTGCTACAGACTGACGGTCACAAAATGTTTGTGTGGTGTGTGAGAGCAGCGCGGTTACACAGTCTACCGGGAAACATAGAGTTGTAACGTACTGTAACTTTGTTTTCAAGTTGAGCTTTAAAATTCACCCACTACTTCAAAGAATTATGTAGAAGAAGAAATGTCTCATTTTATTATTAAAATCTTGCAGTCACAAGGTTTTTTCTCTCATTATCGGTTAAGCCCATATGTGCACGTGTTACACCCGAGGCCTTTGTACATATTTTGGACCTAATGCGTGTGTTCAGAGGACAAATATGATTGTAGCCAACCTGGCAAGGTTTTTTTATAAGAACAAAGTTAATAGGAAGTCACCAGGATTCACTTTTATTTTTCTCAAAAGTCCAAATGTAAATACTGTGTGAGTGTACCTTTTGAGTAACTGTGTTTGTACAGATGTAAGATATTTATACAGACATTGAGAAGTTATTTAATTGATATTGTGTGATTTGTATTTGTGTGAGGTTGTACACTTTTGTGGTTTAAGATAAAAGTCTTACAACCCACTTCTCCATATTCAGCGTCTTTAATATCTCCACTAGGTGGCGGTACAAGGTTATGGAGCAAAGATACAACAACAGGGATGATAAAAGATAAAACAAATGAGTCCGACACATTTTATTCATACTTTATTTATTAGATTATTTTGTAGTCTACAACAAAATGACACAGACTGAACTTCAATGTATCTATCTACAGCGTTCACAGTAAATGGGGACTCAATTTATAAAAATGTACATCATGGATTGCAAGTATTTTACAGGAAAACAGCAAAGACCATACAAACAATGCAAGTGTATCAGTTAAATGAGAGTTGTTATTAAAAATGCAACCTTTTAGCACAGGATATGTAATAAGGGTGTTGAGGCAGACCTTGGCAGCGTAGATAAGAATTAAAATGTTTCTATCAACTAACCTCTATATATCTACAAGCAACTTCTAACTAGTGTTTTCCAGCATAATTAAAATAAAGCTTCTAATATATCAAATAGCAATATCATTCTTATTATATTTGATCCACTCTAATGTCAGAGAAATATATTTAAGTTAACATAAATCATATTTCAGCATTGACATAGCCAACTGCTTGCCTGCCATTGGCAATGTGGTGCAAAGCACTGAGGAATCTGACCCTGAACCCGGCTGCTCAGGGTGCGGTCATTAGGCTATAGGATGAACAAGTGCTGAAAACACTCAACACAATGTAATCATTTGTACATTTGTCTAAATGTATGTTTTAACAGAGATATTTACAATAATAACAGAGCGGTTTTAAACCTCGACCCACCTTTTTTTATATTGACCTGTTCAAACAGCTTCTGCATGGGAGGTGGAAAAAAAGCAACACCGGGAACTTTACTGAACTCTGGCAGCTGCCACTGCATCGTGAAGACTTGCTGACAAAGTATACTGCACAGATTTGTGTCTTTGTATATCATGTGCAGTGCACAGCTCCTTCCTTGTTTCCTTTTTTAGGATTCCTCCTACCATTGGATCCTAGTTTGACTTTCCTTTTTTAGATTGTTTGACACCGAGAGAGCCAGTAAAAGATATGCAGAACAGCCTCAAAAGTAACTATGAGGAACTAACAAAGGACCAATGTGCTTCGTCACCATGAGGTCTGTTAAGTCAGTCTTTTTAAATCACTGCAGATCTACGTGTTGTATAACGGTGGGTGGTTAAATATATATTTACACTGTATTTTACTTCATGTCAATCGTTTGGTTGACGCTCCATTCAGGACTTGATCTCAATGACTTTGATGAACGGGAGGGCCTTGTTGGTCTGATTCGTCGGTGTGAGTGTTTTACTGTACAGGAGAAGGAAAATTAAATATTAATGTTATGAGGTTTGCATGACAGTTAAGACAAGACACTCTCTCATTAGGATGAAATCAACATGTCACTGTGAATAAGAAAATGAGCAGCTCACCTGTAAACAACCTCTGGCTTGTTCTCAGTGGACGTCAAGGGCGGAGTGTCCCGGCCTGGCATTAAGTACTCCATGTGGTCATGCATTTCTCTGTTCTGCAGACAGAAAGGGGTTAAAGACAATAAATTGTGTGCTCAGAAGCACAGATGCAATTACAGAACAGTCGTATGAAAGTTTTACATGCAGGATAACCTTTCAGCTTTTACTTGATTGAAAAAGTGTTTAGTCTTTTTTGGAAAAGTGTGGCGTTCAATTTTTGCTTGTCTTTTTTTAAACGCTAGCTCTCAGTCCTACATATTGCTCCTTTAACACAGACATCTCGATGACTTTTGATGTTCAGTGGTGGAAGAAGTAGTCTTCCACCAAATGTAGCAATACCCCAATGTAAATAGGCTCCATTACAATAGAAAATCCTGCATTCGAAATGCCCCTTAAAGGTACAGTGTGTAGGATTTAGCAGCATATAGTGGTGTGGTTGCAGATTGCAACCAACTGAATACCCCTCTGTGGTACATCAGCTGCCGAGTGGAAAACCATGGTAACGCCGTTCGCCTCACTCAGAGGCCATCCTTACCATAATAACACTACTTTAGGAGCAACAGAAGTCAGACGGCGGCTGGCGTTTCCACGGTTTTGCACCCTGCGGCTCACGTTACCGCAGTTTCACAAGCGTGTCAGAGAACTACGGTGGCCTTCAGGTAACATAAAAACGCAAAAGGCTCTCTCTAGAGCCAGAGTTGGTTTGTTCGTTCTGGGCTACTGTAGAAACATGATGGAGCAACATGGCGGACTCTGTGAAGAGGACCCGCTCCCTATGTAGATATGAAGGGCTCATTCTAATGTGATGAAAACACAATGATTCTTAGTTTCAGGTGATTATATACTAATGAAAACATAGTTATGAAATAGATCCCCCAAAATGTTACACGCTGTTCCTTTAAGCTTTAGTGCAAAAAGGACAACTAAAAACACACATAATATAAATATATAAAAATGTCAGAATAGAATTCAGTCATAGTAATAACAGCCTTTAGTGGATTCATTCAGATTCTAACTACAGTTACATGAAGCTCCTGACCTCAGCTTCCAGGAAAGCCACCCTCTCCTCCAGATCCCTGATGAATCGCTCTCTCTCTTGGATGACCGTCCGAGAGTTCTGCAGCTATACATTAGACAAAACAAACAAACACAAACAAAACAATGTGAGAAGCTTAGGAGAAACACAGCTCACTTTTCCCAACAGGAGCAGATGCAGCATCACTTATTCATGACGAGTGAGTTTCGTTTCACCACACGTTTCTTCTTGGCTCCGCTCCCGCGAATCAATTACGCTTTATGTGTCCGCCTCCTCAAAAATCTAATTTCCTCGTTAATGGCTTCCTGTGCAGTTGTGGGCACCGGAGAGCTCATTTGCAACGTGAATGTGTGTGTGTGTGTGTGTGCACCTTGCACTGCTAGTCAACGTGTTTGTGTGCATAAATACCTGTTCGATCATGTGACGCACTTTCCTCTGCTGACTCTTTAACATGTCGTCAAGGTGATGGATCTTTTCCTTCAGGATGGCTACCTCCTTCTCCAGCTCCTCACACCTGCAAACACACACATATATGAGACAACCCTGTCAAACTAATAGCAAATGGATATATATAAAGTATAAAGCTATACATTAAAAAAACTTAAGTTATTCATAATTTTGACTAGAGAAGGTGTGTTATTTGTATGATTTGTAATTTACAGCCTGGGAAGCGAGTCAAAATTCATATTTGGGGATATATTCTCTCATGTTAGAAGATATAAAAGTGGCATCTAACAGTGAATTTGACTTGGCTTGTTAAAAAACAAACTTCTACTTCTTATTTGGACCAATGATTGTACTTCAGCTCATCTCACCTCTCCTCATCCTCCTCCCCTTCCTCCCTGTCCTCTATGAGCTGCAGCAGCTCTGCCTCCCCTGCAGCCATCTTGTCTTTGAGGATGCCGCTCTCGACCTCCATGCTTCCCACCAGCCTCTGCAGCTCCTCCACCTGCTGACCCCTCTCCTCCGAGCGCTCCTCAGCCTTCTGCAGCCGCTCGGACTGCTCGGCCAGACGAACGCCGTACTCCTGTGACTCGGCCTGTGAAGGGGAGCCACAGAGTAAGAGCTAAGTACTAAGTAATCAGTGATGGATACCCGATTAAAGGCTCCGCACACCCAAACAATTACTGTTTCCAATTACTCCGGCTGATTAGACCTCGGGGTGAAGTTGTTTGGGCTAGCGGACAGTTTAGTCAAGATTATCTAAACCACTTTAAAACCGAAAATGAGTGGCCCTTAAATGTCGGCATAATCACTGTTTGAAGAGGGACCCAGTGGGCGCACATCCAGGCAAAATACCCAGGTGCAAGACAATAAATACTTTACTGCAGGGCACAAAGGAGGTCTGCACACTGTTAGGCTCCAAATAAATAGCTTATTTTGCTTTTTCTCTTCTCAAGGCAACCTTTCGATCTTCAAGATATTCCTCAGTTTGAGTAATAAGAGAAATAAACTATTTATAATCCATATTTGCACAACAGTAAGTACAGAAGTAAAAGTTCAACCAGGAAAGCCTATAAACTGTAATGGATGTTTACAACAGATAGTTTGGTTTGTTTAAAACCTCTCTGATTGCCTGACTAATTGTGTTTTCCGACTTTTTAATAGCAACTTTGCGGCTTTCCCAGATCCCGACAATTAACGTTGTGAGTACAATATTTTTCATAACCATTAGGAATAATGGTCAAATCTACAAAAAAGACCCTGGCTGGCTGATTAGACGTCTTCTCTGGACTACGTATGTGGGTGTGTATAGACTAATTGAGTGACATCTTCCTGAGTCTCCTCTTAGCTTTGTTGCAACTACTAGGGCGAGACAAATGACACCTTTCTCATTCTTATTGATGAAGATTTGTGACCTAATAAATCCCATCAAAGCTCCGACCCACCTTCAGCCTGAGCAGATGTCTAATGAGCCCGATTAACTGAAAACCCCAGGGGGGTGTTCAGAGGCTTTTAAGTTCCCTACACACCCATACTCTGATAGACGGCTTCACTGATATTAGTTTCTTTGCACCTGTTAGGACAGGACAACTTACACCTCTACCTTCCTTTCTAGTACATGAGCCGTGTCCCATACGACATGAAGCAACACAGTACATGTGAGTCTCTCAAGAGACAAAAAGAGCTGTGCCGATCTATGGATGCATTCTGGCAAAGCATAGAGATGTTACGAGGTAAGGGGCAGAATAGAAATGTTTATTTTTTATTACATTATATCAAAATTGTAGACTACCTCTCAGCCTTGGTAACGTGTCCCACATTGTCCCACACAAACATACTCTTTGTCCCAAATTTGATTTGTTAGAATCTAGTCGCCCTAAATGCAATGCAAAAAGGAAAGTGAGCTCATAGCTGGAAAACATTTAAAGTGGACCTATTATGCTTTTGTGCCATTTCCCTTTCCTTACGTGTGTTATATAGATTTTTAAAAAAAAGTTTGAAAAGTTACAAAGCCCAAAGAAGCCCAGAAGAAACACTGCTCCTGAACTGCAAGAAACGCCTTGCTTGAAGTCCTGCCTTTTCTTCTGTAACCTGGTGATGTCACCAAGTAACACACTTGCATAATACCTGCCTAGCAGCTAGTTTGGCACGCCCTCAGACAAAGTTAGTTTGAGCGGAGCTGGAGCCAAAAGAGTCCAAAGAGTTAAGTTCGGTTGACCAATCGCAACAGAGTGGGCCAGCTGACCAATCAGAGCAGACTGGGCTTTTAGGGATGGGGGGGCAGGCGCTCAAAACAAAGTGTTTCAGACAGAGGGGGAAAAGAGGTGCTGTAGCACAGCCGGTATGAGAAAAATAGAGCGTTTTTTGAACATTAAATCATGTAAACATGTTCTAGTAAAAACCCCAAAAACAAGTATGCACCTGAAAATGAGCATAATAGGTCCTCTTTAAACTAATTGCTTCAGGAAATTCTCAATTACATTTTTAGAAAAAGCATTGTGTTTTAATAATTATAAAATATTTTAATAGTATTTAACTAGTTTTAATAATTAAATTAAATTGTTAATTGTAGTCTCTTTTTTGTTGTCCAAATTAAATAATCTTGTCTGAGTCACAACCTAAATGTATTTGATGATGACTTGCAATTAAGATGACTAAAATTAGGGTTGAAACTATGTAAATGGTTCTATTTGTCTCCCTGTTGTCTCAATATAATTGTGCTGGTGCCACCAACTATAAAGAAGGTTTTGATGCAAGACTAGAGAGATAGATCAGCCTGTGGTAAAGTCTGTGGCCGGTGTCCCGACATGACCTGACAGATGAATGTGCTGCAGAGCAAAGACGCAAACAGTGGGGGATCACAGGATGAGGGATGAATTCCAGAGAAAAGACTGACACATAATGAGGATGATTAAAGGAACAAGACGGCAGCTGAGGAGTGAGTCATAGCTGCCGACAGGAAATGGTGTCATGCTACTCGTCTAGTGAGACAGACCTGCAGTCTCTCCCTCTCCTCCTGGTGCCTCTTCTCCATCTCCTTCAGCTGCGCGTACAGACGCTTGGTCGCCTCCCTGAGCTTCGCGCTCTCCTCCTGATTATCCCCGACCTGAGCGTGCAGACAGAGAGGGACGGCTCAATTAGGCTTAATCTGGCAACACTACATGAACCTGAGGGCAAGGCGGGAGCTAACGAACAGATAAGAGCGGCTGCTGATAGGCTACATGTTTAAGGCCTACCCTGAGGTGACAAGAAGCTGGACGTGTTTTAAATTGTGCAGAGATAACCTTTTATGTCACTGCTGTCCTTTAGACAAAAATGCATTTTGTATTGCTGTATAATGTGACACCACTTAGAATGGAGGCCAGTGTAAATTGATCAGAGGTTACCTACATACCACACATACAGGTCACTGTGTATAAAAGGCCACAAAACCTCCCTGCTCCGACTCTACTTCGCTGGTAGATAATGGTGTTGTGTTACAAGAGATGTCGATGATGTGCTGAAATACAATATTGTGTGTGTGTGTGTGTAGGCAGTGTGTTTGTGTGTGCGCTATTAGTCAGAATGTAAGGGAGCCCTTCGCTGTGTGTGTGGTGAGCTTTGTTATCAGCTTCAGAGAAGTCTGGCACCATTTTCTTCGGAGCAGCAGGCAGCTGGGTAGTGTGAGTGCGAAACAGCTGGAGGGCCAGATATTTTTTCCATAATGAATGTTATGCCGTGTCATTTAAATAGAAATTTGAATGCATTCAAACTAGTTTCAGCTGAAATTGGTTTCTGCCGTTCCCCGCGGTGCACTCATATTAAACTGATGAATAATCAGATCATAAAAAGACGCAGCGAACGCTAGTTAAGAGAATTGCGATCAGCTTACCTTAGCGTCTGACTCGGGGATAACGGTGTTGCCGTTGGTGACAGCCGGTTGGCTGCTGGTCACGTTGACTCTGAAGCCATTGGCTGGATACTGGAGAGGAGAGCAGCATGGTGTTAGCGCTTTATTTCACCTTTTACTCGTAAAATGTGCAAATACTAGAGTGGCCCAGAGAGATCACTGCACTGCATTTAAGAAGACACAAGCAGATGAAGGAAAAAACATACACATACATTGAGAAACACTACAGTTACTATATGAATGCATCGTATTCATGTTTTCTGTAGCACGTCTATGATTAGTTAAGAGTTTTGCTACATCATTTCAATCTAAGACTCCACAGCGATCCCGTATTATCCCGGTGCTGGCTTTGTTTCACTGCCTGCTAAATGTAGAACTTAATTTAAAATCCTTGTAATGACTTATAAGGCCTTACATAATTTGGCTCCACCATATGTGAGTGAGTTGCTGATGCCATTCAAGGGCTCCTGGTTGTACTCTGATCAAATTGAAAGACTTGTGGTGACCAGGCTTTTACGTCATGACTCCCTTTGGGGGTCGGATCAGCAAACTTTGTTGAGGATTTTATTGATGCTTCCTTGTCCTGATTCGCAATTTTTGCTTGTTTTTGATTTAAGTCTTTTTTTTAAAAATGAAGCACTTTGTAACAATGATTTAATTAATGCATGAAATACTTTGATTAAAGGAGCAATATGTAGCACTGACAGTTAGCGTTTTAAAACAGATAACAGCAGTCCAAATTGAAAACATTGGAGCAGTGGCTCGTCCGCTCCTTCGGTGTGACAGATAGCAGTCAGCCCAAGTTTTTGCAATTTGAGGGTTACCTTCTAGACACGACCATGTTAGCCTCTGGCCAGCAGTAGTCAGAATCACTTCACCGGCTGTGTGTCACAAATACTCGTTGCCTTGATAACCCAGCTGCACACGGACCGGTAGAATCTAACATTAATGTTATCTCTGTTGATCCAGTTCATTAGCTTGCCTCCATGGCTGCAGAAGGCTGCTTGTGTGCCAATTTGTTTCATATGTGGCAACGGGGTGTTGAAACAGGCAGCAGACGGGATCACACCGGCCAAAACAAAAACAGACGTTCTGGACCAGAATGGAAATTTCAAAGGAGAACATACTGGCTGTAGCATTGTTGTCGGAGAAGACAGTATATTCAATTTAGCATGTTTCCTCAATCTCTGATTACGTATCATGGTCATTTCATGATTTATTACGGTAAATGTATTACATGTTGGTCTCTTTAATATAGATTAATAAATATGAAAGCAATCTTTAGTTAGTTTTACGGTAGCTGAGCGAGCTCAACACACAACAGCTTAAACATAAACACAATCAAAATATACACAAAACACAAACAAATGAAGAAAATATGTCCACCACTTTTATCACGAGAGACTTCGGAGATTTGGTCCGAAGTATACTGGCGCACACGGATTTATGGCAACCAACTTTAGTAGAGGACTAACGTTTCAACACCAAGTGCATCACATTAGTCCTCTAATAAAATTGGTTGCCTTAAATCTGTGTGCTCCAGTATACTTTGGACCAAAGTCTCTACTGATACAAGAGAAGAAATTTCCTTGTGAGGCAGGTGAAGCATGTAAAACCTCTTCCTTCATTCCCCTAACAAGACGTCAAAATGGATGAGGAAGAATAGTTGCTATCCTGGTAGCAAATAAAAGGGATCCAAACTAACAAATAAACAAAAACATATATGGCAATTTTGCTAAACAAAAAAAAAACCATTACCATAATTGCTATCATTAATTTTCTGTTTATTGACCAAACAATCATATTTGCAGAGGGCGTGTACCTTGTTGTTGTTAGTGTTCTGCCTGGCTGCCATCTGCTCTCTCAGAGTCTTCAGACAGTACCTCACCTAGAAACAAAAACACAAAACAATAATTGTTTCATACAGAAACTATTACTGCACCCTTCAACTTATTCAACCCAGCAGCACGCATGCTTTAATGCTATATGAGCTATGCCTAGAATGTTGACTCATAGTCTAAATGCGGTTGAAGGAAGGCGTCGCTGGGTTCCGTCTGTCGCACACTGACCTCCTGAATCTGCGACACCTCGTCGGTCAGCATCCTGACGCTCCCCTCTGTCTCTGGACGGGCTTCCAGGAAAACCTGAATGACAGCATTGAGTTGGATTATACAGGTGAGCACACAAATACTTCAGATGAGCTTAAAAAGGTGGACTGGCTCAAGCATACAAACACCCAAAAAAGCTCACATACCTTAATGACTTCAACTTTGTCTTCTGTGGGAGTGATGAGCGCTTCTTCCTGCTCCTCTGGTTTCTGAGGCAGCACCACTGCTATGCTGCTCTCCTATATTCAGTAAAAAATAAAAAGTTTAGTAAATGTCTCATCCTATACTTTTTTCCATTTCATCCAGTAAAAAAACATGACAAAACTGTTTTCCTCTTTGGTTTTGTACCTTGTTGGTGTGCCACTCCGAGGTGCAGCTTGCTTGATCCTGATCTTGTAGCGAGAGTCTAATAAGCCGCCTGCATGGGACCTGGAATGAAAGATGAGGCCATAAGAGGAACTAGATGACTAAATGGAGCTGTGGAGATTTTGAAAAAAAAAACAACAACCAATGAAGAGAAAGGAGGGGAAAAACATAAGTGAGAAAGAGGGTGGAGCAGAGAAAGAAAGGCGTACTTTTTGCCATAAAACTTCCCCACACTGAAGTTCCTCCGTGGATGCCACACTGTGTTTGACCACATAGCCTAGCAACCGACACAGAGGAGACATTTCCATTGAGTCCTCGGGGGGGAAAGTCTGGTGGTTGTGACCAAACACACCACTCTACTCTACTCTACTCTACTCACTGGAGAAATGAAACCAGTCCGGTCCAGTAGGAGCCAAATACCACCACTCAAAACAACCGTGACTGCTGAGTCACTCTCAATTCAACTTTGTTGCCTTAGAAATAAAAACAGATCATGTGAGAATGTGCTGTCATACATGCTTTGACAACCTCACTTAATAACAGAGTATTAATAAAAAATAGTTTGTGCAACAACAACAACACACACACAGACTGGCAATTCTGGATAAAAAACAGATGGTCTGACTTGTGTTTGTCCAACAGGATTGGGTGTTTATTCCATTTCTATCTTTATAGTTCTTTTATTTGTTGATCATAAGCTGTTTTTTAATGGGGCGCACTTAATGACGTATAATATATTCCTGATAACATGACAGTGACTGTAGGCTTTCCCTGGAAGTGCATGTTGTTCTATGTTTATCTTAGCTACTTAGTCAAAGTTCACATCATAAACCAGTGTATTGATTAATTTCATGTTATTACACAGCTTTGTTGCCGTTGCTATGAACAACAGACCGTTACTATGGACGCAGTTCTGATGTCGGACCCTGGCGGACCATTTTTGTGTCAAATTATTGATTTCTTGAGTAAGTAGCCGTGTAATAAGCGGGATAATGTACAGCTAGCGTGTCATTGTTGTGAAATAAACCCCTTCGCGTATTGCCCTGTCGGGGCTTATTTCACAGCAATGAATGGCTCGCTGTATATTATCCCTTACTTGTAGAACATCCGTTGAAAATTGCCTAATGTAGACATAAACAGAGTACATAACTTTTCAACTCGTAAAATCAAATTTGTATAGGACTAACTTTCTTGAACTGTAAGACAAAATACTGCAGTTATTCTGATTTTAGGTTTCAGAGACAAACAAAGAACGTAATAGATAGTGAATAATTAGACAACGGGATAGGGAGGTAAAACATGTCTGGAACCAGCTGAGAAAAGTATAATTTGCAGCTCAATTTAAAAGAAATTAGATGACAGTTGACATCAGTCAAATTAAATCCCCTTAAACTCTGCTGACATTTTTTGCCAGATAGTTTTACATAATATAATGTACAACCTTTCCCCAAAGCAAATAGTTGCTTTGACTATACATAATCCTCCTTGGCAACACCCAGCAAAGTAAATGGAGGTTAATGCTTTTCTCTCAATGTGCAAAGAAAACAAACCATTTGTCCCCTTTGACGAACTAATTCCATTTCAGGTGGAGGATAAAGTCCAGGTACAGGTGAGTTATATAACACAGTTGACTGTTATCTTCTCACCAACCTAAATTATGATTCATACTAGCCTCTAGTGTATGTGGTGTTATGTGTTAGTATGTATGCATGTGTGTGTGTATGTACGTGATCAGCTGATGTATGCAGTGAGCCTCCGCCCTCCAGTACATGAGGTGAAGACTGAATTGATATTATTAGTCATTATAAAAACTCTTAGACTTGTGGTGCAGCTGTGGGTGCCATCATCATCATCATCATCAGTGGCCTTAATTAAACTTTGCATAGGCATCAGCTACAGAGTAAGTTAGATAGCAATCAGACCAAATGACACAATAGCCAAAAGCAAAAAGAAACACAAATTAAATGTAGACGATTGTACTGTAATTATCTTAATATCTTTGCTGATTTAATTTTTTATTCTTTGTCCATAGATTTAAATGATACCTGGAAGGAAACCTCAGAGAAACACCCAAACTATTATTATGATGACTTAGTTACGATAACTATTATTATGATAACTTATTTAAAAAAAGCTGAAGGGGTAACCTCTAGCTCACCCAGTAGAACGTGCGCCCCACGTAGGAGCTGCATGTCCTTCCTTCTTTCTCCCCCCTATATAGTAACAATATACCAATAAATGCTCAGTCAGTTGGAAGATAAAGAATATATAAGATATAATATAGGCTAAAACAGAGGGAGAGAACAGCTGTAATACAGCTGTGGTGCAGCTGTGATGTTTACAGCTAACTGGAGTCACACTGGTGTGATGTGTTTTCCAGGAGTGGCTTTTTATATTCATCCAGAAAGGTATTTTTACAAGTTTCCCACACAGGTGATACTGTTGCATGGTAAATAAAATGCAAGAGAAACAGATGTTGTTCCCCAGTCTTAAATCACGCTATGTTATGTCAGGAATCTTCTTCATCTTATTATTTCACCTGTCAAATACTTTGCATTCACTCCCTAAAAGTACTTGCTATGTAACGTCACATCTTTTAATGTCACCTTGTTTGATCTACAGTATGTCACTCAGTATGCCGCAGTTGTCAAACAGCACAGCTATGCAGCTCACACACAGTGTAGCCTACCAACTGTACACTTAATAAAGCCACCATACACACCTTTAATTGCCTCCTGTGAGAATGACGCCTGTGGTGACAGTGCAGGAATGATAAAGAGGCATTGACATGTTCTCTACATACCGCGGTCTGTTGTTAGCATTTTTAAGTGTGAAGGTAATAATGCAATAACAACTTGCACATGATTTAGTGACACGTGAACCTGACTGTGAGAATGTACAAAGTATCCCAACCAGAACAATACGTTTTGCAACTCTTGTAGATTTTTTTTCACACTTGATAGCGAGGACCATCAATCACTCCTTCATTCCTGGGAAAAGCCCTTCACTGTATCAGTCTTCCAAGTAACGCCATGGCAGTGCAGTCATCTGGACACACATTAAGTGCCAGTCAGCGAGTGAATGTTACAGCTCTGTGTGACATCTTGGCACAATAGTAACACCCTGCACAGAGGCCCTGAATTTATAACTGCATTCTGATGTACTTTTGATGATATTAGGCAATTAACAATGAATCATGAATCATGTGACGCCTCTTGCCTGCAGATCACGATAAATCGCAAAACATGAGCAGAATGGCAACACTATTGACCTCTTCAAACTTGACAACATAAATATTCTAAATGGGCCTTTTGTATTTCCTGTTCCAATGTTTGTTATTGCAGTAGCTGACAGGAAGTAAACTTGGACCAAAGATGTTGCCCTAGTAACACAATGGCAATGAAAAGGTCTATTGTTTTTATCCATTCAATATAAGCAAAATGCTTCATAACATCCTGTCGGAGTCGCCTACGACAAATGTTACGATGAAAAAGTAATCAAATAGAGCATTAAAAGGACCAATATGTAATATATTTACTGTAATAAATCATAAAATGATCATGATGTGTCATCAGAGGTTAAGGAAACATGATGAATTGAAATACTGGCTTCTCCGACAACAATGCTACAGCCAGTATGTTCTCCTTTGATATTTCTATTCTGGTCCGGAACATCTGTTTTTGTTTTGGCCGGTGTGATCCCGTCTGCTGCCCATTTCAACACCTTGTTGCCACATATGAAACAAATTGGCACATAAACACATTCTTGGAAGCAAGCTAACAAACTGGAACAACAGAGATAACATTAATGTTAGATTCTACCAGACCTGAAAAGCCTTGATACATCTCTCTGTGGTCTGTGTGCAGCTGGGTTATCAAGGCAGCGAGTATTTGAGACACAGAAGTGATTCTAACTGCTGCTGATGGCCAGAGGCTAACGCTGTCGTGTCTAGAAAGTAACTCTCAAATTGCAAAAAACGTGCGCTGCTATCAGTCACACCGGAGGAGCAGACGGGCCACGGCTCCAGTGTTTTGAATCTTAGCTTGTGCACATACATTTGAGTATCTGGAGTGCCTACCAACCCACAAACTGTGAAATAAGACAACCCAGTCAGTTATTTATGGGCTGACTAGATCAGAAAACATGTGATTCAACAAGCCGTTCAGATTTGGCTCCCTTTCCTATGTCACATGCAGGATCATTAAACTACATCACCCACAGCTTGAGAACTACCTTTGCAAAGGTGCACAAATCTGTGTGGTCCAATACTCATACTACCATACTATTTAGTATGCCAGTAAACGATTTAGTAAGTCCCAATACATAGTATGTCTAATGCAGTATGCCAAAAATACCAGGATGTCCTACTACATTCTGCAGTCTGCAAGCCAGCATGCTCTTCTGTCAATTCTGACCTGCTATCGTCTGATATATGAGCAAGAGGGTAAAAGTTCAAGGCGTAATGTTATGAGGAAGAAGTATGTCCCAACTGTATGCAAACTGCATGCAACATCACGTAGTTTGTAAGGGTCAGTATGCAGTACGTACTAAAAGTAAAAAGAAAAAGTATGCGATTTGGATCGTAGCCCATGAACATTAAAGTACGTAAACATGTTCTAGTAGAAACCCAAAATACGTTATCATATGTCCCCTTTCATTTTTTTGTTTGTGTGTGTGTGACACCTAAAACAAACTTGCATCATGTAAATGGGTGGAAAACAGATTTTAGAGTGTGTGTGAACATGCCGACAACAAGTCAAGTCGACACAAATACAGTAACGTATGGTTTAAGATCAAAGAGGTGCGAACCAGGACGTCACCTGTGGCTAACGCATTTGTTTACTTACGTAAGCATCCAGTTCTCTGCTTTGCAAGTCAAACGCAGGCCAAATGGTTTTAGCTTGAACGGCAGATCTTTTTGTATGCTTGCGCCGCCTGAAAAACCATCAGAGTCGAGGCGGTGAGAGGCGAGCCAACATTTCATTCTGTGATCTGAGGGAGCGACAGCTTGAGGGCTTCACAGAGAGGATTGTGGGACGGACACGCCCTGGGAGGTGCTTACTGTACACAGACATAATGTTCTGCAGCTCGCCACACGCTATTTTGTGTTCGTTTGGAAACCACTTCATTAAAACGTTTACAGGCATGTGACTGATGCACCTCCACACAGCTTCAAAATAAGCACACCTCAAGAATAGGCTACTGCGCTTTTTCATAAAAGTACACTGTAGGTAAATCACAGGTAGATTTTGGTACTCAGTATGTAAATCAATCCTTAACAGTGCCAAATCCTGTGCCAAGTTCAACCTTTTTCATGTTCTGTACTGAATGCCTATGAGGAGTTTCATCTGTCCATGGGAAAACTCATGGCAAACAGCAACAGCAGCATGTTTGAGACAAACAAAAGAAATATGGGAATCTGCAGACTACAATGTTGCCCTTATAAGATCATATCGTTGTGGTGGTTCAGACACTGAGTGTTGAACGCCAAAGCAATCTAGGCTAATTATCAAACGTGTCAGCAAATTCCAGTCTTATTATTACCTCAAAATCTTGATTGTTCACGTTACAGTCAACAGATATAGCAGAGGTCAACTGCACATCATCATAACAACAGTCCCAACCAATGATTATGGCTGAAAGAAAGGTTGATTGGGAACCACTCCTATAAAAAGGTGCTTATTAGGTGTCATTACAGGCCAAATGGTCTGTACATGAGATCCTGTTCTATGGTGAAATTACACATTGAATCACTGCATACTTTTGTGGTCCTGGCGTGTCCGATGTGAGCAACTGTTAAGTCCTGATGTAACTGCTCTTACATTCATGTATTGACAAGAAAAACACAACAGTCAGAAAATGCATGCGATGAGGAATATGAGGGTGTTTTTTTCTAATTAAACAGGTTATACTGCCATATAACCTCAAATTACTTCTTTACCGCTTTGTTCTAATCCACTGGGCTTGTCCATGCAGCTCAGGGAATGCTTCATTAGCATTTCTATGGGATTTCTAAGAAGAGTAACAAAGGCAGCGAGGTTAAGTTGGGTTTACTTCATCTCTTATATGACATGAGTGTCATGTTTACAATATAAACTCATTTCATAATACAATCAACCCTCCAGGGCATATATGGAACTATGCACTAACTAATGAAAATGGCTTTAGAGATGACATCAGTGCCATTAATTGAGGTGTTCAGCTGTTGTTCCATTACAGTTGATTAATTCTCCCTCCGAACTATAAATCTACGTTAATCAGATTCTCATGAGTTTGATAAGATCAAAAGACAAACTTAAATACTCCAGCTTTCTAATGGGAAAACTATGCAACACTAAATTAATTTACCACAAAGAAACCTCTTGCACTGCTACAGTAATATATAAAGTACAACTGCGTACTATTTGTTTACACGTAGGCACTTCAAATGATCCATACTGTTCATGTGTTTAACGCACTGTAGTTAATCAGTGATTTATGAAAAAACTGCATTTGAGCAAAACAATGAACCAATTTTGACGAGTCCGTAGTATCTTACAGTGTCAATCCTTAAGATTTCAGTCAGCCCTGGTTGATTTAGAATTTCTATTTGTGCTCAGAGTTTAGCAATCTGGAGTCTTGTTGTTTATACATGAGCTTAGAAATAGAATTAAAAAAAGCTATTTCTACGTACATGAGCTTCAAGTTTCCAGAATTGTGCACATATATCCATTTTTGAGTGTATTCAATGGAGAAAAACTGTAAAACAACACTGTTTTCCCAGGAATGTCACCACAGACACCCAGTTTGTCACACTGCAAATATATAAATATTACAATACTTTCATCAGTGGGCTCAATCCCCAGTGTGTTGCCTCCTTCAGCAATAGATAGTGACTTTAATAGACATTTATTTAAAAGAAAATCTTCGAGATTGCCACTTTAACATTCATGTTCTGTGCTGCCCCTAACCGTTTTTCATTAAACAATACGTATGGTGAGCAAAAAAAGCTTTTGCCTTGTTTAACAGATCACTGCAAAAGTGTCTCCAGAGTGCTATCAAATTAATTTGACATCTACTGGTGTGAAACTATCCACAAAGAAAAACAAAGCAGTGGCGCAAATGAAGCGTTAAAATAAACCTTTGTGTAAATAATCTTCCACTGGATCTTTTCACAGGTCAGCTCTTTAGCTGAGCAGCCGCAGCGAGCCCTGAGGGAGAGTCGGTTTTCTGTCTCTAGTGACCTGCTTTTGTTGGCGCTATAGCTACTTTACATGTTTTTGGAGTACCATTCAGGAATTCAAAGTAAAGTTTTCTTGATTAACTGATCAATGGTTTTATCGAAAGAATGCCAGAAATGGAGAAAAATGCTCATTATAATTTCCTAACTTGTTTTTTTTTTCGACCAACAGTCCAACACCCAGAGATGTTCAGTTTAATACCACATAATAAGACAAAGAAAAGCAGCAAGTCCTCACGATTGAGAGGCTGGAACTACAGTAGGTAATGTTTGCTATTTTACTAGAAATTACTTCCAATAATGAATCCATTCATCAAAATATGACTATTCAGTTTCTGTTTATTGACTAATCAATTAATCGACTAATTATTTCAACTCTAAAACTTAGTCGAGTAGATGCATAATGAAAGAACGGGGTAGCTCAGAGTAGAGTACATAAGAATAATGTGTTTTAAAGTAGAGTAGAGCAGAGAAGGTATTCAGGGAAAGAAATCTGCACTTACAGCTGCAACAATTAATCAATTTATCGATTAGTTGTCAACTATTAAATGATTCGGCAACTATTTTGATCATCAATTAATCGGTTTGAGTACTTTTGTTAAGTCAATATTCTCTAATTCCAGCTTCTTAAATGTGAATATTTTCTGGTTTCTTTACTCCTCTATGACAGTGAACTGAATGTCTTTGAGTTGTGGACAAAACAAGACATTTGAGGACGTCATCTTTGGGAAACACTGATTGACATTTTCACCATTTTCTGACATTTTTATAGCCCAAACAACTAATAGACAGAATAATCGATAATTAAAATAATCACAGCCCTAGATCAGATCATCCATACTGCATTAGACCTGCAGCTAATATGAAAACAGACGGTTACGAATCTGTCCATCGTGACTCCTCTTGTTTACTGATTTAGAGGTGACATCATTGCTTTACCTCAGCGTCCGGTCTACAAGAGCATCCTCATACCAGTCAGTAACCTCCCACAATCAATACAGGACCATCCAATCCCAGCTATCGAGCTACAAACTCCTCCAGGACTGTTGTCTACTGATCTGGAGATGACATCACTGCTGTACTCAGCTGTACAGGCTGACTGATACTGAAGAACAACAATGAGTAAAGGATCAACCAGACACAGCTCTAAATCTATAAATCATTCTAAGAAGCTGAGAAAGCAGAATAACAGATCACTATTTTGCACCAACACCACTAGTATCTACATTCCAGGCGCCAACAGAGATCACAACAACGTGTGAAACCCATCCATCTCTGAGGGCAGTCAAAACAAAGCACTTTTATTACCAAGCAACACGACCACACACAGCACACACAGCACACACGCTACGAATGATAAGAAAGGCCATAAAACACTTAAAACATGGTAAGTTGTTGATACCAGCAAGTCCTGACCTCGCCATCACACGTCAAACATGTTAATTATAAACTCTTCTCTTGCGATAAATGCCCACATTATGTGTCACCAATACAACAAAAGTGAGTCACTTCTCCACAGTACAAGACGTAACTGGCAAATGGGAAGTGATTCTACAAAGTTTTAAAGTTGCTTTTTGTCTTGCCGGACTCAATCGCAATGTTTGCATTGTGTCAAATAAAATATAATGAAGATGAACTCACAAATTCTTAAAAAAATACTTTAAAAATACTTAAAAAACTTCCTTAAAATACTACATACTAAATACTAAATAATACTTAAAACATTTCATATACAAAAAGAGACATAATAAATCATGATAATCCAATAAAAGGTAAATTATTGTGTCTTTTTGTAAATGATATGTTTAAGTATCTCTTTGGACTGGTTTAATCTGTGTGTGGGAATCTAGCCCTTTATGACAAGTATGACAAATTCCCAATGAAGACATGCCCAAATGAATCATATAAACAATTCATAAAGCAGACTAAACTTACAACCGCAAGTACCATCATGTACTTCACGCCGTACGAACCTAAATGTAAACCCTTTACTTTATCACACATAGGATCACTCTGATATTTACCTGGGCAGACGGAGCTGTCGCGGACTCTTCCCGTGATGATGTTCAGGCAGCTGTGATCCTGACTGTCTGTTTCTTTGTGACTAAGTGCGTGGGAAGCCACGGCCGTCTTGCCTTACATGGCTGGTTGAGGCTCCACCAGCTGCCCAACCTCTTTTTTTTTTCCTCCAGATTGTTCTCCAGTCAGAGAGCTACAGTGCCAGTCCAAGGACGCACATGGTTGCTAGCCTCCCCTGCAGGACTGCTATTTGAAATACACAATGGAAAGAACTGGAGGGAACATTTCTCTGATTATAAACAGTTCTGAACAAAGATGTTTGTTGATGGTGAATCTAAACTGCATGACAGATGATCAGAAAGACATCTTTAAGGTGTGATAATCAGACTGAAATTACATTTTTTTTCCAATTCAGAGTTCAGGAACCAGGTTTTTATCTTCATCAAACAGTCTCAAATCATTCAGAGTAAATAAGAGACTATAGCTTAAACCTTAATACTTATTAGGCGTAGAGTAAAAGTATGCAAATATATACTAATATATAACATAGGATAATAATTGAGGAATAGATAAAACTGCAGGATGAAGGCTTTATCTGGCACATGGTGACAGTTGTAGGTAGCAGAACTCGGAGGAATGTGTGGTGCGAGTTATATAAGAAAGATTAATGAAGCGTCTTTATATAACAGTCCCTTGCGCTGTGAGTGTGTGCAGTGTAAACAGAACTGTGCAAACAAAAGTCAAATGCCACGGTCCAAATATGTTCACGCTTGTGTGTGTGTGTGTCCAAATGTGTCTCTAACTACCTGCTGAGACTTTATACGTCAAACTTCCATCACTGAAATGATCTTAAATCTAATGTTTTTTATTACCATTTTAAGTGTATCATAGGCCTGCAGCTAAAAGTAATTTCATTATCAATTAAAGGAACAGGGTGTAACATTTAGGGGGATCTATTGGTAGAAATGGAATATAGTAAGTATGTTTTCATAAGTGTATAATCACATGAAAATACGAGTCGTTGTGTTTTTGTTACCTTAGAATGAACCGTTTATATCTACATATCGTCGGCCACATTCATTGATTAGTCAAGAGCTGCAACGATCAATCAACTAATCGATCAGCAGAAAATTATTTAGCAACTATTTTGATAATCATTCGATCGATTTGAGTAATTTATTTTTTTTAAATACCAAAAATTCTCTGGTTCCATCTTCTCAAATGTGAATATTTGATTGTTTCCTTGGTCTATTATGATAGAAAACTGAGTATCTTTATGTTTCGGACTGTTGGTCAGACAAAACAAGACATTTCTGACATTTTATAGACCAAACCGTTCATCATTATTTCACTGAGCTCAAGGTTTCTCTTCACGTTCTCATTTTACAGCTAAACAGTACACTACAAGATGTTTCTGAAAACATTTGAGGTGAGAAATAGGCATTACAGTAACAGAATATTGATTCATATTTGATCAGCGCTGATCAGTTTGACTATTTGATCGGAGTACTCGAGTGATTGACAGCTGCTCAGAGAAGGCAAGGCTCCAGCTCGGTTCTGATTGGTTGTTTTCCTCCATACTGTGAAATCTTGCAGATGCCATTAGGAGCACCGGAGGACACCGAGGCACATGATTTTTTTCAGATTACCTGTCTCATGCACTACTGTCAGGATATAGTGACCGTTTTATTAAAATAACTTTTTAAAATCATATCTCCTCTAATTCTACCCACTGCTGCTTTAACTGATAAACAAAACTGTTGTTGATTAATGTCTGTCAATTGACTAATAGTTTCCTCACTAGTGTATTATATTCTAAATGTATGACATTATTGTCTCACATACTGTGTACGTTTTGTGTTTTGCATGTTTCTTTACACAAAGAGCAGACCTTTTCTTTTCTGCTAGTTGTCACGCTATGTGTTTATATTTATAGTCGCGTATCTTTTGTTGATATGTGTGCAGTGCATGCCATTTAACAATGTTGGTGTCACACACAAAAGGCTCAGCGAGGATCTCTCTTATGCAGCTCGCTGTGTAAGTATACCCTACAGTTGACAAAAACCCACAACAATCCAGCGAAGCTATTTTAATAATATCTTTGCCTAGAGCATCGTTGCTCTTCCCACCACGTTCTCACGCCATGACAGAAGAACACGCATTAACTTGAATGTCATTTGTCAAGATCAGGAAGGAAAAAAGAACTCCTAAATGTGCTTAAGTGGGATGAAATAGGTTTCCCAGTGGAAATAGTGGTTTGCAGAACTGGATGCAAACAAGGTCAAAGCTCATGTTTACGGTGAGATCACGGAAAAGAACCAGTGGATTCATAGTGTTAAACTGATCAAGTCAAGTTCATTTGACTTACAGTCGACGATAGATGAAAATGTATCCCCTCCAAACTGTAAATCCAGGGAAAGGAATGAAAACCGTACTCTAATCATTCATTTTTGTTTTATCACAGTTAGAGCCCATCAAAGCTGGAAGATACCAAAAATGCATTTGCAACATTTGTTTCAGTCGAGGCATGACTGGTTATTCTCCTCTTCCTGCCAGATATCTGTATAAACAAAGGATCTGTTCATTCATGCCACCATCCTGGTGCACATGTACCATTACGACGGGTCATAACACGTATTATCTCAATGGTTTAGGCCTATGAATTACTTTAACCATGATAAAAAACGTATGTAATGTTTACCTTTCATTTGAAAAGTCTTATTCATGCCACTTTGGTATCTACAAGGAAGTTAGTTATAACAACACCGTGCAACAAAAGCAGGTTTTGCACAAACTGGATCACATGTCACAGAGTCAGATACATAAATAAGATTAGTCACAGAGAAAAAACATTCTCTGACTTCCAATGAAAAGAAAATATTTCTATTTGATTACTCAACCAACAAGGACTTGGCACTTCCTTAATGACTTCTCTGGAACTCCTGGCATTGAATCCTCTGTCAACACTAGGACAACATCAGGTCAATTGTTTTCTCAACAAATGATTAACTTAATGAAGTTCTAGCACGACATAAAAAGTTACAATTATTTTTAAGCCATAAAAACATGACTGGAGGGTATAATAATTTAATTTACTTCTATTGCGTTTAAAGTAGGGCGTTCAGACTTTACTTGTTTTGACATATAAAGTCATTCTTATAACTAGTTACAGTAGGTTATGCTGTGAAAGAGCAAACACTACGGTATTCTGGCTTTTCTCTTCTGTATATATACACATTAAACACTGTCTCCACAATAATTCTTTAAAAGGGAAAAAGCAGGTTAAAGTTCCAGTGAAAGCACTATGTACACAGTGACACATATACAGTCACTCTGTGGGAAAAGTTAATGATATGTGACATTCAACTTGTGCAACAAGCGGCAGTGTAATCCAGCAGTCGCCTGCTATTTGATCTGCATGAGTATTTCATGATAGATAACATGCAAGAGGTATATTTGTTTTTGTCTTTTTCAGAGGATAAGGCTTTTAAATCACAGTCGTTTGATTTCATTTCAGCCACATCTTCAATGCATTACAAGACTGAATGATGTCACAGTGTACAATTAATACCATCAGATTGACATGCTCAAACTATAGGCTCCTATCTGTCTGTACAGGAAAAGATCAACTTGACTGTTTGCCACCATCATCATGCCATGACCATAAAATGTGCTTTGGGGCAACACACATTTGAGAACAACATTTCACATCACACAGTGTGCTCTGTTGTGTCTTAATTCACATAATGTGGTGTCGAAATGTAGCAGCAACCTTTCTTTTTCTAATGCCAAAAAAAGAAACACAGGTGTGTTGAATAGGACTCAAACTCTTAGACAAATGAGAATTAAAAGCACATTTTGCTTTCATATGTGAACAAAAACAACTTTTTTCCCACCAACAATGTATTCAGACATAAAGTGTTTGGTGAAAAGTGAATTTCTGCTTTTAATGTCACATAAAAGTATTTCAAATGTCTCATGTTAGCATAAGGACCTAATCATTTTTTTTTAATTTTAATTTTTTTAAATATTATTTTTCTCTGCAGTTTCACTTTCAAATGTCTCATGTTGGCTAAACATAAGGACCTACTATTTTTTTTTTTTTTTAATTTTTGAAAATATTTTTTTTCTGTGCAGTTTCACTTCCATATGGTCAAATGGGAAACTGAACTTTTGCACAGCAATTGTGTAAAATAGGACAGTCCACAGCTGTGGATTATAATAAAATTAACTCTAGTGGCACCACAGGGAATATAAAGTGGGATTAAGTCACTATAAAAGTATTATTGAGTACCACAGACACATTTAAGTTAAGTTAAACCTGGCAGGGATTCAACTCTGTCTCATTAATTAAACATTTAAGATAGTATTTTATTCATCACTCACATTAGTTTTGTTGTCCTCCTCTCCATTCCCCTCAGTCCTCGTCACTCCGCTCATCTTCTCAGTGGAAAGTGAATCCAACACATCACACAATGAAGACAACTATTATAGTAGTCGAAAGTTTCTTTTCTTTCCTATCTGCCACACTTTACATCTCGTCCTCCTCGCAAACAACTGTAGTCAGATACTTCAACTAGAGAGAGAAGAAGCAGAGAGACAGCTGCAGCCTCTGTGCTGTGTTGCGTTCACGGTCTCTCTGTCCAGGTACTAAAGTTGAATCCTGCAGCTCTTCAACATGCCTGCGCCTCGTTTAGATGGAATGTACTGAAGGTACTGCATGATAAATCAGGATGTACGGTATGGAGGACTAAACCTGTCATTGTAATAAATCAGGTTAGTTGCAGACTGTATAGCTTGGATTTACTTCTTTTTTTCCCCCACATATTTTGTTTTCTTCTCCACTTCCTACCTCTACGATTTTTTCTTGAGCTGCTGAAATGCTAAATTTCATTTCTGGGGATCAATTAAAGGAACAGTGTGTAACATTTAGGGTGATCTATTGGCAGAAATTGATTCTAATTAGGGCTGTCAAAATATTTAATCGAGATTAATCCCATGATTGTACATGACTAATCACGATTAATCCCAAATGAATGTGTAACATTTAGGGTCGATCTTTAGTTAGAAATGGAATATAAGTATGTTTTCTTTAGTGTATAATCGACTAAAAATAACAATGGTTGTGTCTTCGTTACCTTAGAATGAGCCGTTTATATCTACATATGGAGCAGGTCCTCTTCAAGGAGCCTGCCGCCATCTACAGTAGCCCAGAACGGACAAACACTGGCTCTAGGGCCTTTCGCGTGCTCAGTAGGGCTGTCAATCTATTAAAAATATCTAATCGCGATTCATCACATGATTGTCCATGAATCACGATTAATCCCAAATTCATTTTTTCATCTGTTCAAAATGTACCTTAAAGGGAGATTTGTCAAGTATTTAACACTCTTATCAACATGGGAGAGAGCAAACATGCTACTTTGTGCAAATGTATGTATGTATTTATTATTAGAAATCAATTAACAACACAAACACTGACAAATATTGTCCAGAAACCCTCACAGGTACTGCATTTAGCATAAGAAAATATGCTCAAATCATAACATGGCAAACTGCAGCCCAACAGGCAACAACAGCTGTCAGTGTGTCAGTGTGCTGACTTGACTATGACTTGCCCCAAACTGCATGTGATTATCATAAAGTGGGCATGTCTGTAAAGGGGAGACTCGTGGGTACCCATAGAACCCATTTTCATTCACATATCTTGAGGTCAGAGGTCAAGGGGTCCCTTTGAAAATTGCCAATGCATTCCTTAGGTTTTCTAGTTTCATATGATACCAGTATCTTCACTCTAGCTTTAAAACTGAGACCGCTACAAACTTCAAAACATTGATCGTGTTAATGCATTAAAGAAATTAGTGGCGTTAAAACAAATTTACCTTAAAGCGTTATTATCGCGCTAACTTTGCCAGCCCTAATTATAATATTAATAAGTATGTTTCTTGAGTGTATAACCAACTGAAAATAAGTTTCGTAAATAAGTCGTTGTGTTTGCGTCAACTTAGAATGAGCCATTTATATCCTGTAGCCGGCCGCCATGTTTCTACAGTAGCCCAGAGCGGACAAACCAAACACTGGCTCTAGATACGGCCATTTGCGTTTTCAAGTTTTTGCATCGGCCGCCGTAGTTCTCCTACACGCTTGACACAAGGGATAACTTTCAGTTGGTTGCAATCTGCAACCTCACCGCTAGATGCCACTAAATCCAACACACTGCACCTTTAAATATAATCATATTATTTTATCTTAGCTGATCATATCTTATTGTTTATGATGTTGTTGTATTGCATAATTTGACAAGGATAGTTCACATTAAAACATATCTTTTGGACAACACAGACTGGTCATTTCTGGCAGCCTAGAATGTAGGCTAAAATGCTTCATATACATCACAAGCGGCAATCATTTATACTATAAATTAAAGGCACAGCATAATATTAATAAATCCAAATCAAACATTCATATTTATCCCGGGGATCTACAAGGATGGTAATGATCGATGCACTCAAGAAATAAACTGTCTGACCTCAGAGAAGTTGATGACGCCTCCGTCCGGCAGACATTTGGTGTGAGCGCTGCTGAAAAACAGCATTTTGTCCTCAGTCACCTGCCTGATCTTCTTCCAGATTGATCCCATATGCTGCCTCTCTTCATCTGCCTTGTTTCAAATCAAATTTTGTTCAACCTCTTCCCAACTTTCCAGCAACATCTCTGTCAGGAACCTGCAGTAACTGTGATCTGCTTCATGCTCTGCAGCTAATTCTGTGCCAGACCTGCAAATAGGATGTAGTCCTGTTCAATAAAAGTCTGGTCACATGTCCGGTGGCTCTGTTGCCACTTACACTTGCTTATTTTCCTGTTGGGCCTTATGGCTGTACTCATTTACCTCTGTTGGCATACGGCTTGAAACTTTTTCGTGGCATGACGTGTGACACATCAGCCCAGAGAGAGCGTCCTACTTTCAGCTTTTGACAACGCTGCAGTGACAGTGAGAGAACATTTTGATGTTTGTTGAATAATGGATCAAACTAGTAAGTAAGAAGTAGTGCACTAAATAGAGTTTTGGTAGAGGGATTATGTAATACTTTTACAAAGTTTGTTGATTATATTTATCAGACTGAATCAACAGTAATCCATCAATCTGTTATGAGCATAGATTCATATAAAAAGCTGCTAAAGACACTTCCTAACATGTCGGTTCAACTTCAGTGACGACAGACTGTTTCCTGTTGTTACTTGCTTTATAGTTTTAGGCAGGTGTGGCATAAAATGAAATGAAAGAAAGAACAAACTTTAATCCTCAAATCTGTTTAAACCATACTTTATCATTTTACGTTCTTCCGCTGTTTGACATCATGTAATTATGTTTTGTATCTTGGTTTCAGACATAACGCCCATTATTCTTTGTTTTCCGCGACACCCAAACAAAGGTTTTAACTTTGTACACATCACTGAAATTCAATAACCTGCTGTAAATATAGCACCTCTGCTTTGTGTGAGGCACCTATTGAGTTAAATAGACTACTGGGAAGAATGACACAAACTCAAAAGGCAGCTCATTTAGAAAAGCCCAGCCCAAAGTAAACATGCACTACTTTTATAGATCAGTTGTTTGGCCTTTGTTAGATAAGTAGACACCTTTGTATACTGTTTAAAGGTGCAATCTAAGTTTATATGTGTGCATGTTAGAACTGGTGTAGAGTAGCATGACAGCAACGTCATATGTAATTTAACACTGCAGCATGAACAGTCCTGATCAGCCAAGTTGTAAAATCTCTCTTTCTCACGCATCATGCATGTATCTTCATACCACTACAAATGCAGCTAATTATATGATGTGCATACAGAAAAGCTCCATCATTGATTGCCTGCACTTAACTACACATGTGGATCTAATTAGACACTTTGTGTCCCTGATAGATGGAAATTTACAGGCATCACATTGAAAGCATATCCATGGACATGTCATTGAATATTATAGTATTTTAGAAAAGGAAACAGAACAAACATTTTAAGGAAAGGAAAGTCCCAACCCTGTAAAAAAGACAGAGGAGAGAAGATGAGCTGAGGATAAAGACAGGAAGGTTGGATGAGGTGGAGTCATGATTACAGCTTGATGCCTTCAGTAATTACAGTAAACCAGTTAAGGATTACAGACTGTGTGTGTTTCTAAGGGGGGAAGTCAGCCAGAGCTAAAAGAACGTGCAGCCGACTTGTTACTGAGACAAGTAGCTAAGAATACTGAGGCCAGACATTTTATTTGAATATACAAAAATCTTCATAACACTCAATTTTAATGTCAAGTTGTTGTTTTTCGGGGAAAGAGTCTCATATGAAATAATAATCCCCTCCAGTTTAACATCTTGGATAGATAGTAACATCTGACTTGTTCTTGTCATGTGTCAGTTTGTGACTTAAGGACCGCTTGAGGCTGCGCTTTCAGTCATTTGGATAGTCTTATGCTCAGTATAGGAAGTGACTATAATGAGCAAATGACCAAAAGGTCTATCAGGGTTGTATTGTGATGCAATAAGATGAAAGTAACACTAAATATACAGTATTTACAGGTAAAATACACAGTATGAATTCAGTTTTACTAGCTCATCTTGTTTAAATCTGGCTCAGTTATATTTGTTTTATTTGTCTCCAGATAATACTATATAAACCATAATGCCACATCGCCTGACAATGTATGTATGTATGTACTTTATGTATGTATGTATGTATTCCTTTTGACAGTAAACCATCAGGCGACTGAAGTGCAGTGGTAAGAAAGCTGCAGCATAGACAGAGCAGCAGGACAGAAGCCGGCCTTGATCTTGTATTCTCTGTATTCTCTGTATCCCTGTACCGTGTGAACTTGCCTCAGGTTTATTAGTATTTTAAACTGGTTTCTGTTGTAAATACAAAGTTCCAGTTTCCTAAAACCTTGTTTCTTAGTCATAGATGTATAGACTTAGTATTTATCTTGTGGCTTTGTTATTACGAGGAAAACTCGTATGGTGGGGTATTTAAAGTGGAAAATCTTCAGTCTGGTTGATCGTCTTTTTCCTGTTTGGACACACAGAGGTGTGCAGGTTTAACGGAGTGAAGCGAGGTTGAGAGGTGAAATAATTGTTACCGGGTTCAGGCCTGCCGCTAACTGACACACCTCCATCAGAAACACGTCCACAAAGCAGGCGGGTTTGATGCAATGGCCGCACCCATGGCATGTGATGGCTCATGCTGCTGCCATTCTTATTGGATTAGACATCAAACTAGAATTACCGCCTTGCGGTTGTACGCCTACGCCAACCAGTCAAGTTGCAGTTTACATCCATGTCTATCATCACTTCATCATTTTATCCTGTTTTTCATTTGTGTGAAATTGTCATAATTAGCAGATGAATCCTTGAGTTATGGCCAAAAATGTGTTTTGTGAGGTCACAGCGACCTTGACCTTTGACCACTAAAATCTAATCAGTTCATCCTCGAGTCCAAGTGGATCGTTCTGCCAAATTTGAAGAAATTTCGAAGACATTCCTGAGATACCACGCTCACAAGAATGGGACGGACATTCAATGTAAACGTAATATTACTGTGATATATAAATTTGAATAATGGGGCGCCCCCGTGGCGTAAGGGCTAAAGGATAAGTTCACAATTTTTCAAATATTTATTCAAACAAAAATCAAGTGCCCACATGTCCATTGGAAGAGTTTTTTTGCGGTTATCATTCTTCCTGTTTACCAGTTATGTGGATATTTTTTCAAAATTCCCTCCTTTTGTTTCCCCGGTCAGTCCGTTGAACTACAGTAGAAGGATAGTAACAAAAAGAGGAGCGTTTGTACTAAAAAGACAGTAACTTTGGGAGTTTTGAATGCATTTTTTCACAAAACAAGGACTGGGGATTTTCTCCCGTCACTTACAATGAAAGCTAATTAGGAGTGTATGTTCTTTAAAAAAGGATATTGCATAGTACTAATATTATGAGATCAGAAATCAAGAAAACCGGATAAGAAATATACAATATACCTCTTTTTATTATACACACGGTCCAAAATTTACTTAAAATATCTGTCAAATTTGTAACCAGCAGCTTAATAAACATATTCTACATTTAATAGCAACGTTGCGTGTAATTCCCCCGATACAAATTGAGATGTGTCATGACACCAAAAATGTCATTAGGAGATTACAATCAACATTCACAGCCAGGTGCAACCGAGAGAAATGTGGAACACTTCCAAATCTCAGCTGATGATTGTTTCAATAGGAATGTAAAGGTGACACAAGTACAGGCAAGCCTATGGATTAAAACTATTACAGCAGCAGCAGCGTATAAACAGAACACATGCGGAGACAACAGAAAAATAAAGATATGAAGCTACTTTTTAAGGCATTTGAGTGAAAACATGCACATGAATCAAGCTTATATTAAACCACATCAGCAAGTAGAAAAGTTTATAGGGAGAGGATTCATCTCTGAGTGCTACTATACGTATAATTTGATTGTCTTGAGTAACGGCTAATACAGTGTAAAAATATAGGCTCAGTTTAAATGGTCATTGTCACATTCAAAAGGTAAAAAAACCCCATAATATCACTTTTAATACACAAAGAAACACTATGAGCTGCTAACAACACTGACAGATGTAACTTATCATGCGCAAGCAAACACAGATATAAGAAAAAATATGTCTTATAAAAGGTATTTTTTGGTTTAAAAGTGGTTTGAATTTGGAAGTATGACCTCTGAACATAAACCATGCCACAGTAATGCGCTACCACAGTAAATACAGTCAACACACAGCAAAGAGCCTTTTTTGAAAAGATTCAGTACGTGAAATAAAACCGTGTATTTCGAAGTGTAACTGTAATTCTTCTCCTCGACATGATAGAAGATCTCGAGACAGATAAAACATGACAGCAGTGAAGCAATCATAATCACGGCTGAAGGCTCAAAAAAATGCAATCTAATTATCCTGACAACCTGTCTCTGTTGGACTGCTGTACTAAAAATAAAACCGAGGAACAACTGCAAGGCAAGTTTGTAGTGCATGGCAACAGAGTTCTTCGCAACCATCGGGTCCCTGATGCCCCTGAGTCTCTCTCTCTCTCTCTGATCAAATCTCACTGGAGGAAAAAAATAAACTTTTTATAGGTCTTTTTATTTGTCTTCCTCTAGCAGTTGGAGGTCTGCAGGTGGCCTTCGTTCAGGATGGAGGTGAGGTTGCCGTCATAGAAACCGTCCTCATCCTCAGAGCTCAAAGTGGGGCCCAGAGATGCACGGTGTGTGTGCTGTGACTTCCGCCTGAGATAAAACAAACAACAGAAACTCAGTTTCTTCTACCTTCACACAGCTGCAGCTCAGTGAACACAGGCATGTGTCCAGCTAGTTACTACAGAGTGCCACCTAGTGTAAAGACGACGCATGAAGTTAAGTTAAGGAAGTCTTCTTCCATTGCATGAGGACCAGTAAATATTTATTCCATGTGACAATAACTTACTTTGCTTCAGTCTCCAGGGCTGTGACTTTGGCGTGCAGTGCCTCCTGGAGCTCCTGCTGCTCCTCCAGGTCTCTGAGAACCTTCCGGCGGACTCCTTCCAAGCGCTCCACCTCTCCCTCGCTCTCGTCCACCTGTCGCTTCAAGGCCTTCACGCGCAGAGACAGCTGGGGACGGAGAGAGAGAGGGAGAGGCAAGGGAGTTAGAGGGAGGGATCAGAGGAGGTCACAGGTGAAGAGCCATGAGGGGAAGGAGGTGAGGAGGTTTGACAGGTGTGTGAGTTTATAAGGAAGCAGCTATGCCTATGAAAAAAGGGCTGAGGCGGCAGGAAGATGAGAGGGGGAGGGAGGTCAGGGCTCGTCCTGGTGACCGAGTGAGGTTGGGTGTGGGTCAGGAGGAGTAAAGATGAGATTAGTCTTTTGTTAAAGAAGCAATTAAGCACTGTTTGAACTGCGTTAATGATTAAACAGCAGGCGTAGGTCAAACAGTATCCATCGATAATTCTTACTACATAATTAAAACCGGTAAAGAAGTACAAACAGAGTCAGGAAACTTGAGACAACCACAGGAAAGTATTTAACCCCTCTAGCGCTTAAAGTAATAATCTTAAAGATTTTTATTTAAATAAATGTCTGTTAAAAGGATAGTTTGGGTGTTTTGAAGTGGGGTTGTATGAGGTACTTTTCCATAGTGCAGTAGGTGATGGTCGGCACGCCCCCAGTTTGGAGAAGCAGACAAGAGTTATTGCACTGAATCAAAACAATGTATTGCTGTAGACGGGGCCAGCAGCAAAACGTATTTTAGCCACCTAAAAGAAAGGCCCGCCTTAAAAAAATCTATATTAGCTGAAGTGAATGCTATATTTAGAATATTTTCACCACTTAACCTTGCTGTCAGACAGCCCTTTCCGACGGGGAACCGAAGCCATTTGTATCCATCTATGCTCTCACCAAAGCAGCCAGACTCCATTGAAAAAACCTGTAATTTTACCTCGCAGAACACGCAGGTTGCTGATCTACCGCTGCCTCAGTCAGTTAGTTTGTTTGTGTTATTGTGTGACTTTGGTGAATCCGAACTAACCAAAGTCACACAATAACACAAACAAACTAACTGATCGAGGCAGCGGTAGACCAGCAACTCCCGTGTTCTGCAAGGTAAACTGTTCTTTTTCCAATGGAGAGCATAGATAACGGCTTCAGTTCCCCGTCAGAACCATAGACTGTATAGCTGTCTGACAGCAAGGTAAACCTGCCCCGTCCACATCAGTACATTGCTTTGCTCCCTTGCTGGTTCTCCCGTCTGCTTCTCCAAACTGGGGGCGTGCCGTCCGTCATTTAATGTAGTTGATAGACTGACTATATACCTCGTACAACCCCACTTCAAAACACCCAAACTATCCCTTCAAGTATCTATCAATTGCCGAATAAGGTAACACAATGGTGATTGAGCCTATGGCCCACTGATGAAAGCCCTTGCATTTGCAGTATTATAAACTGGGTGTCAGTGGCGACAGTCTCGGGAATTCCCGCCACCGTTTGGATGTCACTCACTTCTTGGGAAGTGAGATCCAAAAACACACCTGCAGTTACCGCTTATCACAATAGGTGCCGCCAGAGAAAACGAAACGGAGATCTTTGAGATTGTAACTTTAATTATGTCTCATTTTTAAAAAATAAAAATCCATCTCTACATCTCTTGTTCAACACGGAGACACAATGTTCTCATCCAACTCTCGGCAAGAAAGTGGGTCAATCTATATCCTTTAATTGTTTAGATCCGGTTTGAGCGTCAGCATTTAGTGTTTAACCAGCAAACACTAAAACAAACACTAAAGATAATTTGCATCATGCAAATATTGATAATTACCTGATCTCTCTGCTCAACATGCTGGATCCTCTCAAGGTCTAACGTGGCGTTTAGCTCTTTCAGTTTCCTCTCCATTCGTCTCTGGGAGGCCTGGATGCTGGACTTCTCCCTGTATGGATGGAGAAATTCACACAATAAAAGAACACTGCAATACTATGACACAATTATCTTTCATTTTTACTGGGTATGTTATGGCACAAAAATTCCCAGGTGTTTTTTGTATAGATGGTTGACTGCTTTGACTCATTAAAATATTCCCCCAGTAGGACTTCATATTTGTTTCCTTTTTTGACCCGTCATGTGTGTTCAGCCGTACCTTTCTTCACTGCGTAGTCTCTCCTCCAACTCTTGAATTTTGTTTTCCAGCAGGCCGAGTCCAGGTGCGGGACGAGTCTGTCCCTCCATGTCTGCCATGCGAGACCTCAACTCCTTCAACTGGGAGCGGAGTGGGAGAGTGAGGTGAATGAACTACTGATTTAGCATTTTTTTGTGAGTCTATGTGCGTGTGCAGGGGACTGAATGAATGAACAGTACCTGTCTCTCAAGTGCGCTCTTGTCCATTTCCAGGTCGTGTCTCGCCGAACGCTCCTGCATCAGCTCTGAGCGAAGCTGGTCCACCTGAGAGGAGGAAGTGAGACGGGAGGAAAAGAAAGAAGAGGCAGTGTGTGAGTACACCTGTTTTACGATTACATAGAAATGCCTCTGGCTTATTTGCATGTGTATTCAAATGTTTCTATGTGGCACCTGATCTCTGCTACGTGTGATACGGTCGTTCAGAAGCTCCACGCTGTTCCGCTCCTCATCCAGTTCGATCTCCATAGTCTTAATCTTATCCTGTGAACACATACAGATAAACAGATAAATCTGCCTGTACTCAAAGCTCAACCTTTTTACTCCATTTGCTGACACATCAACGTATCCCTGATTTACTCCCACCCGACTTTAGATTTCCCAGTTTGTGACCTTTGACCTCGAAAGCCTCACCTCCAGGCCCCTGATCTCCCTGCTGCGGTCGGTGTAGGAGCTCCTCTCTGAATCCACTTCACTCTCCAAGTGTTTGAGACGGTTGTTGAGGAGGTCTCTCTCCAACTGGGCGCTGTCTCTGTCCTCGCTGCACACCAGCAGCTCCTTCTTCAGACGGGAAACCTAGAAGCAAGATGAAGGGCACCACAGTTTTACTCAAAGTCATCACATTTTCATGCATTCTTCAAAATCCCACCAGCCTTATACGGATAGTTCAGGTATTTTGAAGCTCTTGCCAAAGCCACCAGACTCCATTGAAAAAACTTGAAATTTTACCTAGCAGAACACGCAGGTTGCTGGTCTATCTATGGCTTGATCGTTTAGTTTGTTTTTGTTATTGTGTGACTTTGGTGAATTCGAACTAACCAAAGTCACACAATAACACAAACAAACTAACAAATTGAGGCAGCGGTAGACCAGAAACTTCCGTGTTCTGCGAGGTTAAATCACTGTTTTTTTCAATGGAGTCTGGTGGCTTTGGCGAGAGCATAGATTGATACAGTGGCTTCAGTTCCCTGTTGGACTGTATAGCTGTCTGACAGCAAGGTAAAGTGGTGAAAATATTCTAAAAATAGCGTACACTTAAACTGATACACATTTTTTTGGGCCTTTTTTTCAGGACGATAAAGTACGTTGTGCTGCCGGCCCAGTCCACAGCAGTACTTCATCGTGCAGTAACTCCTGTCTGCTTCTCCAAGCTGGGGGCGTGCCGACTGTCATCTACTGTAGGTAATACACTGACTATGGATAAGTACCTCAAAAATGGAAGGGAAAGAAAATTCTAACACAATTTCAAACTTTTCAGAGGTTTCATCCTTTCCATTCTCAACCCATTTGTCCTCACCTCCTCCTGCTGGGCCTTGAGGTTGCTCTGAGCCCTCTGCAGCTCAGCCAGCCGGTCCTTGCTGTTGCGCTGGGCTTCCAGCAGGTCCTTCCTTGAGCGCTCCCTGTAGTCTTCGAGCTGTGTCTGCAGGGTGGCCACCGACTGACGGGAATCTCCCATCATCGACTCCATCTGACGGCGGAGGAAGCAGAAAGACAGCGGTGAGTGACAATATCTATCTCTACATCAGTAAACCGAGATACTGTCCTAACCCTGATAAACACCTCTTTGTTAATCTTCTCCAGGGCTCGGTCCAGCAGCCTCTTCTGGTCCTCTAGGTCAATCTTGCCCCTCCTCAGCGCCTCCCTCTCCAGGTCTCTCTCCTCCAGCCGCTGGCTCAGCTCGTCCCTCTCCTTGCTCAGGCGGGTGGCTCCTCTCTTGGCCTCCTCCAGCTGAGTCTTCAGGGAGCGGTTCTCATCCTCCAGAGCCTCCAACGCCTCCTCGGCCCCTGGGCTCCGGGGCGTGCTGGAGTGGAGCCTCGTCTGGAGAAAAAATACACTGATGTTGTGGACTCATTTGTGTTTTTATCACTATCATGCTGTAAGTAAAAGGCATTTAATGTGTTATTTTTATACCTGTATGGCATTTAAAACAGGGAGAGAGGCAACTAAAAAAGGGCTCTAAGACTATTCAAACAGTTGGGTACAGTCTGTACTGCATTTTCCTGATCACTGCATACAAACTCCAGCCCAAAATCTTACTCTGTATCCTTAACGTAAGTTGATTTGTATTGGCTTTGCATCTACACTGATTTGTGTATGACTAGGTAACAAGATTATAGCCCTTAAAGCAGCTACAATACGTTTCTGTTCCAACGTGCACAGAGCACAATGCGCATCTTGTGCAAATTTATCTCGGAGGGATTATTTTCTGAGCTTATATGTTTGAGTTTTTTCTTTGGATTTCATTTACTCCACATGTCTCGGTTGAAAATAGAGCCTGCGTGGGAGGCAATTTCTTTTCTTCTTGTACAGTATGTCGGTTTACATAATTTTGCACGCATGTGTGTGTGTGTGTGTGTGTACAGCTGTGTGTCTTCTTTTTGTTTTTGTGCAGTACCATGCGGGACAGCCTCTCCCTGAGACGAGTGTTTGCCTCCTGGAGCTCCAGGTTGGCGCCGTGGTCCACCACAGTCTTTCCTAAAGACCCGACTGGTGACTGCAGAGAGAAACATGCAGAATTTACATAATGTGCATGAACTTTCCTTTTAAAATTATGACATTTGTCTCAATGAAAGCTCTACTCCCTTGTTTGTTTCATACATTAAATCCATTATATCATCAAAAATCACTTCTTATCTATAGACTGCTTCACCTCCTTCGCCTTCTCGACCGCCCTTTCCAGCTCGACCTTGTCTTTCTGCGACTGCTCCTTCAGCTGGCTGATCTCAGACAGAAGCTTGGCCTCTTTGTCTCTGCTCTCTCTCCTCAGGCCTTGAAGTGCCTCTCTCTTCTCGTCTAACTCGCCCTTTTGTTTGTCCAGATCGGCGCGAGCCCGCTTCAGATCATCATGGCAACGCCGCAGCTCCTTGGGATAAGCAATCAGAGATGAATAATGTGCGTGTGTGAGTGAGAGGAATGAGCCAGGGCGCATAACAATGTGATGGGGGCATGCAAGTGTGCAGGAAAAATGAATGAAATTATTGAAGCCTCAGCTACAGGGAAACCCTACTAATGGTACTGTAAAACAGAGGAGATGAGCCCACACATAATCTGACTGACATGTGAAATACCTCTGCTAAAGAATGGTTATCATCAGATGCAGGCGTTTGTTTCTTCGCGGCGAGCAGCGAGTCCTGAACATACCTGAGCTCGCACTCACATTCATCCTTCTCCAAATGTGATTTCAGCAGCCTGTGGAGAGAAAGCAGATGTTAAAGAATCTCTAGTTTTGATAAGGAAATACTAATGAATCCTGGTTTTCTTTCTGCTGATTTCTCGCAGGTGAAGGGCTCTCTCTCTTTGACGAGCATCCAGTAAAAAAAAACTTTTGAACAAGCCTCTCCTATTAGTGAGAAGATGCATTTCATTTCAGTGGATTAAGCCCAGACCTCCTACTGTTAACCAGTGGCAAGGAGAAATCTTTAAAGTTTTGCCGATGAGCTCAGTCTTGAAGGGGAATGAGAGGGTTTTTGATGAGCTGTGGGCGCCTTTTTCTAAACTACCTCGCAAATTGCACAGCAGGCACAGAGAGCAGGGGGGGCATTGCACTGTAGCCTGGCATCCTATCAGTGCCCCCATGAATGTCTAATGCTCTCTCCTGGGTGTTTTACTGCTCTGCATCAGCTGATTCATGTAATGTATCAAAGCTCTGAGGCGGCTGTATAATGTCTTCCCATGTAATATGTATGTCTACATGCCATGCTGGCAGCCAAGCTCTACTCAGCAAATATTAGTACTGGGTGAAGGTAACGGTATCATGATGCGTTCAAATGAAATCTTGTAAAATGAAGTTTTTGGTGAGAAACTTGAATAAATCCAGTTTGAAGGAGATGTTTTCACAGCAATATAAAATAGATATTAAAGAGGGAATTATTTAACTTCCTAACACATCATTAAAACTACTGATGCCAATAATGTTTTTTTAATCAAAGCAAAAATACAATCTTTTATTTCCTAATCATTTGAATTGTGTGTTTTTATGCAAATAACCACTATAGATGACAATAACAAAAGGATAAATAAAAGGATGACATTTCAAATTTTTAACAGTTTACACTGACTTCAGGACGGCTGAAATTATTTTTCAGGACGATGCTAAAAAAGCCAGTCTGGAGCCTTGTATACCAGCTGCTATAACCAATATGGCTCATCGACAATCGGGATTGGCCAAAAAACCATGATCGGGGCATCTCTAGTTTTCCTCTTTTTTTTCTGTTTGTCTGTATTTTTTACATCTAGGTTTGTAATCTGATCGTATCTATCTTTGCTGAAATTATGTGTTCTGTTTTACATTTTGTTCTCGACAATTCAATAAAATATTGTGCTAAAGAACACACACAGTGAAAACAGTAGCTCTATAAACTACACACACTGCACGACACACTGCAAGGCCATAAGCACACACCAGCACAAACAAAGACCAAGGGGGTAAAACTACTGCATAAAAAACAATATAACAACGATTGATCAATAGAACTTCATTAAGACAAAATCAATTAGGTAGATTTCTGAATGTTGATTGGTTTGATTGAGTGATTGGGTTTATTATCACTGGGTTACTGTTCAACGATCTAATGATCAAAATCATCAGACACAAAATCCACTCTGACATATTCAAGTGAATTTCAGGGAACGTATATCTCAAATGTCAGATTTGCTGATTTGAAACTAGTCTAAACCTACTCAAACCAAACACAGTGAGATTGATTTTCTCTCTCACATTCGACTGCTGGTGACGTGCGTCCCGCTCCTGCTGAATGAAAAGTCAAGTGAGAGAGTTCATGCATTAAAAATAACTCAGGAGGAGGCCGAACCAAAGTATATCCACAAAGATTTTACAGAACTTAAGTTCTCAGTGAGCATTTTAACGCCTTTGAACTGGTTGTAAAAGTATAAAATATGATGAGTGTGTTTGATGCTTGACTAAAGAGTAACTGGGAATATGAGCCTTTGCTGCTGTAGCTGTGTGTGTCTTTGACTTTTTATGGATCCAAAGCAACATTATGGCTCCATAATCAGTTTGGTTCAGCGTGAGATCTTAGAAATATCAGCTTCTATCTGAGGTCTTTAAAATGAACACTGATTCATCCACATATTCATGGTCTTTGAACGTTACTTCATGCTTATGCAATGCTGTTTTTTTTTTAATTCCTTTGAAGTTAGATGCTGAAAAAGATACAGTAAGTGTATTTCAAGCTCACAATTGATTAAGACAGTTTAGAGAGGCTTATAGACACTGACTCTTCTTTGGTGCTGTGCAGCTCCTCCGTGGTGGCGTCCAGCTGGGTCTTCCACTGCTCCCCCTGATCTCTGCAGCTCTCCAGCTCGTCCTCCAGCGTCAACATGGAGGCGTTCACTCTCTCCCTCTCCTCTTCTATCTGCTCCTGGGACTGCAACACACAAATAATTATATCAAATGGGAGTCACGCTGATTTATTACTCATTACATTTTCTCATTATTGTGTCACGTTAAAGCAGTTCACGCATCCAAATCTATCACATCTTGTAGTTCTTTTTCAAATGTTCAGCACAAGGGAACAACAAAAAATCTGAGATCTCCTTCATCAGCATGTCTTCAACCTCTAAAAAAGACTTCTACAACAAGATAGAGCAGCCGTCACAAACCAACCACTTTAATCCTCCACTCGCCAAATAAAATCGCCACATCAGAAGCAGCTGCCAGCCGGTCTGCTTATTTCCTGCTCTCGAGCTGCGTGATACTTTTTTCCCTGACACCGCTGTTACCGTCTCCAAAATCTGCCTAATGATCTATTCCTGTACATACATATATGCTTCAAATTTCCTCTACACCACATCCTACAGCACGTACGGTGCTCCAAAAATAGTCAGAAACTCTACAATAGAAACTCAACTGGGAAAGTTTTGCATTGCAATCACAAGTAGCAGAATTCTCTTTTCCAAACTCTGTCTGCACACGCATTGGGCTTAAGCCTGAACTCAAGATACCCCGACCCAAGTGTTTGAACGCTGACAGCACACTGACACATAAGACAGAATGACGAGACAAAGCCTGAGTGGATAATAGGGCAGATGCAACATCAAAGTGCAATTTAGTATTGCCTTAATAACGGATGCAGGATGCACACAAACTAACTGACAGGTAGAACCTGACTGTTCTCCACAACACATCTCCACAAAGAGATGCTCTGATTAGAAAAAATGTTCTGAATGTTTCTATCGGTTAGCAGATGATGATGCAACAAACAAAAAATAATTACAGTTATCGTAAACTGAGAAATAATCATTGGGATTACTGGTTTTGCTGGCTTTGCGACTGTAGAGGTTATAAACCCTCCCTGGTTAATTGCTCTCTAATCTGCAGGCTCTGACTTTGACACTCTAACAATATAATGAGTGCAAGTGCAGGTTTATGTTGAACACAAATATCAAAAGCTCAAAATTAAACCTCCTATTGTAAAGGAATAAATGCTGAAAAAGAAACTGTCGATCACTCAAGCTCACTTTCTTCATTGGGAGTACAAGCAGGTGACGGTGCAGAATCTTTCGTTCCTTCACAGTCAGTTTATGGTCCGAAGCACCTGTCTATAAGACTTTCTGGGGTGCAAGAAAGTTGCTGAAACGGACTTAAAGACGCACATAAAACGGAGCTGCAGCTGAGCAGTTCTTTTAAAGTGGTATTTATTGGTGTCTCGCCTTTTCCTTGTTCAGTTTATTGAATTCCTCGTGTTGGTTCAGTGACATCAGAGTTACTAAACCAACACTTTTTTGGTGTTTTATTGAACCAGTTACTCCCATTTAGATTAGAATCTTGTTTTTCCAGGGCTTAAAAACACACCAGGACAAACTCTTCCTATAACAAAAAGTAACAGCACATGTAGTACTTGAGAGGAACATATCAGAAGCATTCATAAGAGATTAAGTGACAGATGTTCTTTTACTTTTAATAATTAAAGGGGAACTACGCCTATTTGGTCTAAGACAGTCCAAAAAATATTGGTAAACATGAACAACTCTCCCAAATCCAAAAACTAGAGTGCTAAAACTCAAACTTGTGATGTCATTGGGTATAAAGTGTGGAGCTGCTCCATAGACAATGAATAGGGAGAGATGTTGTAGATGACACTAAGGGTACCCAGGGGAATGATCTGAGTATATGGGAACATTTTCTGTGTCACAACTGAGAAAACTACAATAGAATAAAACTCGTTTGCGTATAAAAAAAACAAAAAAACATTTTATGGGTCCATAAAATCAGTCTCCCATTCATCGTCTGTGGAGCAGCTCCAGACTTTATACCCTATGACATCACAAGTTTGAGTTTTAGTATTCTAGTTTTTGGATTTGGGAGAGAATTGTTCATGATTACTAATATTTCTTGGACTGTCTTAGATCATAGGAATAACATGTATGATTTTTGAAAATGCGTAGTTCCCCTTTAATATTCTTGTTGTGTACCATTTGCTCGATATTGGAAGAAACTGTTTTCAGAGTCTCTTGTGTCCTCTTTTGGGTCTCAGCTGCACATTTGTATTCCTTTTATCTCCGTCTTCTCCATTTTTAATCATTTTTGCTAATAAATTCAGCCTGAACTCTCAAATACTGACAACTGCATATGAATCCATTTAAAAAAAAAACTCTTAGGGCTGAACAATATATCATTTTTTATATCGTCATTGCAATGTCAACTTGTGTGTGATAAAGACATCGTGAAAGACTACGATCTTGCACTCTGGGATTTTTTGAGTTAGTTGAAAGAGAGTATCAGTTGAAAACTGCCCTTTATAATGTTATGTTATCACTTTTTTTATTGGTGCTTTTTTATCTTCAGTTCAATTTGTTAATAACAGAATGCTGGAAATAATTTTCTTTTTTGTTTTTTTAATTCAACAAACAATTTGTTGTATTTTAGCAGCATACTGAATGCACTTTAATATCTCTTTATTTAATCGCAAGTAATATCGTTATCGCGATTCTCAACATTATCGTGATATGCGTTATCACATATTGCATATTTTCCCCATGCTGTGCAGCCTTAAATCCTTTTTTTGTTATACATTCAACGAACTACTTCTGCACTACAGTTTAAACCCTAGAAAAACTTATGGGCTACAACACAGTAAAGTTTTGTGTGATTGACTCTGTGCACCAAAAGCAAAGGAGAGCTCCCTCCACCTGTGTGACCTGCTCCATGGTTGTCCTCAGGTTCTCCATGTCCTGGCTGTACTGCTCCCTCAGAGTCTCCATCTCTGTGTCGTGGCACTCCACCTCCTCCTTTAGCGCCCCCTTCAGCGCCGTCAGCTCCCGCTCCCGCTGGTGTAAGATCTCCTCCTGGCGATGACGCAGCATGGCAGCCTCGGTCAGGTCGGCCTGCAGGGTCATCACGTCCTGCGGAGGGAAAGAAAGACAAAGAAAGTCAGATAGACAGACAAGTGGGAGTGCTGTAATGTTTTATTCTGTGTGAGTGTGTTCCTCGCACCGTCTGCAGTGAGTCGGAGTCTGAAACCCTCCTCAGCTCCTCCTGAAGCTCAGCCAGCTGATCTTCCTGTAGGCGCAGACGAGTCTCCGCCACCTCTCTGGCCATGCGCTCCACAGCCAGTCTACACACACACACACACGAACACATTATCAATATTGCAACGCCAAACACATAAACAAGCCCATCAATCAGGCAATGAATGAGTAAAATGATGCTGTGACAAAAAAAGCCCCAGGAACAATATCTGGAAGCTTCTTGTTGGGCTGTTAAGTGCACACACTGTACATGCGAAACCAAACACACACACACACAGACACACACACAGGTCCTTACTCATCATGAACTTGCTGCAGGTCTTTCTTGCAGCGATCGAGTTGCTCCAGAAGCTCCTCGAGTTTCCCCTTGTTGAAGCTCCCATCAGATCCTCCCTTCTGTATACAATACAAACACACAAACAGAGATAAAGTGTGTGCGAGATTGAGATTGAGACAGAGAGAAAGAGGACAAAGAGAGAGCACAAACACACAGAGAGCAGGACTGGAAACAACCGAGTGTCTATGTCGACCTTGCAACTACATAATGCTCCCTGTATTATCTGAAACTTTGAAAGAAGAAGAAGAAGCCCTGCCTTTGGATTCCTTGCCCTAGTTTCTGACAGTCAAAAAAGAATCTTTAGGAGAAGAGGCCCTGCCAGTGAGCTCAGACATCGTCAAAAAGAACCTCCCAACGATCTCCTCATATTAACAACTCTCTCTGACAGGCTGCAGGGGAGCAGAGCCGGAGCGGCGTCGCCCACACCGCTGCACCGCTCGTCACTGAAAAGGAGGTGGAAGCGCAGCCTGCCCATGAAACCTCTCTTATCCTCCTACACACTCATTACAGGGACGCACACACAGAAGCAGAAGCAGAAGAAGCAGAAGAAGAGAGACAAAGCGAGGATCACGGACGGTTGTGCTCCTCGGGGGAACCTCCCATTCCTTACTTATCAGCGATGGTTTATGAAGATGTGTTTTGTACAGATTTGTTTCATTTTCCTCTCGTTCCCTGCAGGACAGTTTGTAGATAATCCCGTTCTGGGACTTTTCAGTTCCTCACAAAGAGATAATTAACAGAAGATAACATAATTGAGAATATGTAGAAGTTCTTTTGAGTGCTTTGATTGAATTGCGTCAGCTGTATCCTTATGTGTATTAATCATCTACAATAAAGCAGCTGCCCTGCAGTCTTAGCAGGAATACTTGAGGATGGTGTGAATACATAATGCAAAAGAAATTCAATAAAAGTCTGATCTTAAATAACAGATGATTTGGTCTTGATAGCCTCTCGTCCAGTGGTTCCCAACATGGGGGTCAGGACCCACAGAGGGGTCGCTAGACAAATCTTAGGGGTCATGAATAGAAAAAAAAACATTTCTGTTATTTTTTTCAGACTTTCTTTTTACGCTGCTTTTTTTTTCTTATGAATTACTGGATCATTTTACCACTTTGGGCCTCATTGTAACTTAACGTAGAAACACAGGATTCTCCTGGATAATGTAGCAACCAGATGGGATTATGTTATGGCCATAAGTTTTGAGCCTCGGCCTTCCTTGCTACGGAGAAGAAGAATTCAAAACGCTTCTTTGTTTAATTTGTGATGTGACTTTAAGCTCAATCATTGGATCTTTCTTGCTGAAATGCACCCTGGGAGTCGTAGTTAACTTATTCCCTTAAATTTGTATGTACACAGACCGAGACTTTTATCAAAGAACCAGATATTTTCTAAAGCAATAGCTGATCTTTTGTACTGATAATTCAACCGGGAGAGTTTCAGTGAAACATTATTTATGGGATACTGAAATGGGACTTTTAGTTATGGAACCAGGAATGCCCGATCTATTCAAATAAAACTACCTGAGAAGGAATAATCACTCTTTGGTTGAAATGGGGGGGGGAAACAAGAAGACATAGCTTCACGTTTAAGGGATGAACCACCAGTGCTCTAGTCCTTTGTAATTTGGAACAAACAACAATTTTTCATTCTCTACACAAACACATGCTTTCTTGGACTAAAGTAACCCAACACACCAGCATCTGATCCTCTATTTACCGGGGGAACAAACAGGGTGCCGGTGCATTAATCACTCTCCCACTGACACACATTAACTGGCAACGCTGCATTAGACCAGTCAAAACACACCACGAGCACTTAGAAAGAGCCTCAGACATTAGTGGTACAGAGGGAATGTGAACACTGCCTTGTTTTATCCTTCTAAATGCAGATAACTCTCTGAAATCAGACATTTCAAAGAGTTATCTGCCACTAGTTGTATCACAAATGATCCAAAGCAGTCTTTGGATGATCCTTTTATGACACACACTCAATTGATCCTGCTCTGATCTTGTGTTTTGGCTTTATGCAGACAAAAAGCAATGTTTTGGTTTTGAGGCAGAGCTGGAGGAAAAAAATAGCCTCCGGCAAAAAACAAGACAGTGTAAACCCCTTCATACTGCAGTTTGATGCTGGCTGTGGATCAGTAGCTGTTATCGCTTCTGAAGAGCCTGAGATGTCTGCTGGAAGAGGAATCAGCCAATAAATCCACTAAAGTGGACGGCACGGTTACAGCAACGACGAACATGGATGGTTTTGTACAACAAGACCCCTCCGACCCCATCCGGCAAGCCAACCCCCAGCTGGTGCAGGGTTCCAGTCCGACTCAATTATTGATGCCTCTCAATGGCCGCGCGCTCAACACACACACACAGAGACCTCAACAGCTTTCCTCTGCAGGTGCATCGTTGCCAAGAGACAAGACGGGGCAAACAATTCAGAGGCAGCCACGATCACAAACACACTGAGAAGTACATAACAAGGGGTCATACATAATCAAGTGCATGTAATATGAGGAGCTAAGGACACAAAGGAATAGCTTCTGCATGCAGATTTATGCAGAATGATGCAAATTAAAAAGGAAGTAGTGGTGCTCGTGCTCATAAAAACTGTGGCACAATCTATTTTAATAAGGTGTGACAGGAGCACAAAGGGGCAAAGATGGCAACGGAATTGACAGAGGAATACTCAGCATGCTCCTTCATTTTAAAATTTTTTTTGGCCTGCCAAAAGAGGATCCTTGGAGACAAAGTGAATGAAATAGAAACTTCATATCCTCAGAAAAGAGGACAGGCTGCCAACCATCTGTTAGCTTCATTATAAGAGCTGCTCTGTTGAGAAGACGCCCATCACAGACAACATGCTGAACCTACACAACACAAGAGCTAATTGGATTATGTATTATTAGTTTTATATATGTATGCAATTGTTTCGCCAAGCTTTTTGTAAAGTGTGGAGCTATCTAAATTGGATGGCTGCAAAATAAAAATAAATAAATGATGCTACTAATACGTTTAAAGCAACTATTTGCAACTTGTACTTTAAAGGTGCAGTATGTAGGATCTGGTGGCATCTAGGGGTGAGGGGGTCAACGCCAAAATGTGAATGGCTCTCACACAAAATGATGCTATTTTCACTGATCAATGAGTAAAATTGCTCACATTTACTCTATGTGGTCTTTAATGTTTTGTCGTACCTTAAAACTGCCGGTTGTCTCATAGACGAGGCCGGCCTTTCTTTTGAGGGACCCCTCACTCTCGCTGGTGCTGATCAGGAAACAGAGGATTAGATTGGAAAAGGACAAACACTCTAGACATTCAGTATATCATGCTTGTAGTTTATTTACCCATCTCTAAGGATGTTGTAAATAGCTTGCTTCGATTGAGCTTCCTCCCCATTGATGACCCCTTTGCTTTGACTCATGCTCCTCGGAGTTATCTCCTTTTAAATAGAGAGTTAGCAGGGTGAGAAAACAGACACAATACAAAGAGACCGTTTAATACCTCGCAATCGCTGGTACTTACAGGCTTTTTGGCTACAGCTGGATAGGTGTCCTTTGCGACAAACTTCCCTAGTGAGTTAAAGCTTGGCTTGGGGGCCTTGAGTGCCGTCACCCTGGAAACAGATACAGGGCTGCTGCTCGCTGAGGAAGATGACGCCAACAAATTGGAGGAGGCAGACGGAGGAGCAGCGTAGGGATTGGGAGTCGGAGAGCTCGGTGAGGGGACCTCAGGCTGGACGTTATTTCTAGCATCGAGGCTTCTCGACCGCCTGCGCTCGTCAAACCTGAGCCGCTGCCTCGCTCCGGAGCGGCCTCTCGCCTGTGGGGCGCTGTCTGCCGGCGTCCCGCTGTCTGCCGGCGTCCCGCTGTTGAACTTACTGATGAGCTTGTTGATGGGAGCCAGGGAGTTGGTGTCGATCACTGGGATGGGCTCCTCATTAATTGACGCTGGGGGTTTTGGGAATGACGATGAAGAGTACTCAGTGCTCTGTTTTTTCCTGCTGTGTCTCCCCAAAGAGCCAGTGTAACCAGAGCCAGTCGGCTTGACCCCTCTGGGTCCCACGCCGTTTAATTTGACAGGTTTCAGGCCTGCTTCGTTATACTCCTCATTACTAGTCCTGTCTCTGTTTTTCTCTGCTTCACTGGCCGCTGCTTTGAGTCGAGGTTCAGCTTTCCTGCCGGCTCCGCTCTCCTCCTCCCCTTGTGTTCCTGCTTGTCCATCCCCTGGAGGTCTCTTATGAGGGCTCCCAAAAACCTCCCCGACCTCATCATCTACTGGAGATACGTTGGAGCGTGCTGTATTTGAAGCAGGGCTATAGGGGTTTGCAAATTCCTCTGGTTTTGTATTTTTCTTGGGGAGGCTGGTGAACGGTGAAGGTGGCCCTGAGCCGGAGCTGGGAGTGTTCAGCTGAACCCCGTAAGAGTCACCTTTCTCGCCATCTTTCAGGACCACGTAAGGCTGTCCAGAGATTCCCTGAACGTGCACGGCCACCCCGTACTTATTGGAAGGAGGGGTCGCACTGTTGCTTGCTTTGGATTTGTCGGTATAACCTCCGCCTGTGTCGTGGAGGTCCTTGATGAAGCGGATCTGAACGCCGTAATCCACAAGAGGCTTCTTTTCAGTGGACAGAGTGCTCATGCTGACTTCCTGGTTTCTGTGCGAGCAGCCTGGGCAGACGGGGAGGGAAAGAAAATGCAAATCAGGTGAATTAGTGGAACAAGTTATGAAAGAGAGAACATGAAAGTCCCCTTTTTTCTGTCTATTCCACGATACAGACCTGCAGATGATTAAATTCTCAGACCTTTGTTTCAGCTGTTGCACTGTTAAGATGCGCCTTAGGCCTTTTTTTGCTTTTCCACGCTTTACAAAAAAGTAATTACTCCCTAACTGCTTCTTTTTAACGTGCATGTGTCACTTCTTCTTCCTCTGCGATCGTATCAGATTGCTGCTAAACCTTGATGAAGCCGACATTTTCTCTTGCTGCTCTACAGGTTTAATTCCTTCTCAACCAGAATGACAAATATGCCACTGGGGCGCTAAAAACCTCTGTGTACAGGTCGGTTTCAGAGGGTGTGGGAAAACGAAGAGTGAGAGTGTGACTGGGTGTGTGTGAGACACAAACACACAGAAGTAATCAATACGTTTTATCTAGTTTACATAGTCATGGTGACTGTGTTGATGTTGTCATCCAATCATTATTAATGAATGGGTTTTTGATATTTTTTTTATGTATTCAAACAGCTAGCTTGCACTCCTGGTGGCCACAGTACCGAATGAACCTGTGTTTTACTGACTTTAATATTGTATTAAAGGGGCATTCCACTGATTTTACACATGAAGGTCAGTTTACTCGTCATGAGGAGTACTACTCAGCCCGTGATAAAAGTTGCATAATGTCTTGAGCATGGCGTTTGAAAGATGTGTGCATTTACCAGACAAGGAGGGTCAAACAAAAATTATGCTATTTGTTGCATGATGGGAAATGTAGGATCCAGCATTTTTGGAGCTTGACCCTTACTAGGGATTATAAAATCAGGATATCTTGGCCTCTGTTGCTTCGATATTGAGTAGGGCTGTAAAAGTTAACGCGATAATAATGGAACCTAAGGAATCCATTTGTACCAACGATGTCATACTAGCTCGTCACAAAGGAGGCAAAATAACGTTCCAAACTTACGCTAAATTTTGGCGAGGAAAAACTTGCATTGCCATTTTCAAAGGGGTCCCTTGACCTCTGACTTCAAGATATGTGAATGAAAATAGGTTCTATGGGTACCCACGAGTCTCCCCTTTACAGACATGCCCACTTTATGATAATCACATGCAGTTTGGGGCAAGTCATAGTCAAGTCAGCACACTGACACACTGACAGCTGTTGTTGCCTGTTGGGCTTGAGTTTTGACATGTTATGATTGGAGCATATACTTTATGCTACATGAAACCTGTGAGGGTTTCTGGACAACATTTGTCATTGTTTTGTGTTGTTAATTGATTTCCAGTCATAAATAAATACATACCTTTGCATTAATCAAGCATATTTGCCCACTCCCATGTTGATAAGAGTATTAAATACTTAACAAATCTCCCTTTAAGGTACATTTTGAACAGATAGAAAATGTGCAGTTAATTTGCGATTAATCGTGATTAAATATTTGAATCGATTGACAGCCCTAATGTAGAGCTTTCCTTTTTGTTTGTTTTTTATTGTCTCTTGTGAGTTCTCCAACTATATGGGAGTGCATCGAAATCCACTTAGCATCTAACCAAAAAGATATTCTGTTATATCATACACAACAAACAAAACCATCAAATCCTCACATCTGAGAAGCTGGATCCAGAACATGACTGAAACGATTAATCAACATATTTGCAGATTAATTTTGGGTTTATAGGCTAAATTTAAACAACCCAGTCAGCTACGATGTTAGTAGTATAAGCTAAGCATGTCCACCTTATTTGCTCGGGTGATGAACACTATGAGAAGGTGAATACTCCTCCTATTGTCCAGGCTCCGTGGAGCATTAAACACTGGGGGCTATGTCAGGAATGGGCTCCCCTCCTCTCTCTCTCTCTCTGCCTTTGCCAGAGTCTCCACAGTCACCAGACTTCAGAGTGGACTCACTCAGGCGTAGACTGTTTACTTTGAGCTCTGCAGACGCATACGCTGGCTCCAGTGTGTGCACAAACGCACACATCTGAAAGGGTTATGCACAGACATCACAAACCTGCTGTGCATTCCCCATCTGGTAGCAGGTAGTTGATCTAATGAGCATCGCTGCTTTTTTCAGTGGCAAGAAAGTACTAAGTTATGTGAAATCATGTTAAAACACTTTTGTCACATGATCACATGAAAGTGTTATTTCTCTTCACACATTCATCTTTGTATTTAAGCTGCGCTGCAAAAGCTGCTTTTCTCTTTCACAGAGCTCACCATCGTACTTCAACCCCAGTCTGTTTCCTTTGTCCGTACCTACAGATGAGACTCTCACAGGAATTAAAATGTAACCGACTCTAACTGGATGCTGGTTATAGTGTAACGCGAAGCGTCTCGGCTGGCATTGAGGCTGGATTGGTGAATCAAAGTCAGCCTTTGTCTTTTCCCAAAAAACATTCTTGGGATTCCAGACGTTCCCCTTTACACTCGGCATTGCGCGTGGTTTGCATTTGTATTAATAAGGACAGATTAAGAGGAAACTGAGAACTAGGGCAACTGTAAAGCCTACACATGTGGAAAACTGTCCACATAGGCAGTAAATACAAAGTGAAGAGACTCATTAAAAGACAACAAACTGCAGACTAAAAATACAACGCCAAAACAAATTAATTCCCCCGTCCTATCAGAACAAACAACCAGGTTTGCAGACGGTGTTGACATCAAAACAACGATCTGAAGGTTAAAGAACGGGCTACTCCTCGGCTATGTTGGAAAAAGGGATGATACGCTTGTCTATTGTCGAGGTGCTCAGCCCTCAGCTGCTGATCACACAGAAAGCTCCCAGGTGTAAATATGTTCTTTGGGTAAATACAGATTTCAAGTGGTTTTTCAGCAACCAGTAGCCGAACACTGTTCAGTGACAACGGGTTCACCTCTCGTGCTCTCTCTTGTCACAAGGAATGGCCGTGTCAACAGAGACAGAGAGGAATGTCACCAAACGGGCCGATCTGCCATCACTCTTCCCTTTTCTCCTCCTCACCCAGCTCATTTTCCTCTGGCCCTGTTCCTGCGCCCTCCTCTGCCTCCGACCACACGTCTGATCTGCAACTTTCGCCCACACTGTCTCTTGCCCTTGGGTATCTGAACAAAAAGACGAGCTACTTTGATAGTAGAACTGGTTGAAATCGATGTCAGTGGGCCTGTATCGTGTGATTAGTTGATTAAGCAATAAACAAGAGATGTAATTGGAGACAACTCTGACAATTTATGTAATCATTCAAATCATTTATGATGTAAAAATGCAAAACTTTCACTGGTTCCAGCTTCTAAAAATAAACATTTCCTGCTTTTCTCTGTTTTATATCCAATGATACATTGAATATCTTTAGGATTTGGACTGTTGGTTGGACAAAACAAACAAAACAAAACCTTAAAGCTTCACTAAGCAGAAGGTTTTGGGCATCACTTGGCAAAAATTCCATAATAACCTTTCAGCATATTGTAATTCAAGTGTTCTGAGAGAAAACTAGACTTCTGCACCTCCTCATGGCTCTGTTTTCAGGCTTTAAAAAATCGAACCCGTGACGGAAGACTTTGGCCAATCATAGGTTATTTCAGAGAGAGAGCGTTCCTATTGGCTGTGCTCCGGCTGCTGGGCGGTGCTAGATATTTCCTCAACTGATCTCATCATGGCTGCCGGGTCACAAACATTCTCATTTTTACAGCCAAACAGTACATTACAAGATGTTTCTGAAAACATTTGAGATGGGAAATAGGCATTACAGTAACAGAATATTGATTCATATTTGATCAGTGCTGCCTAATTTAACCGTTTGATCAGAGTTTGCGAGTGATTGACAGTCGGCTCAGACACAACAGTCTCCAGCTCGGCTCTGATTGGTTGTTTTCCTCCGGTATGTGAAATCTTGCAGATGCCATTAAGAGCACTGGAGGACACAGAGTCACATAAGGCAATTTTTTTTCAGATTACCTGTCTTGTGCACTACTGTCCGAATATAGTGACTGTTTTATAAAAATAACTTTTTTAAAAATCATATTTGCTCCATTTCTACCCACTGCAGCTTAAATGAACACATTTTGTTAGCTTTTAAGAATATATGTATTTGCTTGGAATAAATAATTCAGGTAGCAGAATTTTGTAAAACAATCCCATTAAATGAACATATCACCATACAATTCCAATAAAAGTCAATAAACGATAACACACTGCTCTATTTGAGACCAAAAACATATGATTTCAATACCTAGCATTTGTTTTACTGTAAAAACAAAAAAGCCAGACTATGCAAACTATTACCAGTATTATGATCTGTGTCAGAGAGATAGCTGCAGGTCATCTTGTATAAAATAGCAACAACATGGAAATACTTGTTTGTTTACCTAAAACACCTCAAGGTGAGCTTGAAAGTGTGCACACATTTATGGAGCAATTTATTTTTAAATGTAAGAGAAAAATGATTAAACACCTTCCAAACAGCTGCTGAGTTGTAAACTATAATGGTTGCCAAGGATATACAGTATCATGAGGCTTATCTGTTTATCCTAGAGTTGATATAGCCTCGAACATATACCCAACACAGAGCCTGCATTGTGTGTTTCTTGGCAGGTTATTTACACAGCTAAATAAATAATAGGCCTATCACTTTAAAAAATTCATATCAATATATAAAATAAAGTGAAAATTGATTAAACACCTTCCAAACAGCTGCCGAGTTGTAAACTATAATGGTTGCCAAGGATATATACAGTGTCATGAGGCTTATCTGTTTATCCTAGAGTTTATATAGCCTCGAACACAAAGCCATGCATTGTGTTTTCTTGGCAGTTTATTTACACAGCTTGACTAAATAAAAGCTCTATCACTTTAAAAAAATGCACATCAATATGTAAAATCAAGCTACTTTATTTTCAGAGGAGCAGGGTAAGCCCCTGTGAGCACCTGTCTGCTCCTCCTGGATTAATTACGTCACAAACACACCCACCCACCTATCCGGTCAGCTAGTATCGGTGCGCGTCGAAACCACCGGGCTTGTTTACTCGAGCCAGTAGGACCACGAGTAAACAACAACCAGCTCACCTGCCTCCTAATCCATCCTATTTGAAGCCCCTTACCTGCTATAATAACCTCTCATATCCTCTTTGAAGCCCTTTACCTGCTATAAGAACCTCTCATATCCTCTTTGAAGCCCTTTACCTGCTATAAGAACCTCTCATATCCTCTGTCACATCCAATTCTAGAATTACGCACGAGCAGACATCCGAATTCTAGAATTACAACTCTGACAACACGCCGGAAAAGCGCAACAACAACAAAAGGCTTTTGCTCGGTTATTATAGAAAGCCTGCTGCCAAATCCAATCACAAAGCCACAGGTGTCCATCTCTGCTTAGCCAAATGTTTTCAAAGCGAAAAAAAAAGGTACTTTCCCCCACCTGATCCCACTAAAGTAAATGTACAGTTGATAAGCAGCAGCAGCAGCAGCTGAGTAAATACTCTACTGCACCTGCAAAAGATGATCCAAATGCTGTAATAATGATCCTTCCTCCTCAGCTCCTGTATCTTCAGCAGCAGCTCTATCTGTACAGTGCTGCTGGGATGACAAGATGTTACTCAATGAACTGAACACATCGGGATATTTCTCCCCCCCTCCTCTCTGCTACCAGTGCAACCTGTTGCAGCACATCGGATAGTCATCGTCCCGCCTCAGGAGCGACTTCATTGGTGGGCGGATCCACCGAGGAGGCGGTGCCTGCTGTGGGCTCAGCTCAGTTTCATCTCTGCACACACACACATACATACACATGCACAGGTTAATACAGACAGAGTGTGTGTGTGACTCATTTCTACTGAGGTGTTATGGGAATTTCTCAATCAATTTGAAAATGTCTGCATGGCAGTATTGAGCTATAATCATGTCCAATACCAACGCAGATCAGGAGAAATACTGATCACTTCTGAGGCAAAACTAATTAACTATTGACAGGAAAAAAGGGCTTTTCCAGTTGGTTAATCATTTACTTCCTATAGCTACACTGAAGCCTATATGGCCACTAAATACCATCTGTAAATATAAAAAATAGGGTATAGTAGCTGCTAGAAAAGCAATTACTAAGAAATGGCTTAAACCAGTTACCCCATCATTAGAGAACTGGTGTGATGTAATTTATGAAATATTTGTAATGGAAAGAATTACTTTCTCAAAGAGGCTTCAATAAAAATAAATTTGAGGAAATTTAAATAGGATTGGAAAATTGGATTTATTTCCCCAAAATACCCTTCTTTTGTTTAATTTTTCTTTTTTTCTAAATTTAATTTCTTCTATTATTATGATTTATTTTATCTTATTTCACATGAAAAGTACCCCATGTTCTATTTGTGTGTTCTATAATTTCATTGTAAAAAGTGGATAAGTTGGTTCAGTTCATATTTGTATCTAATTAAGTATGTTTATGTAAATGTCTGAGTAAAACCAAATAAAGGAAAAATAAAATGAAATAAATAAATAAATAAATAAATGTACAAAAAAACAAAACATTGGGTATAATTGACCTGATTTTTTTTTTTCAAGTGAAAATCATGTTATTTGTACTCAAAATTTTTGACTCACTCAGCTTTGTGACCGATGATAAATCATCTTAAAGGAGAAGTACGCCCAATTTTCAAAATTCATACATGTTATTCCTATGGTCTAAGACAGTCCAAAAAAAAAAATAGTAAACATGAACTCTCCCAAATCCAAAAACTAGAGCGCTAAAACTCAAACTTGTGATTTCATAGGGTATAAAGTGTGGAGCTGCTCCATAGACAATGAATAGGTTGAGATGTTATAGATGACACCCAGAGGGATATTCTGAGAATATGGGAACATTTTCTGTTTCACAACAGACAACACTACGATAGAATAAAGCTCATTTGAGTATAAGAAAAAGAAAAACATTATGCAGATCCACAAAATTAGCCTCCTATTCATTCATGTAGTTCCCCTTTAACTCATCTATATACATCAAAAGGCTACTCATACTCTATATTATCACTATTAAAGGTGTCTTTCATGTGTCTCTGTACTCAAAGTCTTTGTAAAAAAACATGAATTGTTGTTTGATGCTATATTAATGCTCTGGATCACATATAGAGCACCTTTAAATTGTTTCTTTAACTGTATACAAATTTGCATATTCAGCTGACCTGCTGTGCCCTGACTAGAATTGTCTTTTAACATTTCATTGGAATGAATTTGAAATGTACCAACTGAACGCTGTCTCTATTTTACCTATATAATTAGTGCCAACTTCCTCGGAAATTATTAAGAATTTACAGACCCATAAATTAAGAATCACCATTGAGCCGACTATATTATCCCAAGGCTTCACAAAATAACTCTCGCAAAATTTCTCAATAATTTTTTCAAATGAACTTCACAGTAAACTGAGAAGAAAAAAACTCAAAACGAATCACTGATGATGATGATTAATAAAAAGGTACTGTAGCTTTAACTTCGAGCATTATGACAAAGAAATTACATTATCTGTTTCATTGGGTTTTTCAACCCTCATTTTAATACAACAATTAGCAAACAAATAAAAAAATGTGAATAAAAACAGACATGGACAAGTACAAAAAAAACAAATCTGTCTTTACTTCAGAGTTCAGTACCTTTCCCTTCCCCACCTGGTGTGGGACTCACTGGTTTCCCCGGGTTGCACCAGGAGGCGCCAGAGCAGAGCAAGAGCACAGCACAAATAACCAGTACAAAATAAAAAGGACCAGCTGAGAGAGAGCAAGAAAAAGAAAGGCAACTTGGACATTGAATAAAGAAAAAATAAGGAAAGAGAGAAGGAAGGATAGTTATAAACACCTTATACCGTGACAGAAATGTGAAAAATGGGTATTGTTCGCTCTTTAAGTTATTTGGTCTACTTCAAGGCCTCTTGCAGCGCAGAGGCCAGAATATAAACATAAACAGATCAGACAGTTACTGCATTGGTTCACATGCAACCCCCCAACTTTTTTTTTTGTTTTCTTAAAAAGGACTATGCACATCTGATATGACATGATGTCACTACTTGCTATGCCAACACCATCCAAAAGCACTGATTTCACAATTCATGTGTACTGCAGAGATTAAAAAAAAAAATGGTTGACTCCAATGCACTGTATAAAAAACAAAACGTCATACTGTTTACAACCAAGACACAGAAGTTCAACTTATTATTTTGTTCATTGGTCAACTCTGTAGCGTGTTCACAAATGATGGGGAGTTCCAGACAAATGTTTTGTCCATATATTTACAATTATCTCTGTGAGGTGTGGATGAAATCTCGGCCGGGGTCTCCTTTGGATTAATCAGCACTGGGTACAAAATGACAGATAGATGTATGTGGGCAAAGTGTGTGTATGTATGCATGTGCGCGGCTGGAGGAACTGACAAAAGAACTTATTTATGTTTCACAAAACACTTGAGATTTTACGCTGCAATATACTGATGCAATTTTCCATTTTCTTTCACTTGCTTGCAGTAAAAAGACTCACCCAATGCGACAGGGCAGTGCTAGAATGAAGCATTTTCGATGGTAAATAAAGCTGTGGATCAATTCATAAATGAAACTCCCTTTTAAATTTTCAGGCACTCTTTCAATATATATTTTTTTTAATTTTAAAGATTTGATATATCATGTCTGTTTTAATTTAAAGCCGCGAAAATCAGAGAATAACGCTGATGCTCTGAGTCATATCAATACACAGTAGGGGGATATTTCAACATTACTTTCTCCGCTTAACGTGGGGTTTGTGTATCTAAAATATCATCACACTCATGTTGTGCACGAGTGTGGCGAGTCGATCACAGTCGGTCAGTGCGGGAGCGTCCGTGCCAGTCAGTCACAAAGTGTGTGAGGTAGTGTGTTGGTGTCAGTGCTTTGCTGGTTGGCAGGCTAGATGTCTGAAGGACTGTGTCGTTTAACATTCATTATGATTTGACTCCTTTAAGGGTGGGGGTGGGGGGAGGGGGAAGGGGGGGAGAAAAATCATTTACCAAGAGTCACTCAAAGTGCTATATATAAGCATGAATGTCAATGAGTGTGTTTCTCTGTTTAGTGAACAAGTAAAGGGCTAGTCAAGAGAAAGTTGGGCAAGTAGCTAACATGACACAAAGGTCGTTCAGTTAGATCAAAGCAAAGGATGTCTCTATTTGTCCTCATGTGATGCACCTCCACGCTGCTCCTGTCACCCACTCCTCAACTTTCATTAGCTGCCACCAGCTGGCCTAATCCCTGGCGCACAAACACGGCCTGGATGTCCTTGGTCTTGATGCAGAGGTCACAGGCCCAAACGGCGGCACTCTCTCGAGTCAGCAGCCCGTACGCCGGCTCTGTCAGGCCTGTGCAGTCCCGGTGGAACCAACGTTGGCACGAAGCCTCGCACAGGATGGCGTCCTGATCGTCATGCACCTCCGCCATGCAGAGGCCGCAGGGGAATACCATCCCGGGGCCACCGAGTTTCCCGGGGCCAGAGCCGGGCCCGGTCGAGGGGGCGGCGGGGCCGGGGGGCAGGGGAGATTGGGTGTTTGGGGTCGAAGTGGAGTTAGAGGGGGGATTGGGGTTGCTGCCGGGAGTGTTGCCTCCGTTGTTGTTGGTCATGCTGTTCTGACCCGAATTGGGGGCCGCGTTTGGCATAGAACCACCAGCGCCAGGAGTGTTGTTCTGCTGGTTGTACGGGGTGGAGCCAGGGGCAGAGTTAGGTGGGGTGGATTGTTGCTGCTGCTGCTGCTGGGTAGAGTTGTTAGAGTTGGGGGTGTTTGAATTACTAGGGGGTTGTAGCTGACTGGGTGGTGGATGCTGGGGCTGGCCTGATCCGTTTAGAGGACCAGTAGGAGAAGAGTTGGGGTTAGGCTGTGGCGGTGCTGAGGGAGGCTGACCAGGTGTATTGGCGTTGGACTGCTGGACGTCAGGGTGGCCAGGGAAGCCTCCTCCAGGCTGTGGTGGGCCAGAGTTAGGAGGAGGGCCAGGAGTGGAGTTATTAGGAGGGGGGCCATTGGGATTTAGGTTAAGCTGTTGCTGCTGTTGCTGCTGCTGTTGCTGCTGCTGCTGTTGCTGCTGCTGTTGCTGTTGCTGCTGCTGCTGCTGCTGCTGCTGCTGCTGCTGCTGCTGCTGTTGTTGAGGCCCGGGCGGAGGCCCTCCTCCACCAAAGTTCTTTCCATCCTCGTTGCCTGGCCCTGGCGGACTGGGGCCAGCGTAGGGGCCATCCTGTGAGGGAGGGAACTGTCCTTGAGGGGGCATACCCGGTAACCCTCCCACCATGTTGCCTCCGGGGCCACCACCCATGCCACCCATCATGTTCATCCCAGGACCCATGCCTCCTCCCATGGGAGGCAGGGGGCCATGTGGGGGCCCTCTTGGGCCTCCGCCACCAGGTAACGGTGGGCTGTTGAATGGGTGTCCACCCTGTCCGTGCTGCTGCTGTGGAGGCATGCCAAACCGAGGGTGGGGTGGCCCCCCTCCCCCGGGACCTCCCATACCCCCTGGAGACAACATGGGATTGAATCCTGGCCCCTGGTGCATGGGTGGACTGAAGTTTGGTGGCATATTGAACTGAGAAGGGCCACCAGGGGGGAATCCACCACCCCCTCCTCCTCCCCCACCGCCGCCCCCACCGCCACCTCCAAAGCCAGGCATTCCTCCAAAGCCTAGCTGGTGGTGAGGTCCAGCATTGGACGGAGGGCCGAACGGTGGCCTTCGTCCAGGTTGACCGCCGCCTGGTCCTCCCGGGCCTCCCATGAAGCCCATGCCTACGCCCATTCTGCCTCCACCACCATAACCACCTCCTCCGCCTGCGCCTGGGCTGGGAAGAAATGGAGCACTACCTGGTCCAGGTGCCACACTGGGTCGGGATGGGGGCCCGAAGTCATCGTCGAAGGGGTTGGAGGCGACCAGGTGATCCACCATGGGGGTCGGAGGGGGTGCAAACTCCGTGAGGTGGGAGAACCCTGCCGCCTAGAACAAAAAGGAGAAAAAAATGTTTTTTTAATGCTTTCACAAGACCAGATAATATAAATTCTTCTTTTAGTGGTCGTCAGGGTCACATCCTTTATGTAGCAAAGTAAAACAACTATTACCTGGTTGGTGGATTTCCTCGCCTTCTTCTTCTCCGGGCTCTTCATCTGTCCAGCTGAAATAGTGAAATATGGAGGGAAGGGGGTGGAAAGGGGGATATATAACGTTAGCCACAACAGAAATAAGCCTCCGCGTCTCATGCTATTGGTCCACCACCAATCAAGCGCACCATCACATTTGGATTGGCCAATACCCCTTAGTGACAGAGTGGAGCAGCTTTAGACCTTTAGGGCCTCTTTCTGAAGTCCAACAGTTGAGATGGATTCAATGATGTGGGACATAGACTGGCATGAGGGACAAGATGCTGAACATCCAGGCGCTATCATCCACCAAGGTTATGAAAGCCTTGAATCGCAAAATGACCCAGGCAGACCAAAAATGACCCAGGCGAGAGAGGCGAGAGGCCGCAAACAAGAGGCAAGAAGAGGAGGTAAGGTCAATGAGGGAGGACAGGAAAAAGACGAAGACATGAGAACGAGGAAACGGAGTTGAAGGTATACAGCAAGATAGACATGAACCCCCATTCACAGGATCCACTCTGTGAGGAAACAGCCACCAACCACCTGGAGACAGTCGTGAAGTTCACATATGGGGGGAGGCGAGAAGGGGGATTTTGCTAAACAGCACCAGTGCATCCCATCCTCATTGCAGCGCAGTATAATGGATGATTCCCCCAATCTGATTTGGGGAGATGGGTGAAATTAATGTCCTACCTTTGTTTCGTTTTCCTGGTCCCGCCAGTAGTCTCCCCGATTCGGCAGCCATTAGCTAATATATGACTGTCGGTGAAGTAGGCATATCACCGATTCATATGCAAGAAAAAAAAAGTTAAAAAATGTCTTGCAAAGGAGGCTTATGAGCCGAGTAGGTAGGGTAGGGTGGAAATCTGCCTTTCAGGTCATGTCAATCACATCACTAACTAACACGTATATTATATATATTATATTACAACGCCGGCCCAGGTCTGCAAACTCATTTACAGCTGCAAAATGTAAGGTGTCTGTCACGCCGGGATTTGGTCACCAAATCAGGTAGCAACTAGTTATTTGAGCACAAGTTGGTGTCTTCGTTTGCAAGCCTGTTTTCCTACTAGCTAGCCAGGTCTGCAAACTCATTTACAGCTGCAAAATCTAAGTCTGTCACGCTGGGATTTGGTCACCAAATCAGGTAACAAACTGGTTCAATTTCTGCACAAGTTGGTGTCTCGTTTGCAAGCCAGTTTTCCTACTAGCTAGCCAGGTCTGCAAACTCATTTACAGCTGCAAAATATAAGTCTGTCACCAAATCAGGTAAAACAAAACTGGTTTATTTGAGCACAAGTTGGTGTCACGTTTGCAAGCCAGTTTTCCTACCAGCTAGCCAGGTCTGCAAACTAATTTACAGCTGCAAAATCTAAGTCTGTCACGCTGGGATTTGGTCACCAAATCAGGTAACAAATTAAATTTCTGCACAAGTTGGTGTCACGTTTGCAAGCCAGTTTTCCTACTAGATAGCTCACTAACTGGTTGCTCCTCTACTGCCAGTCCAAGCAAAGTAACAGAGCAATCCCTCCTACGTCCTCTCTATATAAATAATCACTTACAGATGTTGCAGGAAAAGAAGTCGACCACGCAAAGCTAGTTACTACCTTTGGCTAACTAGCTAGCCACGTTACTCAATGGTGGCTAACTAGCCAGCTAGCATGCTAAACGTTGAGATTTCACCCAGAAGCTGCAAACACTGCAACATTAATCCGAAACTGTGAGTCGAAAACATCATTTGAGACACTTAATTCCACTTATCAAAAGCATTCATACGATAAAAGCATCATGTTTTTGATAAAACGTGTTTGTTTACTATGCTAACATTAGCTCGCTAGCTAGCTAACGTTAGCATGCCACTGAAGACAGCTAGCCATCTTGCAGACTTGTTGTTCTTTTGGGGGAAGCCAAACTGTACCCTTTTCTTCCGTTGCTCGTCCTTTAAATAGAAACTCTCTGGTGTGACAACCAGTCCTCACACGGTGTATGCTTGTTGATCCACCATTTCAACTATAATTCATTCAAAAACGCAAATTGTTTTAGCCATAATTATCATCATCATCATTCATGGCCTTCTGATATCGCCACCCGGACAAAGAGCGACAAGCGAGAGGAGTATCGCGGCACCATGGAAGGTTACATCTCACAGCAGAACACGGGGGTCGTCGATGAATATACTTTTTACTTTTACTTAATTTTCAAATATAATGACTAAAAAACAGATTGTATTGTATGATATATACAATTATAAAAGGAAGTTTTGAAAAATTATTTGTATAATCGTCGTCCACAGTATATATTTTAAATGTATATAATTAGAGACACACCTTTCACTGGTTTATGTGGAGCAGCTCAGAACAGACCATTTCCCTACTACTATACCCTGTACAATTAAAGGAGTGGACATTAATTAGACAGCCAATTATGAATTGACCTTATGACACATTCAACATCAAAATGTAAAACATAACTGTCAACTTCAATTTAAATCGTAAACATCTGAAAAAAACTAAATGGAGGTAAGATGTGTGCAGATGTTTGATTACTCAAGAGCATTAATTAGACAGCCAATTAAGCACATTATGAATTGACATTATGATTAATCTTGAATTAACATTCGTCCACATATATATTTTAAATGGATAGAATTAGTGTCACACCTTTCACTGGTTTATGTGGAGCAGCTCAGAACAGACCATTTCCCTACTACTATACCCTGTACAATTAAAGGAGTGGACATTAATTAGACAGCCAATTAAGCACATTTATGAATTGACATTATGATTCATCTTGAATTAACATTCAAAATGTCAACCTCAATTTAAGTTGTAAACATCTGAAAATAACCTAAGCATGAATGGAGGTAAGATGATACTGTGTACAGATGTTTGATTAATCAAGAGCAAAATGTATTGAAATACCAGCATTTTAGGGAGCATATACCACAATTTTCTCACATGAATTGACATTATGATTAATCTTGAATGAACATTCGTCCACAGTATATATTTTAAATGTATAGAATTAGTGTCACACCTTTCACTGGTTTATGTGGAGCAGCTCAGAACAGACCATTTCCCTACTACTATTACCCTGTATAATTAAAGGAGTGGACATTAATTAGACAGCCAATTAAGCAAATTTACATTATGATTAATCTTGAATTAACATTCAACATCCAAATGTAAAACATAACTGTCAACTTCAATTTAAATCGTAAACATCTGAAAAAAACTAAATGGAGGTAAGATGTGTGCAGATGTTTGATTACTCAAGAGCATTAATTAGACAGCCAATGAATTGACATTATGATTAATCTTGAATTAACATTCAACATCAAAATGTTCACATAACTGTCTAAACATCTGAAAAAAACTAAATTGAGGTAAGATACTGTGTGCAGACAGATACATAGATAGATAGATAGATAGATAGATAGATAGATAGATAGATAGATAGTAACTTTATTGATCCTGAGGGAAATTCAAGTTTCCAGAATCACAGTTCCATAGTGCAAAACATGTTAGTAAAAAGGCTGTAAAAAGTTAGTAGTGCAAAGTACAAAGTACAAAAAAATATACCAGATATAAAAATACAAGGAGATGAAAAAAACTGGTAAAACTGAATATGTGCAGGGTAACAGCTGTGATACAAGATCAATAGCCATTTTGATGTATATATTTATTTTATTGCATATTGTTATTAAAACAAAGGCTACATTAATTATAAAATAACAATAAAGGTGTCAATATCCATGGTGGGTTACCTGGGCATAGGTCAGTCTAAAGTAGAATAGCCTACTAAACTCCCCAAATGGTTATTCTACAATTAGAAAGCTTATCACCGCCCACCAGGTCCTGCCTCCCCCTCCTCTTAACTCCAGATATGCTCCCTCCCCTCTATACTCCAGGCGCAGTCAGGAGCCTCATTGCGACAGTGGAGAGTTGTGTGAAAGACCAGATAAGCCACTCTGGGAATGGGATCACAAATCAGAAGCAAGAAGAACTTTGCCTTCTTTCGGGTCTTCCCACTCCGAAGATATCTGTTCATCCAAAGGGAATAAACTTTTTCCTCTGAGCAGAAGAAGGAACAGGTGTAAGAACATCACAAATGGGATAAAGAAGTGGTATTTTTTGCCAAATAGGCATGTAAGTTTTCACTTTTTTTTTTTTTTTACTTTTAAGATAGAGCCATTGCTCTAAAGTGAGGTGTGGAGATCCTGTGGTCTACATGCTCTATATCCTAGAATAAAGCAGCGGAAGTCTTTTGTTATAGAAAGGCTGTGTGTTTGTAAAGGTGCGTCTCTGGGGTCCTGTGGCATATGGGGTGCTAAAAAGGTGTCAAAGTACGCACAGAGGTTTTTATTGAGTTTCCATCTGAGTCACAATGGCAAAGTGGTTCAAGGAGTTCCCCACCAATCTGAAGAACGGTACCGACAGGATCCGCTCAGCCTCCGAGTCAGGCTCACAACAACCCAGTAAAGCCAGTAAAGTTGGACTGGTTGGTACCAAAACATCTGGTTCCACCAAAACAGGAGGTGGAGGAGTCGGGTCTCTGCTGTCCGGGAGAAACCGAAAGAACTCGGCCATAGAGTTGAGTAGAACCGGTGTCAGCTCCTTGAAAGATGGTAAAGTTTGGGAAAGTCTCCTACTGTCTGGGAAGAGTCGCAAGAACTCCAAAGCTGAGCCGGTGTTTGAGGAGCAGCAGCAGCAGCAGCAGCACAGAGCTGCTGTGAAGAGCTCCTCTCCATCTGCCAACGCCTTCATCAGCCGGCTGATCAGGGTGGACAAACAGGACAAAAGCCCCAACTTCAACACTTCAACCATCACCAACCAAGTGGTACCTGAAGCTGAGAAACCAGCAGCCCAGTGTAAAGCAGAGACGGTGAGAAAATCTATTTAACTTATAATATTCTGATGTTATAGTATATTTTTAGAGGCTTGATAGTTTTATTAGTGATATAACAAGGGACAAAGTCATTTTTGTTTTAAATCAATCAATCAATCAACATTTATTTGTATAGCCCTTTACAATAACCAAAAGGTACCCAAAGTGCTTTACATTAACATCAAGAAATAACATAACATATCATAAAATCCTAAAAAGGTACATAAAAAAGCACAGGAAAAATGTCACAGTGCTACTAGGTATTAAAAGCCAATCTAAATAAAAAAGTCTTGAGCTTAGATTTAAAAAGTACTAGGTCAGTGACAGTGCATATATCAGGAGGTAACTTGTTCCATAGTAAATAAATAAAAATAAATAAATAATAAATTATGTGGGGTTATAACAGACGTTGGCTGATTTAGATTTGTTTGACTATAAAGTAATTAAGTAGTTGAGTCCAAAGGAAATATCTGACAATAGGCTACTATTTTACTTTTTCAGATTAAGATGTTGCAAAACCTGATTCAAATTATACAATGTTTAGGATTCTATAGCCTACTTATATGAGCTTTACCTCTTACATGTTAATAGCCTACATCAGCAAACATCAGTGGTGAAATGTAACTAAGTACTTTTACTCAAATACTGTCAAGTATAGGCTACAATTTTGAGCTACTTGTAGCCTATACTTTCATTGATACGTACAATTTATAGTTAAATATTGTACTTTTTACTCCACTACTTTACTTACTGGTTACTTTACAAATTAGGACTATTAATAAATAATAGAATAGAATACACTAATAAATCATAATGTTTTAGATAAAGGGCACTATATACAGTAGTTAAAATAAGCCCCACCATTACTAGCTGCAATATTAGTGATACTTTCACATATCAATAATTATAATCTAATAATCGGCCGCTCTGCATAATAAGTACTTTCACTTTTGGTATTTTAAGTATATTTTGAGGATACTTTTGAATGATGGACTATTACTTGTAACAGAGTATTTTTATTTTATTTTTTTAGGTTTTTTATTTTAATAAAAAATCTGAATACTTCTTCCACCATTGGCAATCATAATTTCCTAATTTAATATAATGTTGTAAATGTAAATCAGCTTTTATTGTACACTGCACAGCACACAGTAGTGGAATTTAGTCTCTGCATTTAACTCGTCCTACTAGTAGGAGCAGTGGGCAGCTACTATTCAGCTGTATAAAGTCCAGGGGACATGAACCTGCGACCCTCTGGTTCCCAAGCCAAGTCCCTATGGGCTGAGCTACTGCCGCCTCATGATACAGTATCATAACAATGACAGTAATCTTTCTGTCACCTAACGAGTATTTACTTTTAAGTACATTTTGTTTTGCCATGACATAAAACTCTCACTAACTTTTACTTTTAACTGAGTATCTCTACAGTGTGGTATCGCTACTGTTGATTGATTGTTGGTGTTCGGAAGTGAAATTAAACCAAGTTAGTGTGCAGCTTTCTCTTATTCTAGTAGTAAGTGCAACAAAACTACCATGTGGTGTCATCAATACTGTTGACAATGAAGTAGCAAGGATCCAGTCCAAGCTCTGAAAATTGATATTATTGTTTCAGTGTCTCCCTCCTTCCTCCTTTGTCTCCACTATCCCCATTGTGTCCACTCCTCCCAGTCTGTCTTTCTCTATCTCTCCTTCTCTTCCTCTCCACCCCTCGTCTTTACACCCGCCCTCCTCGTCTTATTGAATACAAAGCTGTGGTCAGACATGAGGCCTTACCTTCCTCTCCTGTATGTAATCTGGTTCAGTATCCCCCCACCCCCCTCCTCTTCCTCCTCTTCCTCCACCTCATCCCTCTCTTTCACTACATTCAGGCCCCCTGGTGAAGAAGGCTATCATGTTATAAAAAGCATCATGTTATTTGACACTTAGGCGCTAACCCAAGTCCCCTCCAGCGTGGCTTTGAAAAAAAAAAAAAAGATAGTGAAGTCAGGGACAGTGATAATGGAGAGATGGTGAGAAAAAAAAGACACATAAAAGAGGAGGAGGAAGAATGAAACGGGAGTTTTATATTTCAGAAAGGGAGTAAATCCCCCTTCTTGATCTCAAATTCATGTTTGCCGCAGCCACTATAGGTTTGATTGGTGGAGTTACTGTGAGTTATAGTTTCCCTGTTAATGGAGAATATGAAGTTAGAGGTGAAGGTGTAATATGCTGTAAGACTTGACCAAGGAAAACATGTACCTCTCTAAACTAAACACTTTACCAACACTCTGAGTGTCAGCCTGTCAATCATCTGCTACTTTATTGAAACACCAACCAATGCCAACATTTCTTTGTCAAGGGAACACGACCGAAAGTGATTAGAGAGAGAGACAACTTCTTTTTATGGTTCACCATTGTCTCTTGGCCAGTGGCTTGTAAAACAAACATGAAGTTATACGACACTGATAAGATGACAAGACAGTCAGGCCTGACTGTGTCACAGAATAGAGAGATAATGAATGTGAAGAGATTTACAAGAGAGAGAGTCTCTTGATGAAGAGTCAGGTATTCTTCTGACTAGCTGTCTCGTAGTTTACTGGAGTTTGTTTGACATCGACACCAAACGTGTTAATTTGAACTGCTTTTAAACTAGATGTGAAATAATTGATCGTTTAGCTGATCAAAAATTAGTTGGCAAAAATATACCCCCGAAAAAATGCGGGTTACAGCTTTTCAAATGTGAGGATTTGAATATATTTGGCTTTTGGACTGTTGTTTGGACAAGCTAGACATTTGGCAAAATATAATGGGCATTTTTCACTATTTTCTGACATCTTATAGACGAAACAGTTAAGTTATTAATCAAGAAAATAATCAGCTGATTGACCAATAATTACCGATAATTGAATTTATCTGAATATTTGAATAATATCTCAATATATCTGTAATATATTTGAATGTTTTTAATTTAAACTAGATGATATTTAACACTATTAATCATATAAAGGTGGATAATGTTACAATTTCCTACCAGACAGTGATCCTGGAAATGACCATAGTCTTTTTTTCTTTCTTTTTTCAGTAGGTTTGGTTGGATATTTGTACTAATACCACTTAGAGTGGCAGAAGCTGGGTGATTCAACTGTTTATCTGTTACTTTTAGCCATCTATGTCGTCTTTTCTGCAGGTGTTGAAAGCTGTTTCCTGTGCAGACAGCTTGTTAGAGCTGGTAGCACAATCTTTACATCTCCTGGGAACTTCAGAAGTACTTAGTACTCCCTAGTTAGGGAATCCCTGTTTGTTTGATCTTTTAAATCACATTTTTAGCCCTTTATTATTTGGTGCCATTCTGAAAACTTTAATTGTTTTTTCAGACATTTAAGTATTTAATTATGTATTAAAAATACAGTGATTTCCTGTTTTTTTTTTTTATCCAGGTGATCATCCTTGAGGATTACGCAGATCCTTTTGATGCTCAGAAGACCAGAGAGCAAAGGGAGGCGGAGCGGGTCGGGGAGAACGATGGTTACATGGAGCCTTACGACGCCCAGCAGATGATTACTGGTGAGACTTTCATCAATATACTCTTCCTGCCTTCTGTTGTAGCTGCCAGCTGTTCCAGTAAAAGCTGTGATCTTTCATTCAGCCCCTGAATCACTTCATCTGTACAGATGACGTTGGACCATGTAGTCCCGGCCTGTGTGAATGAATCCCAATTTTGGTCTCTGCAGGCCGAGCAGTGAGAACACAAACTCGTTCCCCTAGTGCTCTCTGCACCCCATGGGGTCACCATGGCAACTGCGCTGCGTTCGGACAATGGGTGCAGTTTCCTGCCCCTGCTTCCTTTTTCCTGTCTCTGTTTCCTGGTACTATTCTCTAAAAAGGAAGTTGGCTCTCCCTCACCTCCTCTCTGTGTAACCCCCTATATGGACCTGTGTGACCATTTATCAAAACTTCCCAGCATCTAGGAAGACTGGCGATCCGTCATCCAATCGCATGCTCTACTGACCTTTCATTCCATCACTCCATTGTTTGAACTAAAAGGGTTACACAATAGCCCGCTGTGAACGTGAACATGTTTTATTGCGGTGCGCTCCTGTAGGTTCTACTTCAATCAGTGGCCGTGCTGCTTCCAGGCCTCCTCAGAGAAGTCTACAGAGGATGTGATGATGTGACTGAGTCAATTTATGAGGCTTAAATCATTCAGCAGGAGTCTGATGTCACTGTGACTCAATAAGCAAGGCCATGAGAGTAGGGCAGCGTTATTATTAATGCAGAAGCTGACATCAGTTACTTACCAGAATCCCCTCTTATAAAAGCTTTAACAGTTGTAACTAATGGCTTTAAAGGAACAGTGTTTAACATTTCAGGGCATGCCTGTAAAGGGGAGACTCGTGGGTACCCATAGAACCCATTTTCATTCACATATCTTGAGGTCAGAGGTCAAGGGACCTCTTTGAAAATGGCCATGCCAGTTTTTCCTTGTCAAAATTTATCGCAAGTTTGGAGCGTTTTTTAATCTCCTTCGCAACAAGCTAGTATGACATGTTGGTACCAATGGATTCCTGATGTTTTCTTTTCTTTTGACTCTAGCTTTAAAACTGAGCCCGCTACAACCTAAAAATCTTAAGTTGCGTTCATGCGTTAAAGAAATTAGTGGTGTTAAAACAAATTTGCGTTAACGCGTTATCGCGTTTTCTTTGACAGCCCTTCTTGTAACTGATCTGTTGAACATTTAGTAGGCTAATTGATTTGATAGAGCCATTAGATACAACTTATAAACCTTTTATAAGGAGTGCCTCATTAGAAGTGGTACTGTTTTTAAGGTTATTGAAGCTTGCATCCTGTCAATATTCTTGACTTTGGCACCCTCCCGGTCTATGCTGTGGCTGGTTTTGGTCTGGTGTTCACAGACAGTTGATGCAGACTGCCTCCAGTGTTTTTCAGTCACTTGTCGTTTACTGACGTCATGTTCCCTAAAGCTGCTGCAGGTGATGTCATCATCCATCACTCCAGTCTGCCTCTCCAGGTGGTAGATGTTTAATCTTTAATCCCTTTGTTTTCTTCCTGCTAGAGATTAGACGTCGGGGGTCCAAGGACCTGCTGAAGGTGTGTGTGCTGATGGAGGCGAGCGAGGAGACGGCAGAGGAAGGTCAGCCCGTGCCCTTACAGATATACGACATCCCGTACGAGGGGAGTGGTGACGGGGACAAGACGGCGGTCACTTGGCCCGAGCTGGATCCTCGACCCTCCACTGAGTACGAGCTGCCCTGGGAGTGGAGGAAGGAGCACATTGTCAGAACTCTGTCGGGTACACAATACGTTTGTTACATTACATCCAACTAGACAAAATTATATCTGAGAACAAGGAAATGTTTGCTCATCTTTGTACCTCAAATTGCTTTTAAATAAAAGAAATACATCATTGACTACAGTGTTGCTGAACTCATACAGCCTCTCCTCTGCCTCATACATTTGTTCAAAAACAACAACTCAGGCCTGCTCTCACATTTATATTTCATATGCTGCATAGACCAACAGCATATTGAATAACATCTTGCATGAATCATCAAACTGCCGTCTTCTTATTCTATATTTACTTGAGGCTTCAGCGCCCGGTTCAAACTCAGGCACAGAGTCAGTAGTTTCTTTACATGACTTGATATCTTCTCTCGTCTCTCTTCTTCCCCCAGCACAGTTTGACAGCCCTGAACGGCAAACCAAAGATGAGACGCCTCACCCCACACTCACCAGGCAGCCCCAACATCCTCCAACCCAGCCGCCGCCATCGCAGCAGAATCAGCATCTGAGGCAGAAGAGCTGGACCCAGAAGATCCTGCGGTCCTCTCCTCCGACCCTGTCGCCATCATCCACCCCCGGTAGCAACCCTGAACCCGAGGCCTGCTGCGTTCACCCCTCCCTGCCCCTGGAGAAACAGAGGTGAGGAGACGTTGAAAACTGTAATAACCAAACTATTTTAAAAGTAATTCAAATGTTCTGAATGTCAGAGTGTGTTTCTTCTTTCTTATTCTTGCAATAAACCTCCACACTCCAGATTTTTTATAGATTACAGTGTTACGTAAGAGTCACTCATTTCCAAGGGGTTTGTATGAAATGAGGCTGTAGACTTGATCAATAGCAGATGAAGTGTAATCCACCCTCCCACTCCCACCCTCTGTCTCGGTCTCAGCTGGTACCATGGCTGTGTGACTCGCCAGGAGGCGGAGCTCCAGCTGCAGTCCTGCAAAGAGGCCAGCTTCCTGGTCAGGAACAGCGAGTCGGACAACAGCAAGTACTCCATCGCCCTCAAGTGAGTGCAACCTGAAAGTGCATCAGTAGTGTCTCAGGGGCTGACAAAAAAAAAAAAAATCACATATTGATCACATACTGTGTACAAGGATTAAAATTAGGGCTGTCAATAGATTAAAATGTTTAATCGCTATTAATCGCACATTTTTTATCTCTTCAAAATGTATCTTAAAGGAAATGTATATATACATTTATTATTGGAAATCAATTAACACAAAACAACCTTCACAACCTGCCCAAACTTCATGTGATTATCATAAAGTGGGCATGTCTGTAAAGGGGAGACTCGTGGGTACCCATAGAACCCATTTTCATTCACATATCTTGAGGTCAGAGGTCAAGGGAAACCTTTGAAAATGGCCATGCCAGTTTTATCCTTGCCAACATTTTGTGCAAGTTTAGCCTCCTTTGTGACAACCTAGTATGGCAGGGTTGGATTTCGTAGGTTTTCTAGTTTCAAATGATGTCATTACCTTCACTGCTTTAAAACGGAGAACATTTGACAGCCCTATTTAAAATGTGTTTGGTCCAGTTAGAATCTCAAACAGAAGATCCTCACACTGTATTAAAAGCTCCCAGCAATTTTAATTGTGCAACCTTTCAATCCAACAGATCTTTGTCAGGCATTATCAAATCACCATCACAAAGCAGCACAAGCAATATATCGGCACACATGCCCATTCATCACTCAGGTGATTGGGATCTGCATTATTGAGAGTCAATCTACTCAGGTTGACCAATCAGAGCTGAACAATGCTGTCTGATACTCCCACATGGGGGACAGAGCATGCCTCTATGAAAAAGGAACACAAAGATCAATATTAAACAAGCCTATATCAAAAATAACAAATGAGTCAAATATATCACATAAATCATTTGAAAAACGCAATCATAGAAAATGGATGTTAATATAATGTTGGCCCAAAAAGAAATATATATTTTAGAGGAATACAGGCAAGTACAGCTTAGCACTAGGCCAATTTCTTTTTTTAATCAATACCTACAAATTCCATATAACACATAAGAGGTTGAATTAATCATAAATCACACAATTATCCCCAAAATGATCAGGAAAACTATATATAAAAAAGAAAATACAATATATTACTCAATAATTTAGTGTTTTATAAAAATTAAAATATATATTTATGACCGATTTTTTGGGGAATGACAAACAGATTGTTGATGTTGGTCTTTTCATGATATAAGGCAAATGTAGAATAATGCTAGTTTAATCTTTTATCTCTTTTTATTTTACGTTAATGAATATAAAGCACACCAGTAAGTGAAATAAATAAGATCAAACTTGTATAATGCAAAATGTAAAATTGGTTAACTCTTTTCTCTCCTTCCCTCTCGTCTGTGTGTGTGTGTGACTCAGGACGAGCCAAGGCTGCGTTCACATCATCGTGGCCCAGACCAAAGAGAGCGGCTACACCCTGGACCAGAGCAGCTGCGTGTTCCCCAGCATCCCAGAGGTGGTGCACCACTACTGCACCCAGCGGCTGCCTTTCGACGGCGCCGAGCACATGACTCTGCTGCACCCAGTACCTCGCATCCACTGACTCCACCCCACACCCTACCCCTGCTTAGGTATACAAAACAAACACACCTCTGGGCCTTTTCCTGCATGGACAACATGTTTATCAGTCAAGACCTCACCTCTCCCATGAATGTGTACTTCTACAGCTCTGTCTCACTTTATAACCTCCTGTATGACCCTACATTGTGTGTTCTTTTTATTTGATGATAAGAAACATTTGCATTGTGTCTCTCTGGATGTCTTCTTCTGTCTTTATTTTACTTTGATGTGCAGCTGATGCAAAACCTCTAAGCTGCTGTTTTGCATGTAAACAAGGGGAGAAGCAGGACGCAGACGACGAGGCACTTTTAATGATTCAATGAGAGTTGGATTGGGACCAAGACTCATACACGGATGTTTAATTATCCAACGTGGCTCTATCAGAAGCTACACGTGATACTTTTTGTTACTGACACTAACTTACTATGAAGCAGAAAGGAGTGAAACTCAGCAGTTTGTGGCTCTCTTTCCCTCTCTGGTGGACGTGCTGGTACACTACACCAACATGCCAACAAAGAATTCTCTTCTTTCCTCAAAACTGATAGTTGGTCAAATCCACACACAGAGCATATCATTACACTCATCAAGATATGAACAAAGACAAGCTTATTTTAATATTTGTGCTCGCAGCATATTTCTAATTTATGCTCTTATGCTTGTTAGTCGTCTGTAACCACTGCCCCTTGAGGATTTCCTCTGTTTTACTGTGAATGAGGGAGTTGTTTCCATTGTATTATGTGTGCACTGTGAAGAGTGAGTGATTCACCCTGATGCAATGTGCCTTGCAGGACCATGGCTTAGTGTTTTTCATGGCGAGAACTGAGGCCACGTTTCATCTTTGATTTTCTGCTAAACAAGCCTGTTAATTATGGGGGAATATCTGTAAAATAAACCTGAAAATTAGCGTGATTTGTGGTAAGAAAACATTGTAAAATGAATGGGTTTTGACATCTTTAAATGGGGATCACTTATAGGTATAAGTGTGAGAAATTAATGACAGATTTTGCAATAAAATAATCAAGAAAAAGAAACAACCTTTGTAGCTAAAAAGTAATGCTGTTCTCCCTCAGGGTTTAAAGGTGCTATTGATAACATTCAGCCACTAGTTGTCGCGTTCTCCCTCACGTTCCGTTTCATTTACTGCACAACAAGTCGTTGCCAGGAACTTACCATCAAACTCAGCCAATTATCTGTTTTTTCTACACTAACTGACAACCCAGAGATATACTATGTGATACCAACGTCGTTTACTATCGTCTCACAAGCCTTGTTAGAAGTGGGAACCAAACGTCAGATATCTTCCACAGAGATAAACAAAACATTCATTTTGGACCCGCCAAGATTTTTAAAATGATTAATTCATAATCATAATGATTTTTTTAGAAAAGCCATACTTTTATTCGGCACCTCTGTGACTTTTTTTTTTTTTTTTAAATATTCGTCTACATAAAAATGTTATCAATAACACCTTTAATGCCCCCTGGTGCTAGAGGCAGAACACCACATTGAGAAGTGGAAACTATATTATATTCCCTGAAGTCTTTTTTTTCATCGTGTATTTTAAATGTAACTCAAACATTTGTATGTGTACTCTTAATTTAGAGATGCTGGAAATCATTTGGACAACTCTGATCTGTAACACAGCCAGGTTTACAATAAAATATGGTATAACTAGAGTTAAGTTTTGTCTTATGTTACGTATTTGTTGGAGAGCCGCCACTTTTATGTCCCTTGAAAGATTTAAGGGATGTCAGTTTGTAGTTTTTGGCAGAGCACTGAAGCAGACGTTCTGTATGAGGAAACACACCTGCTATACTTTTTCACCATTCTTATTTTTGAGACCTGTTGTTCAAACATCGTAAAACTCATTAGAATAAAAGTTCCTGAATGTCGATGCTGGAAATCCCCCTGTGAGCGTCTCTCTGATCCCAATAAATCAGCAACATGAACAGCAACACGTGAGGGTGTTTGTCTCGGTGATGTGCGCTCTGAAAGGGAGTGATCAAAGCATCAAACTGCCTCATCGTCCCTGAGGAGCCGGCCTCTTCACAGATGCCGGAATGACTGAATGAGGGCACTTTTGAGCATAATGAATCTTTTAACTTGCGAGAGCTTGATTGTGGTTTCAGTGGTTTGGTAATTTGTCTGGAAGTTTAAGTGCTCCATTTCACTAAAAGGGGAGAGATTATTATGCCAGGTTAGAGTGAAAAGGTGAGGAGGAAAGGTCTTGGGGAGGGATTAGGTTTAGGCAGCAGGATCATGTTGAGGACAAACATCTTATGTATACCTGCAAGGAGCACCTTGTGTAGATCTGAGGTAAATGCAGCACTAAAACAGACAAAGTGTAAGAGTAGTATCATTACACCTGTGTCAAGGACGCTTAATGTGAAGGGAAAAAACAGCAATTGACACCAACCCTCTGTCCTTTTCTTACGTATCATTCGCCCCTCTCCTTTACCTCACTCTGTTCGCTGTCACCCGAGGCTGATATCTGTCTGTCACCTTGACTCTCGGGGAGGACACTATCACTGTTTGCTCCTATTGGGTGCCAAGAGTTTGCGTTTTAATTTATGAAGGCAAGTGACCCACAGGTAACATTTCATCACGCTAAAACCAGAGGTAACTTTCAGCGGACTGGTTGCAGGTGACGTAGGCTATGAGACACTTTTAGACTGTTGTCAGGCCATTAGATAGGCGTTATCAGTCGCTATAAGCACCATAGATGTGGGTCAATAGGGGCCTACTACATCTAATAGTAAGTTTTATCATCTATTCACATGGGCGATAACCGAAAGAAGGTTTAAAAGAACACGACAGCGACCTTTTCGACCGTAGTAATTATGGCAGGCAGAAGTGGAAGTCAGGTGCTGAAGTATAGACAGTGTGAAAGGGCTTTCACCCAGGAGACCAAGTTTTGCATCCCGTGTTTTGAAACGTAATTATTTTAAGCCAAAACATGATGTTTTCCCTAAACTTAACAGTTTTTGTTGCCTGAACCTAAAGAAGCCTTTTTGTTTGTGTTCAGAACGTAACGTTTCATTCAGTTTTACAACATGTTAGAACGTGGTGCTTTTAAGTTTCGCTTTCACTTTTGCAACATGGTAGATGTAGTAGACTCCTAATGACCCACATTTATGGTGCTTATAGCGACTGATAATGCACATTCAAAAGTCTGATAACAGTCAAATTGTGTGACCTGCTTAGCGAGAAAAAAAATGAATCTGTTATTAGTGGTGGAAGAAGTATTAAGGTCAGGTAAGTAAAAGTACCAATACAACAATGTAAATATCAGCAAAATGAAAGTATCAAAAGTTCTGCATACAGATGGTTTCTGTATATGACATAGGATTTGATTGTTAGCACTGATGCATCAATGTGTAAAGCAGCATTTTACTGTTTTAGCAGGCCTACTTACCTGGGGTCAGGAGACAAATCTGCAGAGCCGTGAGATGATTAATGGGGTGGAAAGAAGAAAAAAACAATCTAATCTTTGCATTTTTTTTGGTAAAATATTGGATCATTTCAGTTTAAAAAAAAAAATGAAATCATGTGAAAAGTTTGGAGAGTAAATGTGTCTTTGGTGGAAGTGCTAACAACTCATCTGAAATGTGACAAGGGGCCCCAACTAGACACACAAGCCAAAAAGATAAGGAACCACTGGGTTAATCTTTAACAATGTGGTGTATTCTATGATTATAATATGTTTTTATATATACAAAATAAAAGCTTAATCTTAAAGGTAACTAGGAGTAGAAGTATAACATAAGTTAAAATGGAGATACAATACTTGAGTAAATGTGATTGGAGCCTGTTATATCAGAGCATGTTCTTTATGAATTGTGAGTGCCAGCTCCTTGTAATTCATATGTCTCCTGACTGCTCGCTGGCAGCGTTCTGCAGCCATAAGGGCTCCCAGCGCTCTTCTATCAAGATGGATTTCATGAACCTGAGGAAAGCAGGCCTTCTCAAATTCATCCCAAGAGAGAGAGCGAGCTACACCTGGAAAGGAATTAATCATCACATGATATAGACCTGGAGCCATCTTTGCCACTGTATACTTGAATGAGTAATTTCATTTTGTTCTCACATGCATGCCACCCTACTCCCATGCAATCGCTGCCGCCCTTCTCAAGCTTGCATGACGGCTTGACGTGATACCTGTGTGATGGACGCGGTGGCTTGACATCTGGGCGCCGCTTGACCTGATCTGTTGGTAACCGAAGTGTCCCTGCCTCCCTTATCAGATGCTTCAGGCTCGCTGCCAGTGACATGGCCCCGGCTTTGTGTTGCCCATCTCCTTTCCTCACACTGGCAGCACCTGCCATGTGTGATCGATCCACAGAGACTCTTCTTGCCTTTTAGGTGGAACCGGCTCACCTTGTAAGGTCAGGCATGTTTTTAGATACTGTTTGGTAGGATGTCCTCAAGCCATTGTTTGTCCAAGTGTGGTTGAGAATTAAGTAAGTGCCCCAGAGCATAAACTCGTGGTGGATGCCTGGCTCTCATCTGAACTGATACACATCAGTTACCTGCCTAAATTTGATTGAACAAACATCAGCCTCCTCTCACAGAATCCCATTGGAATTGCATTGCATTTAATAAGCACTCAATTTGAATACTAAAATACATTTATAGTCTAAAATATGCACAAAATAACCCTTATTACACGTGAAAGGACAGTATTCACCAGTCCAAACTGTGGTGAAATATAAGTACATTTACTCTAGTACTGTACTTACTTACATACTTTCCATTTGATGTTACTTTATACTTCTTCTCGACTGCATTTCAGAGGGAAATATTGTACTTTTACTACATTTAGAAGAGTTTACATAAAAAAACACAATGCACTGTTAAAGATTCATAGTTCCCAGTCATTTTGGCTTGTGTCCCCTCACAGAAAAAAGCAGTGTGGTTGGAGCCCCTTCACATATAAAATGTCTAGTTAGTTCGAGTTGTTAACAGTTTAACCAAAGAGTGATTTTGTCTCTAAACTTCCCAGATGGTTTTATTTGAATTAAAAAAGCAAAGATTAGAGAAAAGTCTCAAAAAGACTCATGTAAATTTGTGTAGAAAAACTTTCCACCCCATGAATCATCTCATGACCCTTAGATGTATCCTGTGACCCTTTGGAGGGGTTAACCTGGGGGGTTAACAGTGTTAACCTGGGGGGGGGAGGGGAGGAAGGTGGTCCTACGCTTCTGAGGCAACGCTGTCAGTCGGGACAGCATTATCAGCTGTAACCGCCATATAAGAGTAGGGCAGAGTGGCGGCCGTTAGTTAGCCAGTGGGGCACGCTCATATGCACTAACATGCACTAAAAGGCATGTATCGCCGGCCCGGCTATGTTAATAAAGCACGGAGAAGCTCAGATTACAACACACATAGAGGTAGAGTGACTTCATTCTCTGCTCAGGTAGACATTACTCCTCTATATCTTTACATAGCAAATAGTTGTCTGATGCTATATTAATGCTCTGGATATCGTTACAGAACAAGATCTGAATACTTCTTCCACCACTGTAGGTATAGGCTGCTGTATGTCTGTTATATGTGACTGTTATTGCAGTTTGTTTTTGGCATAATGTTGTCAGGTCTTTTTAAACTGTTTCCTTTGGCATATTAATTTCCTTTTTTTATTGCACCTGCATTTGCTTTAAAAACTGCCGTTTGTATTATTTTGCCTACCCTCTTTTGTCCCACATGAGAACAGAAGAGAAGAGGTTGTTTGTTTCCCTCCAGGCTACAACAGGGTTAACAGCCACAGACTACTGTTTTGTTTTGAATTGTTTACCTATCTGCAGGGCCCAGCACCTCCAGCTCAAATATTCAAACCGCCCAATCAGAGGACGCCTTCAGAGAACACAGCAGCAGAAGAATGAAAGCAGATAGGGGCGAGCCACGCCCATAGACGCTGGCTGACCTGGAATCAGTCTCTTAATATCTCTGAAGGTAAGAAGAGGAGGCTCATCAGTGTTCAAGCACAATTACACCCAGAAGTGAAGAAATCCCTCCGGCTGACAGGCGAGGATCTGTGATTCAGCCGCTCAGCGTTTCTTCTTTAAAACTGACGGGCAGCTGGGAAAGCCAATGAGGTGGAAGAAGACGTGTTGATTTACTGATCTGTGTGTGTGTGTGTGTGTGTGTGTGTTGGACACTGAGGGACAGTAAGTGTGCTAACAGTCACAGCAACTTGAGCATTCCTCTGTGATTATACCACTGCTTTCCAAGTTACATACTTCCCTAATGTGCTCCATAAATTGGATTCACTCCTCGCGTATGCACTCCTTCCTTCATTCACAAACACACACACATGCACACAAACACTCTTTATCTTTCCTCACACCCTCTCTCTTTCTTTCTTTCTTTCTTTCTTTCTGTCGCTTCCTCTCCTCCCTCTGTCTCTCGCTCTTTTGAAGAAGTTTTTCCATGCACATCCAAGTCAAACATCTGGGTCAGCTTATATCTAGTGGAACAAGACTTGCAGGATATTGTTGGCAGGATGTGTGAGCTGGAGCAGTTTACTCTGTGGGAATCCCCAATACACACACACATAAACAGACACAGAGAGTGGACGCTCACACTCCAACACACACTTTTGCTGGCATTGTTTCTCTCAACTTGATTTCCAGGTGCAGCGATTCATGCCCGTCATGTCCACGAATACTTGAGGGATTTCTAAGAATGCGAAACCAAACACGCCACAATAAAATAGTTGGTTAAATGCCACGTTTAATATTTTTGGAAGAATGCACATTGGTTATTACCAAAAGGGATTACAAAATATGCGCAAGAGAGGGGATAAATCATGTTGTATTGTTCAACGCTGAGTACATACAATTAATATGATAATCTGTAATATATGTTCACAAATGTGCAAGGAGTGCTCAAACATCCGGGTGTGCGTTCTGCTTAACTTCCTTTCCTTTCCAGAGCCTTACAAGAAACGGTCCAAACTGCTATATTTTGGTTGAAAGAAGTTGAAATCTACCCTGTTCTGTATGTGAAGTCACTCACTGCTTTGAGTGCGACTAGCTCCGGATATGCTGCGTGGTATGGAAAAACAGTTGCAGAGGAGAAAACACCACTCCTGCTGAATGCCCCCGTGTACTGTGAGCCCACAAACTATCTGCTGGACCGCTCCCCTCCTGTGTAGTTTACAAATTGCACAAGACAAAAATCCATTGCAGCTCTGTCCTCTTTCTCTTACAGTTATTTCCCCTCCTCCCCCTCTTCCTCTTCCCCCTCTTTCCACCTCTCCCTCCCACTTTTCTCCCTCTCTTGCACTGATTCATTTCTTCTCCGCCGACTCCGCCGGTTTCTCATCTTTGACATCCAGGAAGAAGTCATTGCAGGCGACGGTGAGGGCGCCCATCAGGATGATGAACTCGGTGAAGTCCACCTCCCCGTCGTTGTTGGCGTCCAAGTCGTTCATCACCTTCTCAACCGCTTCATTATCTTTGGAGCCCTGTGAGGAGGCCGAACAGAGAAAGAGTTAAGAATGTGTGCTCTGTTATGTGTGTGTGCGGGCATACATCACTGCGCAAGCTTGTCTGGACTTGCGCGTCTGAGTATGTGAGCGCATACCTTCACTTTGCACTAGTGCACATTATTTCACACACTCCTTCTCTTACCCCTAAGTAAGTCCCCAGCTCCTCTAGTAGCAGCTCCTTCAGTTCGCCCCGGCTCAGCGTGTACTTGTCGCCCTCCTTCCCAGAGTACTTGTGGAAGGTTTTTATGAGCATCTGCATAGCGCTCTCCAGGTTGGAACTGGGCTCCTTGGACATTCTGGGGAAGGTCAAAGGTCAAAAAGGTCAGACTCTGTCACAAAATGCCCGCTCCAGCCCCAGCTGCATGTGCGGTCACATGGCAGTCAAGGGTGAAGCCACCAAGTCAAAGTGACAGTAGGACAGACAGACAGATGGATGGAAGGAAGGATGTTTTCCCCATTTCTACACAATGGGTTGAATAACGCTCTGCGTGTAGCAGACGCTATTACTGACCCTAATGTAAATAGTGTGGTCACTGTGTGTGTGTGTTGACCTTACTGGGTTTTTATGTTTCAGAGGTTTGGATGGAAAGATGGAGGATAGCTTTTGGGAAAGCTTTTTGAACAATCTTACACACATTGTGTCCGGCATCTTGGAGCTTCTTTATGCTGGACTTGTGGAGAGACTGCACAGACAGACACAGATAAGTCACTGTCAATGATGCAAAGTTAAAAGGGTGAAGTTTTTTCCTGTCCCAATATATTTAGAAAATGCACACTTAGATAGTAGATAGTTTTAAGAACATGTTTTGTCCATTTCTTGAGTTATCGCTCTTGTAAGCTGAATGGGTAATGCATGGAACAATTAACGCTGTGGTATCGCTGAAAAGTGGTTTCAATGTTGAACTCTGTCTGTTGATCGTGTAACAGCCTCATCATTCAAGATGAAGACTAGGAGGGAAACACAAAACTCGTCTGGTAATCACATTCAGAGACTAAGAGGCCGAGTAACCTAACCAGCATACTCTAGACACTCACTTCCACACTTGCTCAAGTCTAAAGTTTAAGGATCTAGCTATCTAAAAATAAAAGTCAATGGCATAATTTTGAAGCTAACCCATAACCGAGGGACACAATCAGTCCGTCTATCAACCCCCGTGCATGATTTATTAACTATGAATTATTATATAAAGAGACAGGGATGCAGGGATAATGTCAGTCAGCGGTTATCGCCTGTCATCATGCTGCGGAGCGTTGTGCCGGAGAGGTCCGAGTCGTAGGCCGAGCGGAGACAAATGAGGAGGCGAGTGGACACCAAAGCTGGCTAACTGGAAAATCTATACGGGTCATCTGTCTCACTCGCTGACACAATACAATAGGAAACCATGGAGACGAGAATGCTGTCAGTAACACAATATTGAGTATGATGGAGCAATGTCTACGTTGAGTTGCCTATGAGGTTAAAACATTTGGTTAAAAAAAAGGCAGGACATATTGGTTAATCCATGCTTATAGTTGTTATTCATACATTTTAAATACCTTATTCTACAACAATGCCAGTATATTGTCATTTCTTAACACCGCATTGCCACTAATCCCTATTGGCTTCACTTGTTTGATGTATAAACTCCCTGTCATGTTCTTCTCAAAGTTTGCACATCAAACGGAAGCAAACAGCATAACATTTTTTTTTCAAATGGCTCCCACAGACCTCTGCTGCTCTGAGTGCCCACTACCCAGCGTCGTTCTGCACTGGAGATATTTACTGCAGTTCCACGGCTGACACAAAATGCTTTTTAATTTACTTTACAAGTAGACCTTCGATAAATGCAGAGGAGAAAGTAGAGTGAAGAAACCCCTCGGAGCTGTCTGTCTTACCTGAGTGTTGATGGAGGGCCTCCTTTGTCTGTGAAGAGGTGCAGGGGACTGAGCCAAGGCAGAGATGGATGGGGAGAGAGTTTGCCAGTGGCTTAAATATCACCTGCCCCTCTCCCTCCTCCCCCTCCTCCTCTTCCTCACCCCCCAAACTCCTTCACCCTATTACATACTCTCTACTTTTGTTTCTCTATCCTCCCCCTTTCTCTCTTTGCAGGTGCTTTCTCTCCATCACATACAAGACAACTGGATTCTTCAAGTTCTGCAAGTAACAAAACGCATAGTCGGGTTGTAAAAAAATATCGAAAATATCGAGTATCACGATATTATGTTTTGTTATACTGTATAGATTCTCAAAAAAACTGTATCGATTTTATATAATTATATATAAAAAAGTTAGTTTATATAGTTTACATGCAAAGATTAACTAGCACTCAGTTCTTGCAAGTAACCGAGCACATAGTCGGGGTGTAGGAAAATATTGAGTATCGCGATAATATGTTTTGCGATACTATATCGATTCTCAAAAACACTATAGATTTTATATAGTTATATATAAAAAGTTAGTTTATATAGTTTACTTGCATAACTCTTACTCAGTACTTTAGTTCATTCGCAAAGAGATGCGCCCTCTCAGTGTTTGTGCCCTCTCAAAGTAGTGCTATGATGTTGGATGTTACAGGGACTGTGATGAAGGCAAATGCAGATCCCACTGTTCTGATTACGTTAAAAAATTCTACTTTTTTAACTCAGATTTTATGCATATGGTGGTGTGTTCTTTTTACTATGACAGATTTCCTAAAATTTTATTTAAAAAATCACAATATATCAACCTGCTTACAGTATCGCAATACATCGTGATATATTGAATCGTAACTCCTGTATCATGATACGTATCGTATCGCCAGATTCTTGCCAATACACAGCCCTAGCACATAGTAGGCCACGCAAACACAAATTATGTTATCGTCACAGTTTTATTTCGATATTAGCCTTTAAACACGTTACATAGAAGTAGCAAAAATGATACAGCATTACATATGAAGTTGAAATACTAGCATAGTGAAGTTTACTGGACATGACAGAGGACTGAAACGAGTCCAACTGCTAAACACACCCTGTAGTACTTGGCAGGAAATAAAGTACATCAGCGCACAATGATGAAAAGCCTGCACAACATCCTGGGAATGGTCCCATAATCGCAAACATTTTGGCCCGAAGCACATCCATATACTTGTATGTACACTTATTATATCCGCCGGGAGTGCTCTTAACACAAGCTTTTATCTTACTGCGTCTCACAGAATGAAAGAGACGTATTGTGTGTCGATGAAAATCTGGCTGCAAAACACTCCCTGCCACAAATCTTTCGTTTCGTTCCAGCATGTTTTTAATCTACATGGAGTTAGGGCTGGGGTGGGGTTCACACTATGGGACAGTAACAAAAAAACTGCCAGTGCAGACAGTTTGAGCTCTTTGTAAGAGGACTTAGCTCTCACAGTTCACTCCGTCCATCTGCGGTTCCAAACAAGCTAAAAGAAAGCATTAGCTGCGATAGAATTGCTAGTGCTAGTGCAAGACAGGTCATTTTTAAAGGGGACATATCATGCTCATTTCCAGGTTCATATTTGTGTTTTGTGTTTTTACTAGAACATGTTTACATGCTTTAATGTTAAAAAAAACACATTATTTTTCTCATACTGTCTGTTTGAATTTACCTGTATTCACCCTCTGTCTGAAACGCTCCGTTTTAGCGCCTGTCTCTTTAAGAACTCCTCCTGAAAAAGCCCAGTCTGCTTTAATTGGCTTGCGAGAAAAACATGTCGCACCTTTGCAAAGGTAGTTCTAAAGCCGTGGGTGATATATTCTAATGAGCCTCCATGTGACATAGGAAGGGGAGCCAAATCTGAATGACTTGTTGAATCACATGTTTTCTGATCTAGGCAGCCAATAAAAACAGACTGGGTTGTTTTACTTCAGTTTGTGGGTTGGTAGGCACTCCAGATACCTAAATGTATGAGTACTGAAAAAGTTTTTCATGATATGTCCCCTTTAAAACATGCCAGTAACGTATATTTTGCTTTATCCAGTTTCTTTTTTTTAACCATAATTTTGCTTATGATGATTGGTCGAGAGCAAAGAAAGAACACAAACATGCACTAAACATGAGACCTATGTACATGTTGAACAGAAAGCTGGCTGTAGATGGTGCAAGAGAGTGATATGTTTCCATTATTCACAGGAAGTACCATGATTAGAAAATATTTTGATATAAAAAAGAATATAGGTTGTAATAAAAGAAATAATGATAAAGCCTAAATAGCCCCAAATCCAATAGATTGGTTAGTAATAGAACATGCAGGAAACACAGCACATTATGAGTATAAAGGCTGAGCAGAGTGTGTGTAAATGAGAGAGTATTTACAATGGGAGTGTCGCAGCGAGGCAAGGTGACCACATGACTCAGGTTTATTTGTCTTGCCCCATTTTTGCTGCTGAGCAGTCTGAAGTGCCAGGTGCTGTTACAGTGCACAAGGTGCACATTTGGTAGCGTGCCCAAAACTGTGCACGCCTTAATCACTACGTGGGCTGGCCAGGTACGTATAACGGGGCCTGCTGCAACACGAGCCTTTTTCTCATGGCTGCATTATTGATGATGAGACAATTTACAAACCATTAAATTGTAATTAACAAATTGCATATAATGTGACAAAGAATTTTCAAGTGATCTCCATAGTGGTCCAAATAAGAAAGAGTTAGGGTTAAAAAGATAAATATAAAGAAGAGGCCATGTCCAACTTAAATATTTGGCCACAATAATTGCAATACAATGTAAAATATTAGCAAATACGTTTCTGATGGCATGCAACATGTTATGTATTAGCCTGTTGTAAAAGATCACACCACATAGATTAATATTTATGGCTCAGTATTATTTTTTTTTTTTTTGCACCTCCGACAACGATCCCTCTGACACTACCACCACCTCATCTGATGTGCAGGATCACTGGAGCCCAGGATTGCTTTCATGTAATTGTTTGTGTCCCAAGGTGTGTTACCCATCAAATGCCTAATCCAGTGGTTTCCCAATGCCTGTGTGCCTCAAGGATCCAGTTGCTGGTCAAACAGGGTCTTTAAAGTGTATGAGGGGTGTGACCGACAAAACAAACACGCGAGCCTGATCAACTGGTGCTAAAACCGGCAGAACACAACAAGCAACAATTAGCAATTTTAATGAGAGCCACTTTTTTTGTCACTCCAATCCAGTGCTACCAGGGGTCCCTTCAGATATCCAGCACATTTATGGATCAATAACCATGGAAATGTCATACGGTGTGCAAGAAACACAACAAATAAAAATTAACTAATTGTATCGTAAAGTATAAAAACTGCCACCAAGTGACACCCGTTATCTGCCAGTTCTAATCCAGATGGATTAGGTTGCATGAGCACCTTCTCTGGCCGACTCCTCTAGTCACCAACCCACTCCCATGGGACTATTTTGGGCTCCCTATTGAAGGTAAGGGCCCTTTGGTGTCCATTCCACTCTTGGACCCTTAATTATTTAGCCTATAAGGCCACACGAGATCTTCCAGTTCCCAATCCATGACTGACTACGTGTGAAGAGAATATATACTGGAGGAAGTGAACCTCTCTGGGAATTACAGAAATGAAAGAGACAGCCCATAAAGTGGACTAGAAGGAGAGAGAGAGAGAGAGAAATGTGGGCATTGAGTGAGCACACAATTAAAAATGGTTTGAAGTAAATGCAAATCTTCAGCAAAACAATGTGTTTATTGTCATGCCAAATCAGCTCCATAGCACTGTGATGTGTTAAAAGACGAGAATGTAAAATGTAAAAAAAAAAAATGATATAGTGTTATTGTCAGATTTCCATGCAGCCGTTGTAGGAATAGTTTGACATTCAGGGAAATTATTAGCTTTCTTGCTGAGAGTTAGCTGAGAAAATTGGAACCACTTTCGTTATATCTTGGAGAGAGCCATGGTAGCTGTTTTCCCCTGTTTCCAGTCCTTATGCTAAAGTTAATGGCTGTAGCTTCACACTCAATGGATGAAAGCTAATAAGCATATTTCCCAAAATATCGAACTATTCCTTGAAGCCATTAGTGCTTAGCAAGATATATACTGTCATATATATAGTTTTACCAAGGACCAATATGTGTAAAGGAGTTGAAGATAAGTGGGGATAAGATAAACGTGGTGGGGAAGAGGACGGTATTAAAACTTTAACATCATGGCTGCAGTGACACTTTGGTCACGTGTGTCAATGTGCTGCTGCAGGTCAATTCATATTTTGCAGTAAACTTTCACAGGGATATGGCATGCATATGATAGTGTACGTCTGCATGCTATCATAGTATATTATCACAATGAGGTAAATGTGCTATATAGTGGGATGCACATGCTGTACATATGAACATAGTGGTAACTATAGTAGTACAAAGCAATGCTTCTACTGTCATGTACATGTGTTATTTATCATATTTTATATGAGGAATGGAGCTGGGGTTTGTAGTGTTTGGACTTTTACTGTTTTTTTTTTACTTCAAAGTTGTGTGCATTTGGGGAAAAAAAAAAAATCTTTAGTGGCTTATACTTATTTTGGCATTAATGTTGTGTGTAGTGTTGAATGTAATAATCGTGTAGTGTGATTTTGTTTCGTGATGGATTGTCCCCTATGAGGTCGCCTCCTCTATCTTCTTCTCTACGTCTTCCTGCAAGCCTGCAGCCAGATTCTCTGCAGCTTCCACACACTCTTCTGTTTCATCCCCCACTTCTTTCACGGCCACTTCCACGGGCGCCACCGCCTCCTCCGCTGCCGCCACCACCTCCGATCCCGCCGCCACCACCGATCCCGCCGCCACCGATCCCGCCGCCACCACCGCTGCTGCTGCTGCTGCTGGTGCTTCTGCCGCTGCCGCCGCCGCTGGCTTCACCTCCTCCTTCGCCACCTCGAGCAGCGTCTCACCGCCTGACTTTATATCTACCTTCATGACATTTTCTTCTACCTTTATGCCACCAGCAACTGCTTCTAGCTTCGGCCCTTCATTCGCTTCTGGCTTTGCTTCCGCCTTCGCCTCTGCGTTGTTCGCCTCTGGCTTCACCTCCTCCACTTTGTCCGGGGTGCTTTGTGCCACTTGTCCGGACGCGGCGTTCTGGGCGGGCTCCTCTTTGGCGAGGCTGCGCTGCTCGCTGAGCGAGGTCGCCAGGTAGCCGACCAGCTTCAAGTACTCCTCAAAGCCGACCTTGCCGTCTTGGTTGGCGTCCAGTCCTTGACCCATGTTGTTGACTGCCTCTTTACTGTCTGTGTCCTGGATAGTGGGCACACGCAACCATGAGACAATCAAGCACGGCGATTAGTAACTCTACCTGGACTCCCACCGGTGACATCACAATACACGATTAGTAAATGACCCTCTATCAGTGGCTCTATCTACATTATAATGCTGATGAATGTCATTCTATCATATCAGATCACTTTACCTACTGTATATTACACCATCATTTGGTCATTTTGATGCTAATGCAAGACTACTATGTGGTGAGGTGGTTACACAATGTAATATTTCAGAGAGGTTAAATGAAGATTTCCTAACCGAGAGGACGTTGGAGAGCTGGTTCTTCACAAGGCTCTGGAATTGACTCTTTCCTAGACTCTCCTTTCCTTTGGTCGACTTCAGGAAGACCTTCACCATGGTCTGAACAGCAGACTCCATGACTGCTCTCTCTGGGGAAAGGAAGAGGTGTTAGATGCATAGATGGATAGATAGATAGACAGACAAACAGCAGACCAGGGCAGAAGTGATTCAACTTGTTGCTGCTGTAGCGTGCAGTGTAACTTAGGGAGGAAGTTCCAGGACAGGGTCTGATTCAAAACACATTCAAGCGACGTAGGCTCATCCAGTGGAAAATGAAACAGAGGATCTCCTCGTGTCCCGGCGAGGCCTTTCGTTTCAGGTGTTGAGTCTATGGAGCCGCAATAAGGGAGGGACGGTGACGTGAGATAAGTGGAGAGGGTGAGAGGGAGTCTGATTGAGAGACAAGCCGTGATGCACAATGGAAGTTCTGATCTTTGATAGGTCATCTGATCTGCTGAGACGACCGAAGGGACCGGGCTTCAGATTACCTAAGGGATTACCTAGTCCCTGTCTGCTCATCTCTCTCTCTCTCTCTCTCTCTTTCTTTCTTTCTTTCTCTCTCACCAGCTGTAGCGGCCTCTCTCTTTCAGTGCCACTCTCTCTTCCTTCACACTGTTGCACACAAATACACTCAAACATATCTGACAATGAGGCTCCATGAGGATCTTTTAAGGCTTTTGTTACACGCCAGCAGCGAATTCCTGCACATTTAAAAGTCCATAGATGCTACAGTACATGACTCACAGAGACACAATCACAAGCGTAATATGTCGACATATGTATAGGCAATCTACAGACATTTGCTCCGAATGTAAAACACGCCAGTAGGTGACACGGCTCTGCAGGAATTCCATTCATTGCTGTCTGTGGAGATCACTTAGACAGGAATTTACAGGCCAAACTCCGGAGCCAGTTTGCCCCAAAGCACTGAGAGGATAATGTTCGAGGCGACCGTACTCGTCCGTCTGCTTCGGTATTCAAATGCGAGCAGAGCAAACAACAGTGCTGGTGAGAAAACACACTGTACTGTGGATTCCTCGTCTCCTGAGCCGAACGCTTGTTTGTTAGGCGACAAATTCGTACCTCAATTACTGAAGTGCGTGTCAAACTGAAGCAACCCCTCCAGCCAAGCAATTTCTTCTCCACAGCGGTCACTACAAGCAGCATATGTGGCCAATTATGTGGCCTGTGTGCCTGTTAGTGTCATTAGGGAGCTCTGACACTGTAGCACAGATAGGGCTATTAAAAGCTAACATTTCACTCGACCCCCTTTCAGATTTTACTACCTGACCTGCTGATCCCAAAACTGCACAACAAAACCACAAGTTTGTATCTAAAAGAGTATAAGCATATCTTATCTGATTGTCAATACAGCTGTCATTTAACAATAGTAATAATGTTATATGAGCAAAGATTCAAAAGAAGTTCAGTTGCCACATCTTTTTAAAAACTTCCATCCATGTATATCATGTTTCTTGTCAGTTTCTTTCTGATATCAGAGACAACCGTCTCCTAGTTTCGTTGGAACATTAGGGGACTTCTTCCTGCACCGGTGGAGGTGACACACCCTCCTAGTACACAAGAGCCTTAACGGCTCTCCGTGTGTCCTCTCCTAAAATACCCAGCTAAAGACAATTCTTCTAATCCTGGATTGAAATTTCTGTCCATTCACACATCCATTATTCACCTAGTGACCTTTTCTTAAGGTGGTGTTGTCCTGCTTGGACACAGTCCCAACACGTGCCCTATAATTTGGACAAATTGCATCACCCCGTCACACGTCAGAGATCCATCTTGTCCAAATATCAAACTATTCCTTGAAGCCATTAGTGCTTAGCAAGATATATACTGTCATATATATAGTTTTACCAAGGACCAATATGTGTAAAGGAGTAGAAGATAAGTGGGGATAAGATAAACGTGGGGTATTAAAACTTAACATCATGGCTACAGTGACACTTTGGTCACGTGTGTCAGTGTGTTGCTGCAGGTCAATTCATATTTTGCAGTAAACTTTCACAGGGATATGGCATGCATACGATAGTGTACGTCTGCATGCTATCATAGTATATTATCACAATGAGGTAAATGTGCTATATAGTGGGATGCACATGCTGTACATATGAACATAGTGGTAACTAGTATTTATTTAAAAAGGATCCCCATTAGCTGATACCAATGGCACCAGCTAGTCTTCCTGGGGTCCGAAATCAAGCACATTAGATTTATCACATACATACTATATACAAGATCATATATTTGTTACACTAATAACATTCAAATTTTCCAAACATATATAAATTTCACATTCATACACATCTTCCACAACCATTTAGCCTCAAGGCCCATCATCAGGGAAAAGCAACAAAAGAAAAACCATACATGACCAACACTGGACTATCATGATATAGTAGTACAAAGCGATGCTTCTACTGTCATGTAAATGTGTTATTTATCATATATGAGGAATGGAGTTGTACTGTTTGGACTTTTACCAATGCACTGGTGGAGGTGACACACCCTCCTAGTACACAAGGGCCTTAACGGCTCCTGTCATAAAATACCCAGCTAAAGACAATTCCTCTATTCCTGGATTGACATTTCTGTCCATTCTCACATCCATTATTCACCTAGTGACCTTTCTTAAGGTGGTGTTACCCAGCTTGGACACAGTCCCAACACGTGTCCCTATAATTTAGACAAATTGCATCACCCATCCTACGTCAGAGATCCATCTTGTCCAACCAACCCCCAGTTATTTGTCTTAAAAAAAAAAAAGGCCCCCAAAAAAAACAACAACTGTGCAAATAATTAAAGACACAGGCCTACAACCAGAGGTTTCCCGTTTCCCTCCAGAGCCCCAAAGGAGATTGAGTGTTGCGTTTCCAAATGGGCTGAATGTGAGACGGTATGTGCGCAGAGTAATGACAATACTACCGCTCGTGTGCAGCATAAAATATTAACAGAGGAACAAGTTTCGGTTGTGGCTGTAAATGTCTCTCTGTCTCTGCTGTCTCTCATCCAATAGCCACATAGTTGGGTTTGAAAAATACAGATTGCGCAACAGGATTCATCACCATCAACACCATAATGATCTGTTTTGAATATTGAATAAGAGTGTTGAAAGAAGGTGTAAAAAACGACACCAAAAGTCCACCCTGAACACCAGCTGTCACTCTCTCAAGGCCTCTTTATATTTATATATATAAAAAAAATGGTCATAGTGTGTGAGAAAAAGAATCGTTTGACAAAAAAGAAAAAAAAAAAATCACAAATATTTTGGTGCTCTTGAATGATCAACATTGAGCTTTAGACATTAAAAAAAAGTTGTCAAATTGCAAAAAATAAATAAATAAATAAATAAATAAAAAAAAGAAAAAATGGCATATTTGTTGATTTTGTGCGCTTTTACGCGCGACCCGGATGCCCAACTGGATATCCACATAAACTCAACAACTCTGTCACCTTAATGTTTCATAAGCTGTTTGGCAAATGATCGGTGACTTGACAACTGATCTACGTCAAAATCTCAAATATCTTTCCAAGAGAGAAAGAGAGAAAGCATATGGCACCAAACACCACCAATAAAAACCCCAAAAGTACCTCAATAAAAGCAAGAATAACCATAAACTCTCATTATTCACTCTTTTTTTTATGCTAAAAGTGCAACATGAGCCTATAAACTAGTGAGAGCTGGAGTCATTGACACCGTCCTGCAGTCAGACTGAGTTTCATGATGATGGCTCTTTGCAAGAGTCTATCGAAACGTGGCAAAAACGATGAACAAACACAGTGATTATAGGCAGGAAAAACCCAGAAAGAATCCAAAAAGACGCGTTCAACTCACCGTATATAGTCTGTAGTGTATAAATGTGCGCAAATGTGGAGTTTCTGCCCTCTTCTCCGCCTTTTCTACGCCGCTTTGAGAGCAGAGAAAACTTGCCAAACTAGTAGGACAGCAGCAGAATCTCTTCCGTGATTTAGACTTTTTTTTTTCTTTCCTTAAAACTTTTCCCCCTGACAAGTCAAAGGGCGTGTACCTGGAAGAGTGAGAGAGACACAGAGAGAGAGAGAGAGAAGGAGAAGTGGGAATGTGGAAGAGAAGCTTTAAACTCGCAGGAAAAAGGGAGTGAAAAGTGAATCAAAACACTTCTAGTTGTGTTTTTATTGGAATTATCTTTGGCTCACTTTGGCCAGCTGTTTCGCGTCATGTGTGATTTGAGCAGTTTCACGCCAACTAGGAAGGCTTGTGGCTTCATGTGCTGGGACGAGGAGACAGATAGAGGAGGGAGGAGGGATATATTACTTCATCTGCACAGGGCTCGGTGGCTTTCTAAACTATTTCACTTATTAAAGACATAGAAAAAAAACACACTTGGAAAGTAGGCCATAGCTCCATAATCTGACAATCCATTTTAGGGAGGATGTGCCTTTTTTTTTTTTTTTTTTACACATCTGTGTGTCTCATAGATGTGTTAAAGTGACACAAATTCAACAAAAGTGACAAACATGAACAAAATCATAGTTTTCAACTACAAAAAGACTGTTTAAACTGAAATTTGGCTGAAGCTTCTCCCAACTGATACTTTGGAAATTTGAGAGTTAAGAATCTAAAGTGAAAAAAACTCAGCCCGTTGTCATTCCCGGGGCGTGAAATACCAACGCTTTGTCACGGCAGTCAGCGTTACCGACACTGAAGGCACCCTTTAGTGTCGAGTATGAGACGCTAAAGGGTTAGATGTGTTTTGGTTTACCTCAAAATAAGGGCTGTCAAAGTTAACGCAAAGAAGATAGTAGCATCATATGAAACTAGAAAACCTAAGGAATCCATTGGTACCAACAATGTCATACTAGTTTTTTTCGCGAAGGGGGTTCAATAACGCTGCAAATTTATGCTAAATTTTTGCCATGAAAAACTGGCATGGCCATTTGCAAAGGCGTCCCTTGACCTCTGACCTCAAGATATGTGAATGAAAATGGGTTCTATGGGTACCCACGAGTCTCCCCTTTACAGACATGCCCACTTTATGATAATCATACGCAGTTTGGGGCAAGTCATAGTCAAGTCAGCACACTGACACACTGACAGCTGTTGTTGCCTGTTGGGCTGCAGTTTGCCATGTTATGATTTGAGCATATTTTTTATGCTAAATGCAGTACCTGTGAGGGTTTCTGGGTTTTGTGTTGTTTATTGATTTCCAATACATACATATATTTGCATAAAGTAAGCTTATTTGCCCACTCCCATGTTGATAAGAGCATTAAATACTTGACAAATCTCCCTTTGAGGTACATTTGAAACAGATAAAAATGTGTGATTAATTTGTGATTAACTATGGACAATCATATGATTAACCACGATTAAATGTTTTATTCGATTCACAGTCCTATTCAAAACATTAAGGACATGTTTACTCCAAAAGAGTGACGCCGAGGGGTCTGGTAAAGCGTCAGTATGTGACGAGTTGGAATGAGAACGCGTTGAGATACTACAGGGAGGGAAGTCAGTGTGGGTAGCAAAGGTGGTGAAAGAGGAAAAGCAGTCTTGCCAGATTCTTGACAGGGCTTTCAGGTATTTATTGTTTTTTAAATTCCCCTCCACAGATTAAATCTCACTACCAGTGCTTCTTTCTGTGTGAGAGATACACGCCTCCACACTCTGGGAAACCCACTCAGACATCCCTACACAGACGACGTACACGCTGCCAGCCTACATTCGATGTAGTGCCCTGTCTCTCACTGTAATGCTGCTCGCTGACTCATGTGCCCGCCACCGCTCCTCCCACGCTGGCACCTTTAGCATGCGTAATTTGGATACAAAGGTCACATTGTCTTATCTGTTGAAGGATCTGCGTTTTAAACATCAGCAGCGAGCGGTACCTTTCTCTCTTGTACAGAATTAAAACAGGCCTATAGGCTATAAAACAGCTGGGGAGGAAGCCAGCACGCATAACTCTGTCTAGACATCAGAATGAACACAAAGTGATCGTATAACACCGAGAATTAAACCGCTAAACAAGGACAATGCAATTAAACCGCAAAGCTCCCAAATGTCCCAAATATAATGGGATGTATTGGGTCCATTACGCAGTCCCCTGAGAGGCCTCCGTGACAGACAGTGAAGACCTTATGTTTAACGCTCGGACAGGCAGCTTTGTGCCGGCATTATGAAGCTCTATGGAACAAGATATGGTCTGGATGGTGTATTTGTGGCAGCGGGAACGCATATAGGATTACAGGCCCGTAAATCAAGGCTGTAATACGCTCCCGCTCAAATGCCTGGACATCATATAATGTGGTGAATGAATGACAGGAGACAGTGTTGGGTGGATGAGGGTTCAAGACAATGAAGCCTTTAATTCAAATGTTCCCCCACATTCAACAAATGGTTAACTAAAGAGTTACACATGTGGCACCGACTGGTGGAGTGATGAAAGAATTCAGATGCCTTTGATTTTTACAGTGTGACAGCTCCGGTCGAGTTGATCGGCGCTGCACAATCTGCTCAAAGAAAGCCACAGTTGACATGAGGAGACGGCGGCGGCGAGCTCTACTGACTGAAGCCTCCCTGCTTGCTCGCCAGTTTCCCAATCAGCTGCCAGAACTCGGAGAAAGTCAGCTCCCCGTCGTTGTTTTCATCCAGGGAACCCATGAGCTGCTCGATGGCCCCGGGGTCGCTGGCGTTCTGTTGGGTGATCACATCAGAGAGAAGAGACCCTGATCAATGCAACATCACCCTGAGCTGCAACATCAGCTACTCTGCAAGACTGTCCTGCCATCTAATGGTGGAGCGTAGTAATAAATAGCATTCATTCACAGCCACATGCACCTTTCTGATGCCTTCAAAAGCACATGTTTAATGTGTTTGATGATATGTTAAATATATTAGTGGACAACAATGGGAAATGATCACTTACAGTGGTCATTATAAAACACTTATTCAATCAGAATATGTTGAAAAATGTGCAATTAATACATTTTGCACAGCGTCTGACTTATTGCTCATGCCTGAATATTTCCAGGCTAGTCTCATTGAGACGCAATACAACATTATACTTACAAATTTTAAGTTAATTGGTGACTAGGGGTATACCGGGTATATATACCATATAAACCATATACCAGATGCTAAAAATACACATATGATAATATTGTGTAATAATCCAGCAGCGCCTCTTAAATCACGCTTTTGTACAGTTATGGTGACAGACCCTCTCTCCACCTCCCTACACTGGTATTTTGAGTGTAGTTAATTTGCCAAAAAAGAGACAAAAAAATCTGATATTGTGACAGACCTACTTGTGACAAATGTGATAATTAACTGAACTTTAACTGATTTGTCAGGTAAAATTATTAAACATTTGGCAGTTATAGCTTATTAAATATGGTATTTGCTTGCTTTCCTTCATTTTATATCACTGTTAAGTTAAATACATTATTTTCCCCAGATAAACTAAGTCATTTTAAGACGTTACTGTATGCTGGACATCATATAATGTTAATTGAAGATGGGAAATTGGTTTTATTTTTTACATTTCATACACATTAATATACAATGAAGTAATGGGAAAAAGATAACTGATAGATTAATAAAGAAAATTATCTTCAGCTGCAACTCTAGTATGTTGTTTTGTATGTTGCAGCATGAGACCTCATAATGACATGTCATACACTGAAACAGAGCATAAAAACATGCACTGAATTGGAATATAAAAAGTATATAATCACAATATTCGATGAAATATACACATATATTGTACATTTTACATGCTGATGATGTAGATATTTCATATGGGCTACCCAGGACATGATGAAGTGACATCATGCTCAACTTTGAGAAAGTAATCTGTAAAACTAAAGATGAGGGTCACAGCTGAGTTATATGTAAAAGCAATACACCTGCAGTAACATGTCTGAATAACAGAGCAGAGGCTTCAGACACGTTGCATCATAAACTACAGTTTCTTTGATAAATGTTATCTGTAGGTGCTCAGAATGCAGATAGAAATCATCAGGCAAAGTGTCTCTGAACAACGTCTGAGACTTACCTTGACATAGTTGGGCAGCTGAGAGGTCACCAGGTTTTGGAACTCGTCTTTGCTCAGGGTGCTGGAGGATCCGTCTTTCCCAGCGTAGTTCTTGAATTGGGTGACGAGGGTGCAGATGGCGGCTTCCATGATGGTTTGTGCTGAGACCTGAGAAGTGAATATAGAGAGTAAAACCTCAACAAACATCTTTCACTGCAGATATTAGTCAGAAAAACAGTGGCCGTGGTCTCACCTTTTTGTGTCGAGATGCTGTGCGATGTGTTACTAAGAACCTCGTCCCTCCACTCTGACCATCACCTCCCTCAATATATACCCTTCATCTCCGTCCACTGATGCACACATCAGCGGAAAACCTGCCCTTTTCTCCCCCATCCACCAGGCCGGCCTTATCTCGGCTTGATTTCCACTAAAAGCTGCACATAAACACACACATGAAAAAGAAAAAAAACTGCCACTCTGTCCTACAAAGGGCAAATTTGTACTGATGATAGCACAAAAGCCATTTCCAGTGTGTCTGCAGAGCAAGGATCTCTGTCAGGCCGTTCTAATCAAGCCACTGAATCATGCATGCCTCAGCAGTAATTGGTTTATACAAAACATGACTGCAATAATGTGGCATTCAGGACAACACACTGTCTTTGTCAGGAGTAAATGTGTGTGGAAAAGAAAGAAATCCTACAGAGGAAAAGTACAGAAACACACAGAGATGCTTGTAGTATTCAAAGAACGACGAGCTCTCTTTGCAGTTTCATGATCGTTCTCAGTCGTTGCTTCCGTTCTCGTTCATCAGCAGCATATTAGGTCAGGTGGTTCATGTATCCTGTGTAACAGGCTAAGAGAGAGTTCGTGCCGGCGAAAGAGTATTTAATCTAGATGTAAATATTTTAGTTTGGCCTTATAGGTGTGATAATAGATGCCTGTCATGCCAACACGTCCACTTCCCGTCAGAGAGTGAGTCAGACAGCAAGTCACACGTGGTCTGGTATCATTGTACATTTTTCAGTACTTAAATAGAAGCAGGGGATATTTTCTGTGTACGGCTGTCAATCGATTAATCCCAAATGAATCACACATTTTTTATCTGATACTGAAACTGCAGCCCAACAGGCAACAACAGCTGTCAGTGTGTCAGTGTGCTGACTTGACTATGACTTGCCCCAAACTGCATGTGATTATCATAAAGTGGGCATGTCTGTAAAGGGGAGACTCGTGGGTACCCATAGAACCCATTTACATTCACATATCTTGAGGTCATAGGTCAGGGGACCCCTTTGAAAATGGCCATGCCAGTTTTTCCTTTTCCTTGTAAGTTTGGAGTGTTATTTAGCTTCCTTACCGGCAAGCTCGTAGGACATGGTTTATACCAATGGATTCTTTAGGTTTTCTAGTTTCATATGATATCAGTATCTTCACTCTAGCTTTAAAGCTGCATTTAGCGTTAAAGAAATGTGTGGTGTTTAAACAAATTTGCATTAAAGCGTTAACCTTGACAGCCCTGATTCTGTGGTATTTGTTTTTATTGTCTCGATATAATAAATGAATCAACTGGAACATTTCAATGGTGAAAAATTTATTGAACTTAACACTGACTTCCTAAAAGAGGACATAACTGATGATGAACAAAATTAAAAAATTATCCAAATTTTTCAATTACATTTTGTCCAGGGATCAATTACATGCACATCTGAGCCAGGTCCTACATTAGCCCTACTGTTGTCCCACAAAGACAAAAAACACTTCTCAAATATTGATTCATCTGTTGAAATTAAGCTTTCCTCCGATCCCTTTGGTCTAAAAAATAAAAAGTTCCTCTGTGCAAACAGCAGAGAACATTTAACACAACTCTGTTCATATGTAAACCCTGTGACATTCATTCTCTGCCCTCTAGACAAGCAGTGTAAACTTGTTTTCTTCTTCATCTCGCAGAAGCAAATTAAATCCAAGACCTCTTGTCCAATCTACGATATTCCTAATAATAAAGGCACGTAAGCAGTAGCTGGCAAACTAAACTTCTGAACAGCAAAGTAACCATTTTCACATTCAATGTGTAAGTATGGCCTAAGACAAAGTGTCGCTAAAAAGAAGGAAACAAGTTGCAGTGTACCGACAGAATAACAGAATAAATAAACATGAAAAGCTTCTTTCAACCGCTGAACAATGAGAAACAATCACAATGTGTCGACTTTAACTTCACATCCACCTAAAGAGGGGAAAACTTCTTGACTGAATATGAATCAAACCCTAAAGCAAAAAAAGAACTTAAACATCTAGCCAACGCTGGAAAGCAGTTCTGAAACACTTAAAGTACCTTGCTTTGCTTTTCTGTCTGGCTCATTCACCTTAAAATTGGGACAAAAATGCAGCAGCTTCCTCATTTTGCTATTTTCTTGCACTAAATAAATTGTACTATATCACGTGTGTGCATGTCAGTTAACATCAACCTGGCACATTAACTTTATACTTTTGACTCTCTGGGATACCCAGTATATGTAGATCATGTGTTGGAGGTCCCCATGGCTACATTACAAGAAATATTAAAGAGAAGTAATGGTCAAAAAAAAAACAACAGAGAAACTTTGCTGTAAATGTGAATGTTTTTGAAAAGTGCTAAAGTGGTTTTAGCAGTCATAAATGTAGCTACTATGGCTATCACTTTGTCCTATTGCTTGTTTTTTAATTCTTTTTTTCCCCAAACCGGTTCCTGGTTGTTCGGCACATCTGCTGTCAACTGACAGTTGGTTAGTCGGAGGATGAAAAGTCCTTCAGATGTAGAAAACCAAACGCTCAGGGGCTCTCAAACACCACTGCTCTCTCTGTGTGTTTGTGTGTGTGTGTGTGTGTGTTGGCTCAAATGTACCAAAGAGCTGCTGACTCAAAACTGGTCTGACCTGATCTGATTCTTATCACTGAAAGAACCAGGATCCTCATCCACTGGGATTGGACAGCTACACTGTGACTCCAGGCAAATGGTATCTTCAAAAAAAAAAAAAAAAAGTCTCAGCATTTGTCTTAACCTGCTCGGAGTGACGTCAGGTCTGTCTTCACACCGTCACATGACAGAGAGGTATTTAGCTGACAACTTATATAATACTATATGGATTGTAAGAATATATTTAATGGTGCTCAACGGAATTATTTCTGCAAATACCATCTCCTTAAAGCCCAGTTTTCTTTGAGTGATCTAAATATTTTCAGTTTGAATTTACAGGATGAGTTGCAACATGCACTACATATTGAGAAAACACTATACAGCAGAGGAAAACCCACAAAACACGTTACTGAAGGACTTCGCATTAGGAGGCATGACCTGACAGAGGTAGGTAACAACAACTAAGTCCAAAAATGACAAGTCTAGCTTATAATTAAAGACTCCGAGGGGACACGTTTATGAGAGGCACGACCACTCTGTACCAGAAGCTACTACAATTACAGCTCAGAAGAGGAGAATGTAGGCAAGAAATGTCCTATAAAACCATATTTCCATCTTTGTTTATTTAAACTGTGGCGGCGAACTTCCACAGGGCTTCCCGTTCAAACTCCTCCATCTCCTCCTCCAGGGAGTCGTCGTCCCCGCGCCCGCCGTCCTCCAAAACGTCCACCATGTCCTCCAGGATGTCCGCCACGTCCTCGGCGAAGTCGCTGAAAAGAACCCTGTCGTGGATGAAGCCGCCGTCCTCGAAGAACTCGGCGGTCAGCTTCCTGATCTTGTCCTTGCTCTCGGGTGAGGAGCCTTCGAGCTTGCTCAGGTAGCCCTCCAGCAGCTCCTCGAACTCGGGCAGCTCCACCGGGTAGAGCCCCTCCTTGGCGGCGCAGTCCTCCACGGAGGTGCAGCCCAGCTGGGGGCGGATGTTGCGCCTGAGCTTCTGCTCCTGGTCTCTCCAGAAGTCGCTGTGCTTGTACTGGTGAGGTTGGCGGGGCTGCTGGTGGTGGTGGTGGTGCTGATGCTCGTGCTGATGATGATGGTTGTGGGAGTTCTTACCAGGCTCGCTGTGCCACGGTTTCTCCTTCCTCCTCTCCTCTCTGTCCACTCTGCGCTCGTCCTTCTTCTTCTCCCAATCGTCCTGGTGTTTCCTCCAGGCCTCTTTGTGAGAGTTTTGCTTCTGGGACTTCCACTCCTTCTCCTTTTTCTCCTCTTTGTCTCTCCATCCTCCCTCCTTGCCGTGCTTCCAGTCTTTCTCTCCTCTCCACTCTTTCTTTTCATCTTTCTTCCAGTGGTCGCTATTTTTGCCCTTGTTCCCTTTCCACTTGGTTTCCTGCGGCTTCTTCTTCCCCCACCTCTCCACTTGTTCAGAAAGCTTCTTCTGGATCTCCTCCAAATTGTCCCTCACTCGTCTCCTGTTGCCCCCGTCTTTCTTCATCCCCTGCAGCCTCTTCTTGCTCTCTTCCAGGAGCCCTTTCTGCCTCTGGAGTTCTTCCTTCAGACGTCCTCCCTCATGTGTGTCCTTCCTCTTCTCAGGTGCAGCTGCTTTCTGGTCGCTCTGACCATCTTTGTCACCGGGCTGAGGGGCTGAGCTCGAGGTAGCAGGGGGCATTTCTTGATCAGCTGTGAAGGATTCAAGAAATCAAAGTTAAAATGGGTTTTTACACGTATAAACGTTTTTTATTGCCAATGTGTGAACAGGTTGTAACCTAACCTAAAAATGAGACCTTCTCTGATTTACAGAGGTGGAGCCATCTACCACTCTATTTAGCAGGGAAGGGTACAGACTATCAAAATGAACATCTCACCTAGGTACTTGTATATATTTCAGTGTCTTCCTATCGGTCTACCTAGATCGTTTTTTAACTCTGTTGACAGTGTTATATCTTCATTCATCTGGGCCGGTAGGCACGCGAGAATTGGTAGAACACTTCTACAGATGAACAGGTCGCTGGGCGGGCTGTTTACCTAACCTCCTTGGTTACTACTGGGCAACCAACGCGCACAAGATCATGCTTTGGTTCCCTCTATCTCGTGGCAGTTGGTATCAGATTGAGGCTGACTCCTGCACTTCCTCCTCACTTCAAGCCCTGGCTTGCAGCACCCTGTCCCTCTCCCCTTCGCAATACACGTCTAACCCCATCGTTATCGGTACTCTAAAAATTTGGGCACAGATTAGGCGGCGCTTTGGATGGCTTACTCTTCCTCAGGCGACCCCTATGTGCAATAATCATCTGTTCTTACCAGCTGGAATTGATCCTAGATTTACTTCGCTGGAGAGGAAAGGCATCCACTGCCTGGAAAACTTGTATACACACAACCTGTTTACCAGCTTCCATCAATTGCGTGTTGCTTTCAGTTTAGGGAGCTCCGACTTTTTTAGATACTTTAAGCTACGTAATTTTGCTAGAACTCACTCCCCCCCCAGTTCCCCCAGATCCCACCCCCCAAACAGGCGAAGACTTGGTGCTTAAAGCCAGAACCTTATCCAAGGGCCACATCTCCTACTTCTATGACCTCTTATCACCAGCAGATGAGTCAATTGTTTTTTGATGCGGTCTCAGAAATCGTAGCGATTAAAATCCCCCCATTCCCTCATGTAGCTATTTTTGGTAGACCTCCAGACGGAATCACTACAACTACTATCCAAACTAACATAACTGATATTATTCAATTATATTTCGTTGACTTAACGGCCACACGTGTCACTGTAAAACAAGTAATTTCTGATTCTTACAGAGAGTCCCTTTAACTGAAATCAAAATATAACAGCCCAGATTTAATTCTACATTAAATGATGTGATTCACTTCATCATACCTGTGAGCTGGCTGAGTTCGGTCACCCTGGACCTCAGACTCTCCAGCTCTGTCTTCAGCTCAGGCAGAGATGACAGCTCTTCCTTCAACTTCACGTTTTCTTTTTCCAGATCTGCTCTACCCTTTTCATCACCGCTCACTGCGACTGCCGTCAGTGCTGAGTCGAGTTCTTCTTTCTGAGACTAAACAAATAAAGAAAAATAGCGACGATCACAATGCAGACAAGTGTTGTTGTCAAAGCCAGGATGTGCACATCTTGGACAATAATCAAAAAATGTTTATTGAAAACATGCTGTCTATATATTGCAGTGCATTAGATCATCATGAAATGATAAAATGACATCATTAACATCAATGTAACCGGTATACTGACCCGTAGTTGAGCCTCTAGCTCAGCGATTTGCTGGTTTTCCTGTGTCAGTTTATCCAATAGCTCTTTCATATCCTGTGGATCACTGCTAAGCCAGTCCTGGATTGAAAAATCATTGGCAAATGAATAAAACACATACTTTTAAATAATCTTATTTAGCATGTGTCTTTTAGGTTTTAAGACTCACTACAGTATAGACACTGAGATTGAGTTGAGTGGAGTGAGAGACGGCAGGAACAGACCTGGCTTTGTTCTCCATCACTCAGTTCAGAGGCGTCGAAGTCACCTGTCAGATAAGAAAACAACACATCTTTCAAATCCAGTCTTACAACAGGCATTCTTATTGACACACGGCTGCCAAGATGTCATACAACCGCATATATAAGATACCTTTGTTGTGAAGGGCATTCTATGAGCTCAGGCACTACCTGTACACAGAAACTGTTTATTTAAAAGAGATATCTTGCAAGCAAATTGCCAGCAGTGGTTTAAGTTTCCCCTCAACATCCAGTGAGTCCTTCATAACCGTGATGAAGAGTGTTATTGTACCATTCAGAATGCGTGTTATTTGCAATTTTCTGCTGCCGCTGCATGAAGTGTCAGGCCAGATAAGTGCTTGGACGAGCTGTTGAGCGTTAGCCAGCTAGCGCAAAAGCTTACACTGCTGTCTCATCTGTAGTACTGGACCTACCATTATCCAGGTCATAGAGGAAACCTGTTGACATAGTAGAGCTTAGTCAACAAGATCTAAAAACAGACATCTATCTACTGCTGACAGCTGCGGATAAATGTGATTATGTAATTTGTAAATACTGACATTGTCAAATTAGAAAAATGTGCAAATTTTTGACAGTGGTTACGACAGGTGTAAACAGGTGCACAGATCCTCAGATAACATAAGCATATTTATTAGGTAATAAATACGATAAACATGATTTCAGTCTTACTGTTAATGACTGTGACTGTGAACAGAAGTAGTGCCTCTTACTGTGTCGGACGATGAAAAGCAGAAGCAAGCGAGCAGGCTCAGTTGTGTGCTAGAGGAACTCACCTGAGAGGAAGAGGGAACCTAAGAAGAGCAGGATCAGAGAACCCACAATGCATTTGTTCAAGGAGAACCACGGCTTTTCCGCCTTCTTCTCGGCCAGCCTGAACTCCACTTCCTCTTCCTCGTCCTCCTCATCTGATGTCCTCGGGACATTCCTCCTCCTCAGTCCTTCGTCAAAGCCGCTCGTGTCACCAACGCCGCTTATGTTGCCAATATCGAAGCTGCTGGATGCTACTACGGGAGGGAGAAATATAACAAGAGGAAGAAGACATACTGAGACATGAAAAAGCAACGCAGCAGAGGACCGTCACATTTTACAATGTATTCTTGAGAAATGACACCGAGCTTAAAGTTAAACCATGTGTATTTCAACTGTGGCCCAGAGTCAATTCAACAAATCACCTCGACATCTTTGACTACAAAAGTGTCAGGAATCATAATTATCTACTGGCAGACTGCCTCAAGCAAAATACCAAAATCTAAGCGAATACAAAACAACAGTGTGTAAACAGAAAGAAGTCGGTGCTGCTCGTGGAAATGGATGACATTTTCCTCACTAAATTACAACAGTAATTTCATGCATGGGTGTTTCTTCATTTTCTCAGCAGGGTGTTCGCCTTCTTGTCACACTGATAAATCACTTTCCAGATGCTGGCGTGACACAGACAAGAAACATGTTAACCAATTCTTCTGCAAGAGCCTTCTCATTTTCTGCTTCTATTGACTAGTGCTGATTTCAAAGAGCGGTAAACCGCTTACATTGCACAAGGCTGTGTTACCAGCGGGGCCTAAGAACCCCCAGGGGCCCACAAAAAACCCAAGTTCATTGTGTTGTAGCTTGTTTGTGGTAATATGACAAATTGTAACTTTGTTTGGGGTTTAAGCGCTTTTACAGTATAAACTGGAATGATAAGGGCCTTAAAACAGGTCCTGCTTTATTACCTCATATCGAGGCCTCTGTCTTGAGGAGGAGGCCTCTGCCAAATCTAGATTAAAGGCCTCATTATTTCAGCCGATATTGTGCTCATATGGTGCATATTCTCAAATCAGTTTGTGTCTAATCGTATATTACCACACAGCACATCTGGAGCCGTGTATTATTCCACTAGAGAAAAACTGTATACAATAAACAGAGATTGAGAGGAAATATTTGTTTCACTTGTTTTCTTCTATGGCATTTTCTTGTTTCATTATATCCTTCCTGTCTGGAAATTGTTTTGTTATACTATTAAGGTTTCTTTTGTTGTTTTTTTGCTTTTGTCCAGCCAGTAGCAAAACATGAGGATGGGGATGCACTTGGATGCAGACAGGGGCAGATTTGAGTGATTTTGGAGCCCCAGGCAAACGCCGTCTTGCTCTACTTTTCATCCTCTCTAACTGGGAATGTTGGTATGTTTGGGAACATTTGGGAATGTTTGTCTATTGCCTGATTTATCATGCTTGAATCATCATAAGTATTCGTGTAGATTGATCCCATACCTTCTTCTTCTCTCTCATACTGAGTTACTGTCTCAGAAGGCTCCATCTCCTCCTCCTCCTCCTCCATCTTCTCCTCTTCCTCTGCCTCCACTGAACCAACAGTCTCTGGTGCAGGACTCTCATCGATGGGGCTTTCTGTCACCAGGCTCTCTGGGACTTGACTTGGCGGCTCTGCGCTCTCTGGAACGAAGTCGATATCGGCTTCAACATGAGAGGGAGGATCAGTGGCTGTGAGGGTCTCTGTGGGGATGTCGACCTCAGGTTCAGCAGTGAGGACAGGACTCTCCTCGCGAAGCAGCCCGATATCAGCGGGCGTATCAAGCGCTTGTTCTGTAGTGACGGGGATCTCGGTCAGAGGAGGAGCAGAGCAGAACTCCTCGGGTTCGGCTGACAGGAGATCAGCAGCAGGAATATCAAACGGAGCCCCCATATCAATGTTGGTGACGAAGGGTATGGCTCCCAGGGGCTCGTTGTCACTGGGGGAGCTGGTTACAATGTCATGGATGACTGGAGGCTGACTCTCCAGGTCAAGGTCTAGAGGATCAAGAGGATCAAGAGGATCAAGAGGATCAAGAGGGCTGGGTGGGAGGGGACTCATCCGGGTTGGACTAGACGGGATGGGACCCTCACTGGACTCCGGAGAGGTCTCTTGACACACCTAGAAATTAGGGCAGTAAAGTTATCTGTGAATACCTTTAAATCATCCTTTCTGTGACCTTCATTGCAATCAAGGTGTTATTTTGAGATAAAGTGCCATGATTTTTTTTTAAGCGCATCCATTTTCCCTCAGCCTGTATTGTCTACAGTACTTCTCTTTCATTTAATTACTTCCTATGCTGCTCAGAGTGATGATTTCAAAAGAACAGGTCTTAACTTCTCAAATTATATTGGGCGTAGGCACTGGCTTATTAAGACTGAGCAGTGGTGGCGCCAGAAATGTTCTTTTGCTGGTTTAATGGGGTTGCTCCACTTATCAGGGGAGGGTGCTCTGAAATTTAGGGTTTCCCATTAATGTGCCGTGTTTAATTTCAATTTAATTTCTACCCCTGGCCCACACACGCTGTACCTGCTTCGCGAAAGTTACAATGTCATTCTGTGTTAAAAACAAGGCGGCATATTCAGCTCAAGGGATGTAGATGTAAGGTTCACAAGCCTGCCTACGCAAACACACCTCAACATAAAATTTCACACAATTATGCCTCAATTATGACAGGACTTGCACACCAGCAGCAAGCAACAGGCAGGTTTGTGCACAATTCCGTCTCAGATTCTGAGATCAAACTCATACTGCCTACCAACTCAACCAATGAATCAACAGTATTCCCTTCCCTATGTTATATGAATGAGCATTGCATAGTGTTAATGACTGACCGTGGTGTTCAACGAGAGAGCGAGACTGGTGTAAACAGCTGTTTCTATGCGCCTCCCCCTGTTGATTTTGAGTGATTATCGTGAATGCTCTGATTAATAAATGTAAATAAATAATGCTTTGTTTGTGATGACAGTGTAGTTTAGTCTTAATAGCTAACACCCGTTGTCCATTGTGCTCCAGGCACTGTGGATTTCAGATGCGTTCTATGACTTTTTCTCTCCTCCTAACTAACCAGAAACTCATGTGCATGCACAATTTGACTCTCACAAACACACTCAATAAAATGTATTCTAAGGAATTAAACAATAAAAATTATAAATAAACCACAGAAATAAACCCAAGCCCCTCCCTGGTGCCGCCAATGAGACTGAGGCAGTATTCCAGTCACCTTACTGAAAACACTAGAGCTGCAACGATTAATCGATTATTTATTAACTATTAAAGTAATTGCCAACTATTTTGATAATCTATTAATCGGTTTGAATAATTTCTTGAAGAAAAAAAAGTAAAAATTCTCTGATTCCAGCTTCTTAAATGTGAATATTTTCTGGTTTCTTTACTCCTCTATGACAGGCTTTGGGAAAGACTGATCGACCCTTTTCACCATTTTCTGACATTTTATAGACCAAACAACTAATCGACTAATCGAGAAAATAATCGACAGCTTAATCAACAATGAAAATAATCGTTAGTTGCAGCCCTAGAAAACACATCACACTCTACTGAGGCTACTTTCAGTGTACCTCCACATTTCACCCTGTGTGGTTATTAAACATACGGGTGCAAAATGTTAACTGTAGAAGGAGCTTCTTGATTCTGAAGTACAGGTAACAAAGGCGGGTTATATAAATTTGATGTTATAGATCTGAAAAGTGTTCTATCAAACTTGACTGCACCTATGCTAGAAATGTTTTATTGTCGCGTTGTCTGTGTGTGTGGGCTGTAAGCAAATACATCAGGCTGGTTATAACAAGGTAAATATGCAGTAGAGGGATTTTGACGTTGTTTAATTGTCTAATTTATGCCTTCACTGGATTAATGCTTAGTTTACTGTGTACCAACCTGATGGCCTTCTTCAGACAGGACAGTTTCTACTGGAATGTCACTCGCAGCAGCTCCTGAAACAACATTCACACAATGTCAAATCTAAAAATATCAATCAAAGAAAACATTTAAAAAAAAGCAACCTGTTATGCCTTATAAATGTCGATTCATTTCACAACCCGAGCCAGTTGCCTCAGACTTGTCAATACCTGTCACATCCTCAGAGAGACTCGGGGCGTCACCCAGGCTCTCGGTGCCGTCATCCACCGGCCCGACATTCTCAACAGCAGCTTCCTGTGGAGTCAGAAGATGCATGGAGATTAATCTTCCTACAAAAGCTTACATTAACACCTACAGTACTCCCGTTAGCAACACTGCCCTTGAAATTTACAGCACAGGCATGCATGCACCTGCACACAAGCCTGGCCTAGGAAACATATTCATTTTTCCCATTAATCACCTGTCACTGTAACTGAATCGTGGGATTTTTTAACTTGTATCAATAAAGTAGACGCTGAGTCGGCTTTCTCCCGTAATGATTTTTGAAATACTTGATAATAGCAGCTACAAGTTACAGCTAGACTTACATTTAACAACCATAAATGTCGAATGTGATGTGTTGACATATGTGATATATATACTCAGCTGTCATATTTAATATAATTTCAGTGATGAAATATTATCTCAGTATAATAAAACTAAAATGGAAGCTGTATGTATGCATGTTTGTCCTTCGAGTTTCTTGACAACCGTTCATCTGATTGACTTCTCACTTGGTGTGTGTATTGCTGAGGACCCAAGGAATGGTAGTGTGAAGTTGTTTGGATGAACGGATCTCGAGAAAGCTGCAAATGTTTCAAAAGTCGCTTAAAGGGTCATTTAATTGCTGTCTTGTAATTGCTTTGCCCCATGTTGTCCATGTACATTTGTCTTTTTTGATATATTTACTGAATTGTTATTGTTGTTATTATATATATATTGTCCTAATTGTTTGTTATCACTATTATTTAGTCATATTATCTCTTTATATTAATCTTGTCTCTAGGTGGAGGCTTCAGATAAGCCCAGTGTTTTTTTTTTGCCTCTTCCTGCACTGTATGAACCATCCAGACGCCTCAGGTCATCTGGATCAGGTCTGCTTAGTGTCCCCCAGAGTCAAAACTAAACATGCAGAAGCAGCGTTCAGTTTTTATGCACCAAATATTTGGAACAACTCTGAGTTCTTTTAAAGCAAAGCTTAAAACTTTCTTGTTTGCTGCTGCCTTTTATTAAATCAAATAATGATCTTATACTACACTATAACGTTTACTCTTGTGTGTTATCTATTTTAGCTTCAATCCTAGCTTTTATTTTTTAGCTTGTTTTTATTTTCTAATATTTAATGTTTTTATAACTGTTTTAATTATGTCTTAATGTTCTTTTGCACTTTGTCGCAATGTTCTTGAATGTTTATGTAAAGCACTTTTAATTGCCCTGTTGCTGAAAAGTGCTCTACAAATAAAGCTGCCTTGCCTTGCCTGTATCATTCATTTATTTATTTGTTTGTTATGTTGTATAGTCTTAAATTGTGCAAAACAAATAAACAAAATAAACAAATAAACAAATAAACAAATAAACCTACCTCTGGGGAGAGGAGTGTCCAGCTGTTGGTGGAGGAGCCACTGCTGCTGCCTGTGCTGTTGCTGTTGTCAGACATCGCCCTCTTCAGGCTTTACGTGGGCACAGCACTGTGCACACTCAGCTTTCTGGCTTTTCTGCAGACGACGACAGAAATGTCTTTCACTGAACATCCCTCATGCATGCATACACTACACATCATGTCTTGTGGGGAGTTAACATGCATCTAGATGTAATAATCTGACTGGTTATTAGTGTCAATATAGGTAGGCTAAATGTCAAATATGCATAGCTCTGAACATGCACACAAAATGACTCATTTTCTGCAATATTTTTTGATGGTGACTATGCAAATAGTAGTCTAAGAGGACACACTTGTGCAGATTGGGAGCTCACACACACACATACACACACACATAGGGGATAAAGACCAGATTGTCGTTGATACAAGTTATGTAACGGTGTGTTGGCATCCATAATACACTGCTGCGTAGCTAAAAAAAAGGATTTAATCAGAATAAACAGCTTGTTTTCATCATTCATTCACATCCAGTCAAATCTGTGTTGGCAGTTAAAATGACCAAAAATGGTCATTGATGCAGACACGAAGCAAACAAACGTTAATACTCACCTGTCGACAACACTATTAGCTTCAGTTTAACATACACATGTATATATTTAAAACACACAGCATTAAGGAGGCTAATAGTTGTCGTAGCAACAGCAGTTCAGAGCTCAGTCATCATGGTAAACAAAGGATGGCAGGCTGAGTATTCCCACCTCTCCTTCCGCCTTCTCACAGGGCCCAGCTGCTCGGGAACGCTTTAAAAACACCTGCTAGACTCTTATCACATCAAACACAGAGAAGATTATTTACCAAAGTTGTTAAACACCTCAGTTGTTTGCTGTTTTTCCCTTCAAAACGTGTTGTTTTTTAAGTAAACGCTCTTCTCTCTTCCAGTGAACTTGGGAACTTTGGGAATTCCAAGCTGCGTCACGTCGAACAACGCGCCTCTCGTCCAATGAGATTTCAGCACAGCCTGCGTAAGTCCCGCCCCCTGATCCGAGGCTTGACCAATCAAGTAGAAGGCGCCTCTCGTCCAATGGGATTTCAGCACAGGCTACTTAGCTCCCGCCCCCTTAACCGAGAATTAACCAATCAGGTAGAAGGCATCTCTCGTCCAATGGGATTTCAGCACAGCCTCCTGAGCTACCGCCCCCTGAACCGACTCTGGACCAATCAGGTAAGAGAGTGTGATGTCAAGAACTTGATTGACGCACGCAGGTGAAAGTAGCAGGTGATGAGCAGCACAGATCCTTCCCTCTGGTTTATAATAATAATACAGCTTCATGTGTGAACCTAACCCCTCAAGATGCATGCGTGCACACATATATATATATACTCAGAAGGGGGAGAGGCTATAGCAGGACCAGCTGCACACTGACACGTCTGCAGAGTTATATTTGCACTGTGGTACTTACCAGACTGGACAAACCCTTCTACTCAGGTTGCTCCAGTGTGCACATCGATTTCATCATCTGGCTCTCTTTTTCTTTAAAATTAGAGTCTGTTAACTGTTTTGTCTGTGATAATCACATTTAAGTTAACACCTCTATATATCTGAAATCAGAATCCAAACACATATTAAAGAGAATTGGAGTCTGTGGTTATTATTATTATATATATATTATTATTATTTATTTTATATTTAGATTGCAGTGGTGAAAGGAAGACTCAAATCCTTTACTTCAGTAAAATAATGGTGAAAATACCACAGTGTAAACCTTCCCCAAAATGAAAAAGTAAAAGTATGGCCTCTCATAGTATTGATTTATTATGATGTATAAGAATAATTTTAATTTTTGCATCTGGTCAAGGTGGTTTAATCTTTAATCTAAAATGACCATATTTTGTACGTGACATCTGGAAACAATATGCAAATTAACTAGTAACTGTCAAATAAATGTAGTTTTGTAGGAGATCTTTTGTTCCAGCAGCGGTCAGATTTTTTAATGAACATTTTTAGATATGGCCTAGATCCATGGTACCTCTCAGCTGTTGATTATGTCTCAAAGGGCTTCAGACAATGAAAGCAGATAGGGTAAAACAAATATGGTAACTGCTAAAACATATCAATAATAATAGAAGTGGTAAAATGGTAGGACAAGCTGATAAAAACAAATATACAGTATATATACATAAATGTGTATAAATGTACACATGCGTCCAGAACAAAACAGTGGAAATATCTGTCACTGTTATGTAATGGCATTAAAGCATATCATGTTTGAATTGTGTTGCATACTTTTTTTTTTTTTTTTTAGGGTTCTCTTTTTAAAAAAAATAATTTTTTTTTAATATATTTTATTAAACAAATTCAAATTTACAAACAACATGGCTCATAGATCATTGCATTCAAGTAAAAAGGACAAGGTGCATACAGAATAACAACAAATAGAATATGTAAAATTATACATGAAAATAAGAGATGAAAATAATAATAAATTAAATTAAGGGCTAAGGCTGTACATGTAATTCGTATTCTTATATTATACTAAGAAGTTTCAATGCATTTTTTGTTTTGCATACTTTCCTTGCAGGAAGTTATTATGTACTATGTTTTTTCTCTTCTATGCTGACCAATCAGAAGTCCCTGTAGCGATTACATAGATTTCCAGCGACAGACTGAACTGACCAATGGGATGAGAGTTCTGCAGACGGATTGACCAATGGGATGAGAGTTCTCCAGACGGATTGACCAATAGGATGAGAGGAGGTCTATTTGAACGGAGCAAAGCGGGCTAGCAAACATTCGAGAGGGAAACAAAGAGGGTGAACGTGTTTCTACTGTTGGACAAGAAAACCTGGATTAATTGACTTTTTTCTCATCAGTATACTTTGGCAGTCATATAAGGTACCTTTTGAAACCCAGTTGGTTGCGTCACACAACAGCAAAAACATAGTTTTGACGTTTACGTAAGTTGTCAAGACAACGCTTGTTCTCGGCTAACTTGTTAGCTTGACCGTTAGCCACACGAAGTACAACTTGCTGTCACGTTGTCCACTAAAGTATTCGTCTAATTTACCTCATTTCTGAGTGTGATTGATGTCTAATGTTAAACAAATCTCTCTCCAGCAGGTCTCCGTCATCATGTCTAACAAACAGATTTACTACTCTGATAAATATGACGATGAAAAGTACGAGTACAGGTGTGTATGGCTCATGTTTATCCGCTTTCTAATGTCACTTTGTCAGCATGTCAACGCTGTTTTATGTTTTATAACGATTTTAGCAACGTGGCATTGCACAGAAACAGTTATGTTTTTATGCACCAAATATTTGGAACAAGCTCCCATCATTATCTGGTTTAATAAAAGGCAGCAGCAGCAAACAGGAACGTTTTAACCTTTGATTTAAAATAACTGAGTTGGAGTTGGTCCTGCAGGTTTCTGGGAGCTTGTTCCAGATATTTGGTGCATAAAAACATAACTGTTTCTGTGCAGTGCCACGTTGCTAAAATCGTTTTAAAAGCTCCAACTCTGAGTTCTTTGAAATCAAAGCTTCTAACTTTCCTGTTTGCTGCTGCCTTTTATTAAACTAGATAATGATCTTATATACTGCACTAGAGCTTTTACTCTTGTGTGTTATACTCTATTTTAGCTTCTATCCTAGCTTTTATTTTTAGCTTGTTTTTATTTTCTAATCTTTAATGTTTGTATAACTGTTTTAATTATGTCTTAATGTTCTTTTGCACTTTGCCTCAATGTTCTTGAATGTTTATGTAAAGCACTTTGAGTTGCCCTGTTGCTGAAATGTGCTATACAAATAAAGCTGCCTTGCCTTGTAACATGATACGTCATAATAATGTTCATCTAGTGCATTAATCTTATGTTAATATTTCCTACAGGCATGTAATGCTACCCAAAGACATTGCAAAGCGGGTACCCAGGACTCATTTGATGTCAGAGACCGAGTGGAGGAACCTGGGGGTCCAGCAGAGCCAAGGATGGGTTCATTACATGATTCACCAGCCAGGTATTTAATGTTGTGTCTAGGGATAACGGTCTTCTAACAACTTAACAAAGCAGTCATAACTCTGTGTCTTTCTGATTATTAATGTTTCCTTGGTTCCCCTCTATTACTTGATGGGACCACTGGATGGAAAATAGGCTTCGTAACCTGTAGCTGTAGACGTTCAAGTATTGAATAGGCTTCACAAAAGTACAGTGCCATAATAAATGAACAGCCACAAGGCTTTGATTATGATTTAAGTGTGATAAAGGGGTTCTGTGGCCTCGTTAAAGAAACTTCTTAAGCCTGAAATCCTGTCTTATCTCAGTTTAGGATAACATTTAGGGGTTTTGGTATTTAAGAAACATGTTTCCTAACTGCATTTAGGACAAAATCCTCTTATCTTAGGATAGATATTTATTTGTCACAGAACCATCTTAACTTCCCAAGTTAGGGATCCTAAATTAGGAAGGCTTATACCCTGTCCTAAATTCAAAATAACTGCCAACAACAGCTGCAGCACTGTTGTTTTGTCTGGATGGCAATGACAATGAAGCTGGGGAACAACATGGACACCAAAATATAATGTTTGAAAGGCTACTCAAGCTGTAAGATGACGCTTTAAGTTTCCCAGACCGGATGTGTTAATGGGTATATATCCACTGCCAAGACAATTAATTTTGAATTTGATTGACATGCTGCGTCCGGCTCTGGAGAGGCCTACCAGGAGGTATGGAGCTGTAGCTGGCTTGCTAGCCAGTAACAAGTGAGAGCTGGTGATATTATGGCTTGTCCATCTCGAGTAGCTTGCTGGTACATTCAAATCAAAGATGCAGGCGTGACGGGACGAGTGCTGATTGAAGAATCAAATTTACAGTTAGGATTTCTAAAGACAAGATGAGACAGGAGGTCTGATGATAGGACGCAGTCATGAGGTTTGGATTTGCTTCTGTAATAGGAAGATAGGATTTTTTTTTTTTTAGTAGCAGTTAGGATATTTTTCTGTAATGAGCCCCCTGATCTAGATAACAATGTTGACATTCATCAAAAGAACAGCACTGTATATAATGCCTATGGATATTTGGGAGTGAAATATGTATGAAACCTCTGTGCCAGACATTATTCAACTGCAGGGCACACTAACTCTATGAGCAACAGTTCTGTTTTACATTTATGTGCAAAATCTATATTTACAAAATTGTGATCACAAGCTGAAACTAACCAGGCACATGACACAATGTTGAGGACTGCTATGTCGCTAATTTGCATTTAACTGAACTGGTCCACTGCTGTTCTTATTTGATTGAAAGTTGAAGCCCCCGTATCTTGTGTATTGTTGGCCCTCTTTTCTTCAGCTAGTACAATTGCCACCTAATCTTGATGTCTTTCAGGCAGAAGATGAGAGATGCAAAGTCTGATGTGAGGGTTTGATGTTAAAACGGGTTTAGTTGTACCTTTTTTGAAGAGTTTGTACGGAGTAGTGTTGAATGTTTCAATAGATTTGGTGACCCCGAGCATATGGACGGCCAGCGTCAAACCGCAACCTTCATTCAAAAATAACAGAATAGGACTCACAAGAGTCAAGTTTCCCCTGTAAAGAATCAAAGGCTTCACATTAAAGCAGCAGTGGGTTGAACTGGAGAAAAAATGATTAACGTTATTTTTATAAAATGGTCACTATATCCTTGCAGTAATGCATGAGACAGGTAATCTGAGAAAACAATCATGTGCCTCCGTGTCCTTCAGTGCTCCTAATGGCATCTGCAAGATTTCACATACCGGAAGAAAACAACCAATCAGAGCCAAGCTGGAGCCTTGCCGTCTCTGATTAGCTGTCTGCCATCCAGCTGCCGTCTATGAGAGCCGGCTGTCAATCATTCGCAATGTCCGATGAAACGGTCCAACTCGGCAGCGCTGATCAAATATGAATCAATATTCTGTTACTGAAATGCCTATTTCTCTCCTCAAATGTTTTCAGAAACATCTTTTATTCACGTTTTAGCTGTAAAATGAGAAAGATGGTGACCCGGCAGCCATGTTGAGATCAGTTGAGGAAATACCAAGTGCCGGAGCACACTATCATTTTACAGCTAAACAGTAAACTACAAGATGTTTCTGAAAACATTTTACACCAGAAATGGGCATTACAGTAACAGAATATTGATTCATATTTGATCAGCATAGTTAGTTGTGCCTAGTTTGATCAGAGATGGCGAGTGATTGACAGCTGCCTCCGTTGACTGAACAGCCAATAGGAATCATCTGAAATGACCTTTGATTGGCCAAAGTCTCCTGTCACGGGCTAGATTTTTTAAAGCCTTAAAACAGAGCCATGAGGAGGTGCAGAAGTCTAGTTATCTCTCAGAACACTTGAATTATAATATGCTGAAAGGTTAATTTATGCCCAATGATGCCAAAAATATTCTGCCTACTGCCACTTTAAGTATCATTATCTCTGCTTATATATTTACCTCGTTCTTTCCTCTTTCAGAGCCGCACATCTTGCTGTTCCGGCGCCCTCTGACCTGCCAAAAGGCATAAGGGAGAGAATCTCCGGGTCCTTTTTTGAAGATCGAGTCCTACCTGCCACAGATCAACTCATCAAACTAGGGATCATGCTGTCAGATTAACAAACTCTGGTGTGGTAGGTGACTTGGGCTGATCATGTCGGACCTGGAGAAGGACTATCACATGTATGAACAGTGGTTATGGAATGAAGTATTCGTTGAAGAAAAAAAAAAATCATCACCCTTCTCTTAGGGAAAAGACTTCTTCATGTGTTTAACAGCAGCGACACGCCGTCTGCCAGAAAACCTTGAAATCAGCTTACAGTCTTTTTTGACTTAAATCTGTCCAACATGCTGAACCTGCTTGGATATTCCAGCTTTTTTAGAACGATTGTTATAAGATGTGGAGAGTGAAACTTGATCAAACCTTTTGAGTGATTCTGACAGAATGAATTCTGGGTCAAGCTCGGGTCACAAGCCAGACACAATCCTACATTTAAAGTTTGACTCTGAAACATCAAAGTGCGGTTTTGAAGTGACATGTTGCTGCTTGGTTTAAATGACACTGTAAATTGGCATTTAACACTGTTTTTTTGTCATGTGCCTGAAAAGCCGCAACGATGAGAGTCTCTTAGAAACTAGTTTTTTGATCCCTTTATCCATAAGAGCATATTATATTAGTTTTGGCCTACTTTAAAACAAATAACGTTGATGGCTCTGCTTGTACCAGTCAGCTGCTCAGTATTTATGAATGTGTTGCCCTTTCTGAAATAAATGTAAGCTTTTTAAATCTTTACTTTGGCAGTATTTGGGGTTTACAACTACTGTACGATTACACAGAGCCACCTGACACATGAACATACTTGTGACAATGAAATAAATGGCGAACGCTACCCTAAAAATGCTCTTATAGAATAAATGTGGATCACTGAACGAGATGTTGGAAAGCCATTTATTTCAGATTGTGGTATTGAATACTATTGCATCAAGGCACTTGTTATCATCTTCGTACTTGCACCCACTCTGACATGTTTGTGTTTACCGTCTATTCCTCGTTACTACCACACACTGAGCTGCTCTGCTGTCACCGAGGCTCAACATTTTGCCTTGAATAATTGTTCTTTGAACGTGTGCCTTTTTGTAAGGTTTGCTTTTGTTCAGTTCTCTTTGACAATTATTTTTTTTTATAATTACATGTGTAGGCGTGGAGCTGTTCCACCTTTCATAATTATTAAAAAGAATAGATGCAATCAAATCAAAGTTATGATGGATTTAAACTTTGATGAAACGACTGAAATGAAATCTGTGTTGAGTGATGTGCAGGGACATCTTGAAGGAACACTAGGATGTTGGATTACTGTTGACAGTGGGATTGATAATGCCCCATTTTTGCATTGAAACATGTGGCTGCATCAAAATGAAACTGTTTTTACTCTATAATAACACCTATTTGTCAGTACTAGCAAATATACCCCCCAAAACTTTCTTTTCTTTTTCAAACTTAAAGTTTGTATACGATCATGTGGTGGTTGGTGCAAACACAAATCTCCCCCAGACAGCAGCATGACATTCTTGAATACACCTCACTATGATTCCTGTCTCTGTCAACTGTAAAATAAAAGGAAAATGCCACAAATGAAATGTGACTTGCATGTTGGAATCATCCGTATTACTGCCCTATATCCTCACAGCCTGTTTTTAAAAGCAAACTGCTGGTCACACTAACAAAACACATCTCATGAGCTGCATGATGCACCCACACGGGACAAAGTAAGATAATCATAAATGAATTGATGTTTAATCACATAACATGCCATCTGATGCCTTCATTTTTTTCACTGCAAATGTGTTTACAATATACCAGGAGTTCTTAAATGTTTTGGGGCCAGGGACCCCCTTACAGGGGAGAACATTTTCCAAGGACCCCGTCATAATCGTGACACTGATTAAGCATATTCTTACTACTATTTGTATTCTTAGATGCCAGTGGAAGAACTACCCATGGAAGAACTCTTTGTTTTCAACGCGCTTCACAGTGATACACAGAAACACATTTCAATTTGAATCATGTTAAGATGAGAGAATTCTTTATTAGTCCCACAGCAGGGACATTTGCAATTGTTATTGAATGTTAATACCACTTATATACCTTTTAATCAGAGGGCCATTTTATTCAAATTGAATTTGAACTAAACTTGGCAGCGTTAATAGCCTACATTTCGAGTAACTGATCTAAAAAGCTTTCAGAAAATGAACAGTAGCAAGACCAGTAGATCTTTTAAGTGCTTCAAATCAAAATAATGAACCTATTGCTGTGTGTCACAATCATATCAGGGTTGGCCCAAAGCTAACATGGGTGGGAGTATTGGACACAATATGCTTGTTTTATTGGTGAAAATGGTCCCCATCTGTAGATGTGCACTTTTTAAGGATACATCACAATTTTATCATTTATAGCTCATTATTTCATGGACCCCACTTTGAGAATTACTGCAATGTAACATTGAATTTAATGATAGTCTGAAGGAGGCTCTTTCACATGGGCACAGAAAACTCAAACAATTCTTTAAAATGTTTATTTCAACACTGCTTTATACTTTCTTCAGAGAGCTGGTGATGTTAAACCTCCAGTACGTGATCTTTCTATATGTACCATCACTTTGGCTCGACCAGACCCAGTTGGTACCAATCATTGATGATGCTGTTCAGAGAAAATAAAACTGCTGACTGAAGAGTTATTGCTGTTTACAACACCAAATCTTTGAAGTTCATGCCGCTTTTTTTTATTTTGACACTGATATGCTGCTCTCCTGTGACCCCAGACAGCCTCATAACTCAACATGCGTGCTACTGGAGTCGAATCTGTGCTGTAACATCAACATGTGTATGGTAATCAGGTGTTGTGGAAGCTCATCACCTCACCTGTCCTCGTGTGATGTAATGAGCCCTGCTGGGATAAAGCTGTGATCTGATGATATCTGCCAGACAGACAGCACACTTCATGGATGTGTGATATTATGGTACACAGTTGGTGTTCATCCAGCGATACTGCATCTGTTGTCTGGCGCTGTGACCAGACTCCTGTTTTTCTTATTAGCTGCCTGTAATATTGCCAATCTACCAATCCCAGTGTCTCCCATTCCATGTGTAATATGGGTCTCATCTACCGGTAAATGCCTCTGTGAGCTTAATGGACAAAATGTTTTACTGAATGGGCCGGTCGTTACGACGGCGTACACGCATAAAGGGAGAGGAGGGCGCAGCATCTGCCGCACATTTAAAAGTTAGACTTGGTGTAAATGACTGGTGGCTTATTGCTCTACAGAGGTTTTAATGAACCGGCAATAACAAAAACACAGTTTCAGAGGTGTTTTAAACAGGATTCAGCTCTTTGTAAATTAAGTTTTGTTCTCTATGATGTAAAGTTGTATAGCCACATGTCATTTATTTAACTGTGCAGGTTATCTATGAACTAACTTCAGCTGCAACAGTATCTCCATTATCAATTAATATTCTCATTATGTTCTCGATTAATCATTTGGTGTATGAAATGACACATTAACATTTTTAAATGTCTCGACCAGCAGACCAAAACTCAAAGATTTTCAGTTTGCTAGCATATAAGACTAAGGACACTTGCAAAAATTCACATTTCAGAAGCTGGAACCACTGAATTCTTGGCATTTTTGCTTAAAAAATGATTGACAGAAAATTGGAAAGCAACAATTGATAATTGACTACTTGTTTAGTTCACATTAAAGCATTTAATGTAGTTCAATCAGGTTGCTTCAGCAGTAGCATCTCCAGCTTAGACAACACTGGGAGCTGAAACACTGATCTTCACACTGGAGGAGGCTATTAACAGAGGAAAGGTGATACTCTACTCAGTTCATTATATAAGAGTGAAGGTCCCAGTGTCACACTGTGCATTCCAATACCCATACTAACATACTGTTTAGTATGCCAGAAAAAGATTTAGTATGTCTTAATTAGGGCTGTCAAAGATAGCGCAATAATAACGTGCATATTCATTCTAAATAATGCTCCAAACTTAGGCTACATTTTGACGAGGAAAAACTGGCATGGCCATTTTCAAAGGGGTCCCTTGACCTCTGACCTCAAGATATGTGAATGTAAATGGGTTCTATGGGTACCCACGAGTCTCCCCTTTACAGACATGCCCACTTTATGATAATCACATGCAGTTTGGGGCAAGTCATAGTCAGGTCAACACACTGACACACTGACAGCTGTTGTTGCCTGTTGGGCTGCAGTTTGCCATGTTATGATTTGAGCATATTTTCTATGCTAAATGTAGTACCTGTGAGGGTTTCTGGACAATATTTGTCTTTGTTTTGTGTTGTTAATTGATTTCCAATAATAAATATATACATACATTTGCATAAAGCAAGCATATCTACCCAGCCACATGTTGATAAGAGTATTAAATACTTGAAAAATCTCCCTTTAAGGTACATCTGGAACAAATAAAAATGTGTGATTCATTTGCGATTAATCACGATAACTATGGACAATCATGCGAGTAATTGCGATTAAATATTTTAATCAATTGACAGCCCTAGTCTCAATTCAGTGTGCCAAAAATATCAGGATGTCTTACTACATCCTATCATATTTTGCAGTATGCAAGTCAGCATTCTTTACTGGCTATTGTGACCCACAATCCTCTGGGATATATGAGCAAGAAGGTCAACGTTCAAGGCACAATGTTATGAAGTAGTATGACCCAATTGTATGCCTACTGCATGCAACAGTACATACTTTGTAAGGGCAGCTGCAGTATGTACTAAAAGTAAAAAGAAAAGTATGTGATCTAAAACGTAGCCACAGTGTCTTATGGACTTCTGAATTCCCAGCAGCACCATGTTACTTTTTTTTTTACATTACACCAAATCATTTGGGTGCAATGTATGGGAGAGCATTAAAACCTATTAAAACCTTATGAATATGGTGCTCCTTATCTTCAAAACCATCTTGAAGTCTAATAATGTAATAAATCCATGAAAAATCTTCATAATACATCAGGGTAGAGCAATCCAAAATGTGTTTCTAAAGGGTAAATGTCTTATTCAGTAATCCGTCTTTGAAAACTGTCTGCTTTTTGTGGTCATGGAAATATGTAAATCAAAGAAAACTTCCAGTTGCCTTAGGCTGAATGTGTCTAGAGACTAATAATCAAAGTGAGACCAAATATAATCCGTTCAATGCAAAAAAGGAAATTCCTCATTCAAATATATTAAAGGATATCAAAAACATAGAGCACATAGAAATGCCTCGGCTCTGCTGTGAAACGCCACTATGTTCACGTTTCACACTCTGGACTGTGGAGGGCAGTACAGCACAACTAGGAAAAAGGAGGAGATCACCTACATTCATTCAAGTGGCTTTTTGCATAGGCTGCATGGAACAGAAAATGTAAACACAATGTTTATGACTCAGGGTGAATCTGCACTTTCTCTTTGTCTACATCACATTTGTAAAACCGTTTCTATAATGTGACGTTGCTCTGATCTAACAAAAGCACATCAGTTAGTCTGTGTTGTCTCACATGCACACAGACCGGTGGTAACGGTGGGTGCAAACACAGTCAGACACCGTGGGTAGTAACCACACAACTTTGGAAGTCAGGGGAAAATGGAGAAAAAGAACATGTTTTGCGAATCACAGGGAGATTTCTGACAATTTCTGGAAAAATGTTGCCGAGGTAATCACCGGGCTGTGATGACGGTCAGCAATCTGAGCCTCCTGCTGAGATCCGGAGATGTGTGGTGGGCAGAATAAGATGTTTGACGCCTCAAGGTGGAAAAAAAAGCTTGAGCGTCTGCCAAGATGAATCATGCTGAAAATGGTTTTCCTGTTGGAATCTTAAAGGTAGATGATAACCTAAATCTGTAGCTGTATTTACAGAACAGCTAGGTGCAGCAAAAATGATGAATCAGTTCATCAGGCCGATGACCTATTATTGAAAATCTGTATTATTCACTTAGAGTATTATTACTAATATTACTGGGCTCATTTTCAAAGAAAGGTTTTAATGGTGTTCAGAGAATGTTTCACTCTGAACAAAAAACCTAGGGGACAATCACTGCAACTAATGGAATTATTTCTATTATCGATTAAGCTTCAGATTATTGTCTCAAATAATTAATTGTGTGACATTTTCAGTATTTTCTGACATTTTATAAACCAATTACAATCTTGAGGTAATCGTGTGTGTTGTCAATTCAAATCAGACAAAGAAAAACAGCAAATGATTGCATCTGAGAAGGTGGAACTAGTTGATATTTGGCATGTATGCTCGAAAAATGACTTAAAATTACACAAATCAAACCCTTTGAGTGTGCATATGCCACCAGTGTAAAGGGGTCACAACCATCATTGCTTAATTTCAAAACGTCATTATGCCCGATCACGAAACATTTCTCTTTTAATGATTTTTTTTTTCAGGTTATGCAAATGAACAACCTAAAGATTGCTTAATGTCTTTACTAAGAAAAGACACAAAGGCTCAGAAGGATATCTTGCTCTCTGGAGCCTCTGTGGATCTTAACATTTTTGCTTAATGACTTGTCATTTTTCTTCCCTGTCAAAAATCTGTCCGTGTTGTTTTTCACACGTTGTTCTGCTGTCTGAGTAAATAACTTGAATCTTGATGGCCTTGCAGCATCAGAACATTCTTCTTTGGTTATTCCCACCTGGTCAAGCTGGTGTGTCAGCGGCATGGATGTTTAAAGAGAACGGTCAGCGGCCGCAGGAGAGCAGAACTCCATGTGTCCAAGGCCTATGGAAAGGAGGCTATGTCATGCATCATCATGACAGACATCTGTTAAACATATCTTGTGTGGTTGATAATAAAAATTATTATAATAATGAAGGTAATCTATATATAACACTTATCAAAATGAGTGCTCATTACGTGCTTTACAAGGCGGACATAAAAATAATAAAGGATAGAATCCAATGCCAGGTACACGCACATTTCCATATATATATATATATTTACAAACAAATATAACTAAATCCTAATGTGGTCTGAGAACTACAAGTGGCCTACAGATCAGATCTAACAGGAAGTAACTTTTTCTGTGACTTCCTGTTAATTCAGTGAAGGCTGCTGGAAACGGCTGAAAGCTGTCCGACTTGACTGCAGCTTTTTGTCACCACCCCCTGCTGCTGCTGCCTGATCTGGTCTTCTTTCCAGGTGAGGAGCAGTTCATCTCCAACGAGCCTAATTAGTTTTCAGTCTCATGATTGGTGCAGAGCCCTGAAGGGCGGGAAGAACACCGTTCCAACATGGCGGATAACACCGGTCGGAAGCTAGCAGGTAGAGAATAGTCCAAAAAAAACTGCACAACAATGCAATAGTTGCATTATTGTGCCTCATAATAGAAAAAAAAGTTGCATCTACCTTAATTAATCACCCGGCTGGCACGCTAAGTGACCCAAATTAAACACACCTATGATGCTGTGGGTCTGGCTAACATGCTAACATGCTAATGGTCACCAGCAGTGACTTCTGCATTTGTTTAGGAAGTTTTTACCTTCAGTGAAATGTGTGAGGCCTTTCTGCTGTTTACACAGTACTGGGACCAGACTGACTGGGGCAGAGAGGATGAGTGGACTGGTTTTACTGGGACAAAAGAGGGTAATTGGACTTGTTGAATTGGATGCTTTGAGGATGGACTAGCAGAGAGGTTGAAACCGGAGTAGACTGAGGAGGACTTCGTGCTACACAAGACATTCAGACCGGTGAGTACAACAACAAACTCATTGATGGATGTTGTAACTCTCTCCACATGAACCACTGTTGTGTGTGTTATGTGTTGCTCTACATGGTGTGTAAAGCTGTGCTGTCTTTCTGTTTTAATATATGTGTTTGTGGTCTTTATACTGTGCATATCTCTGTTGTGTCTGCCTTGGTGGTGTTTTATTCTGCTGTTGATTCTACAAGAAGTGTCAGGCTATTTAATTTATGTATCTAACAAGGCCTGTGTGGTGTCCGCAGACTTTCTATTTACTGTCGGCCATTTTTGTTTAATTGTCAGTGTCCTCTTTTCTGCTAATAATCAGTTGTATGCACAGGCTGCAAAGTGCTGTCTATAGAAATTGACTTTATTGTTGGTTTAGACTCAAGGGTTCTGTGACGTGATGTTGTTCCACTGGTGCGGGCTATATGTTTACATTTAATACAATTTATTTTATCTGACCTGCTTTTAACTATTATCCGAGTACATATTAACAAAAGCACTTTTACTTGAGTAAATTCTCTTTATAGAAACAGTACTTTTATTTGAGTATGCCTATAATATTCTAGTACTCTTTCCATCCCTACCTAACAGTTAAATAAAAGATAATACGAACAAAGAGTAAAACAACACACTGGGTAAAGGTAACTTTTAACCCAGTGATTTTTAATGTGCTAACTTAAAACCCCCTGAAATCCTGTCATTGCTTTCCTCCGGTGGTTTAACTTCTCACCTTGCTGCAGTGATGTATAGGTGTACTCCAGGACTCTGTGACATTGTACAGTATAATCTCTTTATACACAATAATATTTACTATCTTCTTTGACTCTTGTTGTAAATGTAGTCTCGTAAATCTCTGTGCTTTGTTGACATAGCCAGGCCGGCTGTGCATATTCTCCCTCCCTTCATGGCTGCTAAAACGCACTAACTGTTGGCTAACACAAGTAGCTAGCTACTGCTCGATTTAAAAAAAGGAAAACTCTTTTATATAGTTTGATCTCCTTCTTGCCTCTCAAAAATAGGAAGAGGATCAGCCTCTTCTGCAGTGTGCACAAAAAACCCTGAGAACTAATATTATTGTAAGTTCAGGGTTTGAACACGGATCCCAGATCTTACATTATGAACGCTTATACAGCATGACAAAATGATCCAGATAAAGATTCATGGTTTGGTTCAGTTCTATTTTGGTATTGGGAATTAACATTGTACCTCCATTCAATAAAGAAAACTTCCAAAAGAGCTCCGAAGTGTTATTAAGTTTAGCCAGGTATATGAATAATTTAAAGGGAAATGAAAAGCGGTGAGAGGAAAGTGTGATTGAGGATAACGGGGCTGTGAAGATGGGCTCAGTTAAGGAACCAGAGGAGAGAAACGACGGAGGGGGATTTTACACTGAAAGAAGGAGGTGAGACATAAAGCGACAGAGCCAAACAGGGCAAAAGGCAACTCTTTACAGGAGCAGGTAGAGGTGAGATGTGAATGGAAAGGAAATACAAAGAGGGAGAGTCTGAGAGAGAAAGACATTGGGGAAGAGAGAAGAGAGAAAGAAGGTCAGACAGGGAGATGGAAAGTGCTCTGGCGAGAAGGGGTATTTATGTCTGGGTGTCGTCGGCTCAGCGGGACGCCTTCTAAAAGGAAGTTTGATACAGAGTGCGAGAGGAGAGAGAGCTGCTGTTTGAAAGACGGCTGATGGAACAAAGAGCCCAAAATTGCTCCATTAGACTGTCCAGAGAATCATATCCTAAAAATGAATTTTAGAATAGCACAGAATAATTTATAAGACTAATCTATCAAAGTATACAAAAAATGGAAATTCATTCTAAGGTTAATATTCTGTGAAACAACAAACTGTCTGTGATAAATTAATCTTTGAATAATACATTTCACAAAATGTATAATTTAGTTAATGTAATTTAGTGATTTGCCTCAGACTGATACCGTCAGGGAAAATGAAAATATGAAATGATCTCCCACCCGCCTAAGACACATGACATGAGACCTTGAGGCCAGAAGGGCAATTCTGGCGAAAATGAGTGTCATATATTAAATTAAAGCTCCTGGTGGGATCTGTCCAGAGGCAAGGGCACGCTGCTGAGAACATTATAAGAGACAAAAACTTCCTTCAAGTCTTAATACAATAATATGAAAAATCCCCACTGTGAGATTCATACATGGCATGTTTTTTCCCCTCAAAATGAAAGTAAAATCAGTGAACGTCGCTCACTTTGACAGCTGGTTGGCTCCCCTGCAAAGTTTTACATAACTTAGTCACAAGTTGCTTTAACTTTTTCAAAGGGGCCTTAAATACTGTGTTACTTTGCTCCACTATAATGTTGTTCAGATATTCAAAACAAATTATGATGTCCTCATACATTATTAAAACTCATGTCCAAATATCACATAGGATAAGACAAGTTTCAATAAATATAATGACAAAATATTGTATCCAACTATTTCACATAAGCATAATAAATACATTTGTAATCTATAGTATTCCCCGATTCAAGTGTTGGCCAAATTCCAACCCTACTCTTTGGCTGAATTGCCATTTAAGATAAAGAAATAATCATCAATTCAGTCTAACAGTTCCAATTTTAAGGAGAATTAGTGCTGCAAGGCTAAATGAGGACATAAATTAAACTTCCAAGGAGCCGTGTTTAACACCACATTAATGTTGTTGAACCGTGGCCATATAGGGTAGTAAAAAAAGAAATGTGTGATAGTGATAACAGCAAAGTCAATGACATTCTGTGCAGTCATATATTTTCTAAGGTTTTCCTGGTATCTCAAGTCGTTCTACATTTAATCTGAAACAACATAGAATCCTGGTATGGCAGCTTTTCCGGATTGAACTTCACCACTTTTAACAGCAAGCTGTTTCACGCTAATTGAAATAGCGGGCTTTATCTTATCTCTCCTCCAGCTGAGCGGAGAATTGCTCTGCGACCTGCAAAATATATACAGTGCAACATCACACAATGCAAACTTGACTAATGAAGGCTGTCGTTTAGGAACGATACCTCGTCTTTGCATCAAACCTGCCAAAGGCCAATATTTCTCACCACAGTTATTGTCTTAAAGTTAAAAATATTGAGTTCCCACTGAATTTTACTCCTGTCAAGATGTTAATGTGGTAAAGCAGGGGTCGTTGAAATCTGACAGAAGACCAGTGTTAGCCTGACGTATCAACATATTATCGCGTGCTAAACAATGTTGATAAAACCAGAGAAAGACAGCGTTACTTTGTGCAATTCTACTCTGAATGTAAGAGAAGGAAGAGGAAAAAAGACAAATATGGAGTTGAAGATTCAGACATTATGGTCTGTCTGTTCTTCAACGTTCAGTTTTATTTAGAGCTACAACGATTAATCGATTAGGTGTCAACTATCAAATTAATCGACAACTATTTTAATAATCGATTCATCAGTTTGAGTAATTTCTTAACAAAGAAAATAAAAATTCTCTGAATCCAGCTTCTTAAATGTGAATATTTTCTGGTTTCTTTACTCCTCTATGACAGTGAACTGAATATCTATTGAGTTGTGGACAAAACAAGACATTTGAGGACGTCATCTTGGGCTTTGAGAAACTCTGATCGACATTTTTCATTTCATTTCATTTCATGTTTTGACATTTTGTAGACCAAACCACTTATCGATTAATCGAGAAAATAATCAACACACTAATCAACAATGAAAATAATCATTAGATGCAGCCTTAATTTTATGTAGCAGTACAGTCTCAGTCAAGACAACAATTAACCACAACATGTAAGATACTTCTCCAATAACATTAAAACAAACTCACTGCAGTTTACAGCAGATCTTTTCACAGCAGCCATGTGGGAAATTGGACCATGGAACTGCTCAAACTGCAGCTAACCAAAATTCGGAGAGTCAGATTATTGGTCGTTCAGGTCATCAATCAGGGGTCATGACCCCCGTCAAACTGCTAAAATGCTCTTCAAACAACAACCAGATACTAAAATTAGTCGAGGGCGACCAAGTTGTTGTTGAATCTGGCTTAATCCGTACAGTGCCTGGCCGGCTTAACGTGGCATTTTGAATACACTGCAATAATAGCTTGCCTCCTGTGTATGTAGGCAGTAGTAGCGTTATAAAATGCAGAATTTAACTGCGCAACAGCTGCTAGCATAGACAACAAGGCTGATGTCCTTTGTTTTCTTCCAAAAAAGGTTAATGTGATGGGGCGCGACAAATCAGGGTAGGACACGTCATGACTGATAAGACCCAATCACGACGCGAACGTGGGTGTCTGTGTCATCGTTTTCAAAGGTCTCCGTTTCTGTCCGTCCAGACTAAGATGCAACACCGGAGTTTTAAAACTAAAATGTGTCCCCGTTTTAGTTTTCAAACGTCTCCGTTCAACAAGCAGGAGTTCCACCAAGATCTCAAAATGAGATAATCCACTTAAGAGCAATTGAAACCTACTGCGAGAGGTTAGAGCTTGAACCTTAAGCTCTAACTCATCCACCTCCACCAATCAGTCCTGTTGATAAAAGGTTCTTCTAATGGAGTCAGACGGTCAGCATTGATCTGGTCTGAGGAGCGACTCTGGCACCTCCTGGTGATACAGATTTCAAGACGTTTGATCCCGAGCACATTTCCGGTCAGCTGTATTGATCTGACCTTGCCGACTCTGCTCATTGGACTTTATGGCAATATATGTGTAAGAGTCGTTCGATGAGTTGGCCCCATTGAAAAGGATATTGAGATTGGCAGCGGGAGTTATTTTATGAGATGGCCTGTTGGGATTGCTCGCGGCACACCGAGCCGTACAGCAGGAAAATCTGTAACGTCTGTCGATATGAGCAGCAGGGGTCAAGCCACCTGTCCTTACAGTATTATGCTGCCCTGTAAACACACGACACGGCGTTGCTTTCAGGGTCTCTTAGTTTCCTCTCCATCATTCCCCCCGGAGGTGGCTTTGAAGCTGACAGAAATTATTATCCAACCATATTTTTGGATTACATCCCCAGACTCTATTCAAAGGGAATAAGGCTCAAAATGAAATCAGCCTTAAACACTGTGGCACCGCCTCATGTATTTTCAAGAGCTCTTTTGTGAGAAGTAGGTTATAAATCAATTTTAGAATTGACCGAGCGCTTTATCTTGATTTTCAACCTTGGCACATCCTTCAGGGGTCTTTTAAACATTAGTATATTTCTTGCGCCGGCGAGTGGCGGTCGAAACGTCTGACTGCTCTCTTTATGTAGAACAAGGCGACTCAATCCGGGCTGATTCAATGTCTCACTATAAATGAGGCATATTAAACTGCACCTGTTGATGGGAGGTTGGAAGCAAAGGGAGTGTGCGTGCGACTGTGCGCGTGCGAGGAGTATCGATCCAGCTGGTGGAGAGCTGGGGAGGACTTCCACATGGCCTTGATGTGTGAGATGCCGTCTGGACCTGAAGACTGCACTATTGATCAGCATGTCGAGTCTTAAGTAGCCTCTCCATTCAGGCCCCTCGACGGCAACACACTTCCAAAATGACAGTAATCAATGGAAATGGCTAAATGACCCCACACAACTCAAACGTTATGAATTGCCACGGCAACGTGGATTCATCTTTGCGGATTATGGAGCACTGTCCGACTTATTGACCACTCGTGAGGCCACTTATCCTCCCTCAGGATAGACATTGTGTCAAATAGAGCTTTGTGTTTATGAACTATACTCCCAGCGTGTTTACTTCTCTTCCCTTGCCGCCGCAAAAGACCCTCTTTGCATGATAGATAGGCAATATATGAGCCATTTCCCCCCTTTTCACTCCTCACTGCTTGTAATCCAAACACATTTGAGTGTGATGGTTGTCAAATGGTAGCGGGTAATCAGACACAGACAAAAATGAATAATGCATCGCAATATGTCTGGCTATCATTGTGTTGATTATTGTCAGGACGAGCCGGAGCAGTGTTTTCAAAATGAAAAGACATTCAGCGGCACAGCTCTAGCTCTATATACATCGTCAGTCTCTCTCTACAGTTAGAATATACTGCAGCACAATACCACAAAGTTATATAAAGCCAGAACTGCAATTGTCAGTTCCTTCCCCATATATCGTGAGCTCAAGAGGCGAGAAGCCAGTCAAGTCGTTCATCACTTCACTTTGCCCCAGTAGTGTAGACACATTGACAAACAGTATAACGCAGACAATTGAGATTGATACAACCGTAGAGAAAGCTCCGGACATAACAAAGAAGACCACAACAGCAACACTGTCTTCTCACGAAAAGCTCACACACAACAACCGTTACGGACAACCGGGCTCAAGTGATCAAGAGGCAGTGGAAAAAAAACAGAATATGCAGGCTGAAAAAGTGAAATGCCGATCCGGAGGTGCAAATGATCTGTCATTAGACACAGCAGAAATGGCAGATGGGTGTAAAAAATGTGCAAATTTTGCAACAATTTCTCCTTTTTTTTCTCGATTCCTACGCAACGTAGGATCGTGCAAGCGGCGTGGTGATTTGTTCAGGAGGAGGACATCTCACATCAGCGAGAGTGACAAAGACAAGAGAGTGAAAGTGTGAGAAACTCATTGTAAAAAATGACAGCAGCATTTAGCCACTGTTAAACCGCAAAAACTAAAAAGGTGGCATGCTGCAGAAAGGGCGCTTTATTGAGTTGTTAGCCATTAGAGAGTCCAATGTTGTACTATTAGCGGCATATCTTGGAATTAAAGTGAATTGAACTCCACGACTGAGAGCTGCAGTGTTATTAAAACCATAGGGAAGAATGGGCATGTATGATAAAGTGGCATCAATGTCCACGGCGTGCATGTAAAACTATAATCTTTTCTGACAGGAGTCTGGCGTTTCGGGCGCCGCTATTGCAATTTTTTTCAGAGCGTTACGTGATGACAAGCCCCTCTCCATTTTTATCTCAGCCTTAATGCTTTTAGCCCCACTTTCTGAATTAGCTGTCAGCCACTGTGGTCTTCCTTCTCAATGCTTCTTTGGAGCTCAAATGACTGAATTAGGCTCTACCTTTAAAGATAATTGCTTAATTGGGGTCTTTTCATATGCTGTCGGTAGCTGAGGACCTGAGAAAGGCTCTGATAACTCTGTAATTATGCGGCTACAGCAGATATGCGCATTTGCGGGAAGAGCTGTGAAGAATGAGCTGACAGCCTCGTGCTCTCTGTGCGTCCACTCTCCTTCTGTGAGATACAGCTAAAATTGCAGGGCCTCTTTTCATACAAATACATGTGTATTCGTGTGTGTGTGTGTGCGTCTGTATTGTCAGGGCTTATGACTGTATCTCAGTATATGAATGAGACGTCAAAGTATGTCTGAATCCGGCAAGGCTGCAGGTATGTGTGGGTAAAAATCTCTTGCCTCTGCTTTCATTCCCGCTGCACTGTCACTGTCTCCTATTTGAAAGGTTGAAGAACACTATTACATGGTACATCTTCTTCCTTCTGGTACAGCTCTTGGATACAAAGTGTCAGATGAAGTCTATTTGCGCAAGATGTTTTGGGGAGGAACATCACATACATGGCAGCGGATTTTTTTTTTTTTTTCCAAAGGCTCTCCTGTCAATATAAGTTTGCCCGTAGAGAGCAGGAGAGATGTAGCGTGGTGGGGCTGAGAGGTGAATACAGTTATGGTCTGAGGTGAATAACAGGAGGGTGTCAGAGGAAGAAGTGGGAGCCAGAGCGGGAAGAAGGGAGGGAGGATAAGAGGCGAGGAGGACCGGAGCCACCACGGGAAAAGGAGGAGGAAGAGGTGGGGGGGGGGGAGATTAGTTTTGCTCCGGTAACGACAGATCATAAAAAACACAAAGGGGAGGAAAGAGGAGAAGAAAAAGAGAGAAGGGGGGAGGATTAGTGCCACTTCAGGAATGACAGAACATGGGGGAGTGAGAGGACGGGGAGTGGGATGGGAAGATGGGAGGAATCCTGGGAGTTTAGTTAGGATTAGTTTTGCTTCAGGGACCGGGGATTGAATGAGGGAGAGGGAGTTGGGTGATCTGGGTGGCGTCAGGGAAACAAAACCTCTTATCAATCAATTGTTGACAAAGTGAGACCCAGAACAATCTCTCTCTCTCTACCTCTCACCCTGCACCCCCCCCCCAGCCCTCTGGGATGGGTATATTTACTGGACGTCACTGGCAGCACACTTTTATAACTAATGATGCAGTGGTGAATAAAAGTGTTCTTCACTGCAGTCAGTGATCATATGAGATCATATCTTCAAAAATACTACTATTTTTCTTTTTTTTAATAATATATTTTCATGTGTTCTATATACCAATGGTACCTATAAAAGTTTTAGCCATGCTAGCAGCATGCAAACATTAGCATTTACCTCAAAGACCTACTTTCCTCAGTACAGTCTCACAGAGCTCCTGGCTGGCTGTAGACTCTTGAGGCCTTTGTACACCAAGTTCAAGTATTTTTCGTCAGAAATTGTGGCATGTTTAAACACAAATACAACCTCATGTTTACACATCCAATCCGAAATCTTCGTCCGTCATTGAAGCTTTCGGAACAGGTTCAATTTTCTGTGATTTTTCGCATGCATCAAAAGGCAAAAGAGTGTTGTTTGACCACTCAGAGCCACTGTCTTTGCAAACGTCATCACCCAAAATAGCATCTGATAAACTGATTCACGTCTCCCAGCACAAAGCAATTAACGATAAAGAAATAGAAGAATACAGAGATGCGTAATTTAAAGATAGATTGTGGCAGGTGAATGCAGAACAGCTTGGAATCAGGGATGATCACAAACAAAGGATCTAGGAAAGATAAGACAGCAGTGATTGTGCTCTAGGCAGCTAAACGATAGCTTTTGCCAATGCCATTAGACCCATTTGGGACTAGCGCTATCCATCGCACCTACGTCATTAATTCAGTTCTGTTTAGTACTGTGAATTTTCGCAACTAATAGCCTAATAAAATGCATCGGAATCAGTGTGCAAGGTTTTAGTCTTGTTGGCTTGTGAACCTTAAAAACAAGGCAAAGTTAACTTGCAACCCTTTGCCAAAGGTTACCCCTTTTTTTAAGAGCTATGAGAACTTACAAGTTCCAATCTTGAAGATCTCCATTTCGTTCTCTTTGGCGGCACGATAAGTGGTAAATTGCAGCTGTGTGTTTGGATCTCACTTCCCAGAGATCCAAACAGTGTTGCCTGTGTGAAGTCGAATTTGTTACTGTTTCATTGGATTTGCACTTGTTTTTTAAGTTTCATCATCTGTAGTCATAGCTCTGCCTACCCTCTCTAGCAGACCAGTCACTGCTGGTGATGGAAAACGTGTCAATAACTCTGCGCCGCTTGTGATTTTTCTCGGGAATGTCGCCACAGACGCTCAGTTTGTAATACTGCTTAATGCAAGGGCTTTCATCAGTGGCCGATACGCTGAATAGATAGATAGTGACATAACAGATGTTTATTCAAATGAAAATCTTTAGAGAGACTTTTACTTTAGAGGAAAGAGTTTAGTTTTTATCTTCTCAGATTGTTATTTTGAATAAATGAAATGGCAAAACTATCCAGTATTTCACAAGAAAATAGCAAAGATAAGAGAAATATCTGATAACACATTTTATTCCGCAGATATCTTCTTTTTTTGTTCCACTGCCGCTGGTGTACATTAATTTAGTGTCTGCTCGTGAAACAGTTGGTAAACAGAGTGTGACCGACCAGAAGATGGAACACGTCGTCACCTCATCAGCGGATTCAAATTCCTCTTGTTTCCTGGAGGTAGTCCATCCCTAAAAATCACGACTAATTACCTCCATCAGTCCAAAACAAGAAACTAGTTTGCCGCGCATGAATCAGAATGAGCATCTACAGCTGTTCCTTTTTCTCGGTTGGCAGGAATCTCTCGCTGCTCCTATTTTGCCTTGGAAATGAAAGATTCGCTTGTGAGATATTTTTTTCCCCTTTTATTGAGGCCATCAGCGGAGCCTTCAACACAGAAATAGTGCACACCAGGGTGTTGTTTCCTGTGATGGAGGGTACGGAGATTATGCAATAACAAAACATTTGTGTTGTCTGAAGTTTTCTTCAAAGTTGTGTGGATATAAGACGAAAAAAACTGAGATAACAAGAGAGATCGCTAACTAGCTCTCTGGTTATTGGAGACTTTGCATTGCAGCCAAAAAAAAAGAACAAATAGCTGTGCTTCTTTGACTAAAGTTTTTTGGATGAAACCCATTAAGTGAAAATGGCAATGACAGATGTCTTCTGTGTTTTTATGCCAAAATTTATAGCGAGAACTGACTGACATGTTGCCAAAGCCAGGTGAATGTTTCTATGAAGCGGCACAGTGTATATTTTCCTCATGCTGCGCCCTGACAGGAAGTGATGGGGGAGAAAAGAAAAAAGGGAGACTGAGAAAGAAAGCAGTACAGCGGGTAACTATGACTGGCCCATTAACGGGACTGGTTGTCAGTGTCAGCGGGGCTCAGCTGCGGACAGTGGGCAACAGTAGTTGCGGAGGAACATTGTTAAAAAGGAGCAGCACTGTCAGATCTGGACATTCTCCTAAAGCGTACACGGCCGAGGTCACAGGGCGAGTGGTTAACACCAGCAGAAGAGAATAACAAGTCCGGTGCTTTGTACAGATTGACTCTGAAGACTGTCCCAATGTGAATATCAAACCTCCACCGTGACAAATAGGCAAAGAGGCCGAGGGATGAAGAGCCAGGCGAGGGCTGTGAAAAGAGGTGGAGCAGGAGCGAAATGATGGAAAGAGGTTGCTGGGAGGGGAAGAGGAGGGGTGAGAGAGCAAGAGGATGTGAGGCAGATGGAGAGAGGTGACAGGGCAGGGAGGGAGGGAGAAAGAAAGAGATGGAAGGTTTGTGTTTAATTAGCAGCCCTGGAGAGTGTCTTGGTTGAGCCAAGAAGGAACATGGGATGTTCTCTAATTGGCCCTGCTCTGTGGAGAGGGAGGGAAGGAGGAAAGGAGGGAGAGAGAGGAGACAGACGCAACGCGGGAGGAGAAGAAAAGGAGGAGGAATGACTGGACTTTTGTCTGCTTGGCTGCATGTTTGTATGATCAAGCTGTTGTGTATTTGCCCATAGAGATATGAAACCTTAGTTACTGTACTCATTACATCTTATTTAAAGGAACTGTGTGTAACATTTCGGGGGATCTATTGGCAGAAACGGAATACAATATTCATCACTATGTTTTCATTAACGTATAATCACCAGAAACTAACAGTCGTTGTGTTTTCGTTAGCTTAGAATGAGCCCTTCACATCTACATGGGGAGCGAGTCCTGTTTACGGGGTCCGCCATGATGCTCCGCCATGTTTCTACAGTAGCCCAGAATGGACAAACCAAACACTGGCTCTAGAGAGAGACTTTCGCATTTTTACGTTACCTGAAGGCCACCGTAGTTCTCTGCTTGTGAAACTGCAGTAATGTGAGCGGCAGAGTGCAAAACCGTGCTACCACCAGCTGCTGCCTGAATTCCGTTGCTCGTAGTGTTATTGTGGTAAGGACGGCCTCTGAGCAAGGTGAAAGGCGTTACCACGGTTTTGAACTCGGCAGCTGACGTTAGGGAGGAGTGAGTGGAGGGATTCTCAGTTGGTTGCAACCTTGGATGAGATGTTCATCAATTACATATGAGTGTCCACTATAGACTGTATATAAGAAGTGGACGTAGGCACCATGATGTCACCCATTGGTTTGTGGACTGCCGTTTTGAAGCCTCGAGTTCTGCATTTTTGCCGTCGCCATCTGTTTTTTTTGCGGTTGTCATCATGGATATTTGCAATCAGAAGGGACATGAGAGGGTGGAGCTATGCACAACCCAATGCTGAATAAGGTTATAATTAATGAAGTGAAAGGGACTGTGAAAGGGTTAAAGTTATACAACGAAACATGGACAACACCCAGACCGGACAATGTCGTGGTGGCGACCTGTCAATCACAAGGTAGCCACGCCCTAAAGCATACCCTGCTTTATGGTCTATTTGACTCTAAATGGGACCATAATTTAGTAAATGAACATCATGCTGTATTGAAGAAGACTTGAAACTAGCGACTGAGACCATAAACTCATGTTTACAATGTTTACTGAGGTAATAAATCAAGTGAGAAGTAGGCTCATTTTCTCATAGACTTCTATACAATCAGACTTCTGTTTGCAACCAGAGGAGTCGCCCCCTGCTGGCTATTAGAAAGAATGCAAGTTTAAGACACTTCAGCATTGGCTTCACTTTTCAGACCTGGAGTTGCTCACTGGTGTCCACATACTTTTGTCCTATTAATATATTTATAAACTATATGTCTATACTCACGTATTGACGTATTTCATACACGTGTTCGCGTGTGCTTTCGCTGCACAGGGTCAAGGAGAAACTTGGTTGCCATGACATGCAACAAAGAGGAGCGGAGAGAAAGCTCAGAGGATATGAATAAGGGAGCAGGAGAGATGGATGAGGGGAGTGGGGTGAGGCAGGAGAGAGACAGAGATGGATGGAGTGAAGAGTCTGGCTGTACAGGGGCACAGCCACGGAGAGAGACAATTCACAGACGCACAGAGGAGATCTGGGAGAGGCTTTGGAAAAATGACAAGTCAAGAAGTTGGGGGAAGGAGGGATAATGAGCAGAGACAGAGAGGAAGGAGCACGCATTTGTGTGCGAAAGGGAGAGACCGAGGCCAAGAGGGAGACGTGGAGAGAAGAGAGGGAAGCTTATTGGAGAGGTGAGGCAGAGATGTGCCCAGAGAGATGCAAAAATAAGAAGATTCAAGAAATGTTTGTGACAGAAAGAAAGGAAAAAGAAACTCTAGTGGGAGAAAGGACCGGTCCAAGAAACAAATCAGTCCAGCTCAGCACATTCTTCTTCATCTATACCCATTTAACATGGTGGCATTATTCTAACCATAGCCCTGATCAATACTCGTGACAGCATATTGGTGATCAATCAAAGTGCCAGGACAGAATTGATCATGCTCAGTCAGATGTGACATAAACAAGGCCTCGCGATCAATATGATGTTAGTGTATTCAGTCCAAGACAAACACTCTGTATCTCAATTAACTGGTCATCTCTCCACTGTATGCTTTGATAAAGAGAGTCGTTTATGCACACCTAAAAAAGCAGCAGAGTGAAAGATGATGTGTCGGAGCGAAAAAGATTTAAGTAGCGTCTTATTGTGAACGTCATTGAATTATGTATACCTTAATACCTTTACGCTACCTTTTATTCAGACAAGAAAAATGGAGCTATCACTTTTAAACGCTTTGTTTTTTCTCGTCATGTACACAGGGGGAAAAAGTAAATTACCAGAAACGAGTATAATGAAGAATTACAAAACGTATACACCGGAAGCATTTAAGTTGAAGTGAGCACCTTACTGAAGAGACAATCAGCAGAGAAACGGGAGGTTTTTTTTTTTCCCCTTGCAAAGTTAATAACACACAGCACACCACAGCAAAACAATCAGATAGTGAAGAGCCACAAGAGGTGCCTTAATTATAGGTACGAGCTAATTATGCTAGATTGGAGCTGCGCCGATGTCGCCATATAATGAGACGAAGCGGAGCAAAGGGTCACGACGAAAAGGTGTGCAAAGCAGTGGACCGCACATCTCGATGCCGAGGTCACGCCAGATCCAGATTTAAAATCTTCATTAAAGCTCCAATAATTGTGCGGCCTATCGGAAAGTAAATGAGGGCTCGAAGATCGATACCCCGACGCTTGTTTCGGTCTAATGGTGAAACGAGTGACGGTGATACATGGATATAACCACGCTGCCTCGCATTACGGATAACCCTTGCTCACCCTGTGTACCCGCTACACCTGCAATTAAACGATAATGCCTGTGGGAGAGGGAGCGAGGAGAGAGGCCCGCCGCTCAGAGCACAGATGCTTCTATCAAAGCTAAATGATACTCTCCCTGACCTCGGGGGTAGCTAGGGAGCTTTTCGGAGCTGTAATGCACCATTATGATATCGAACGGCCGATAGCTCCCCCCCCCCCCCCCCCCCCTCCTCCTCCCCTCCTCCTCCTATCACCACCTCCACCAACTCCCACACAAAACCCCCTCTGCTCCTCCTCCTCCTCCTCCCACCCCCACATCCGATGCCGAGGCATCGAATGGGAGAGCGTTAGCGAGATTTTCCCGGAGTTGAAAACCCTGAGGAGACACAAGAACGGCTAAATTGACCAGATTACTGAGACTAATTGGTCCAATCCTGAAGAACTGGCTCATTAAGGTGTGTGAGGAGATAACGAAGCATGCTAGGAGAAATAATATACACACACACACTTTCACTACCTGGTTTCAGATAATTGAGATCGTTATTTACAGTGTGGCGCAGCATGTATTAATGGGATCTTTGTTAAAGGGTCAGTTCACCCAAATTACAAAAACATATTTTCTCACTTACACCTAGTAATATCTAGCCATGCACACACTTTTGGTTTTATTTGTCCAGGTTCTGAGGCGGATATACCTCATGAGGTTTCTGCCTCCACCTGAATTTCTAAGATTTTTTTCTGTCAAAGCAATAGTCCGTATCACTAACCCGGCCTCCCAGTACAGTGATTCCCAACATCTTTTCTACCATTGAATAAACTGACGACCCATGACTAAGTGACACATTTCATGGATCATTCATATTATATTCAATAACAGTACAGAACAACTGTTAAACTGTACAATTAACCTAAATAGTGAATGCAATAACTGCAGGAAGTTTGTGTAAAACGAGTGATTTGGATGAATGTTGAGCAGATTATTTCCTGTGAATGATGCGTCAGAAATGAGTTTTCCTGTCATTTTTAGGAACTTTTAATACAATTCTTTGCCTGTATTATGTATTTATTTAAATTTTTGATAGGCTTATTTTTTTGACAAATTCAGTGTTTTCTTCTCCCTGACGCTTGGCCATTGTTCCATTATAGCTCTTTGTTTGTTTTAACTGCTTACATTTCTCATGAAGGACGAGGCTGTTTAGCAGAGAGAGAGTCTGTGAATACAGCTTGTGTTCAGGTCTTACCGTGCCCTTATCCTGTGAGATTTTTTTAAATGCTGAGATATAGGCCAATTGTATATTTTTAAAAAAGGTTGTCTACACCCATTAAAATCACGAAGGAGGCCAAGAAGGCCTCGTAATCCCCCGTGAAGCTTTGGCAATCCCTAGTGAGAGTCGGGACCCCCAGGTTGGGAACCAGTGTCCTAGAATTAAAAACTACTAATTTGCAGTAGCAAAAATGTTTTGTCACTGATATAATGGTGCTTTTTAACAACATATTTAGGTTAATTAACGTATGTGGCAAGTTGCAAAATGTTGATACTATAATAACAGTAAAATGTTCACTGACATCTTTCAATTTTCCTCCTACAATATCCGCTCTGGAAATACAATATCCTCTCCTATCAACGAAGGCATGATAAAACTTAGTTTATAGTTATGTTTAGAAACTCACAGCACTTGGTTAAGGTTAGGGAAAGATCGTGCTCCTGGTTAAATATTGAAAAATTCAACAATGACTTGAGGCACGAGACACGATGTGTTTACCTCATTAAGATTCCACTGAACCACAATCTTTTCCAAACCTGAACCAAAGTGCTTTTAATCTAGTCAGGAATATAAGAGACTGATATCTCAAAACCTGGACCACATTGAACCAAAACAAACTACATGACTGCATACATACTACTACTACTATAGGTAAGAGAGAAAATGTGTTTTTTAGTAATTTGGGTGAACTGACCCTTTAATGTAACAACTGATGTTCTGAAGGTTGACATACAGACAATAAATAACCAATCAGAATGATGTTTAGGGGCAGCAAAAGATGGTAATAGAGGGAAGGGAGAATGTGTTTCCCCGTCCTGAAGGCCTCCGTCGCTCCATCGCCCCCTTCACTCCGCAAGCCATCCCTCCATCACAGAGTGAGAGAGGGGAACGGACAGCGTTGCCTGAAGCCAACGGAGCGGTAGAGCGAGCAGCAGAGAGAGAGAGAGAGAGAGAGAGAAAGAGAGGAGGTGAGAAACACAAAACAAAGAGCAGAGCCAGGTGTGGAGGTGAGGAGAGAAAATGCAGAAAGACGGAGCAGGAGAGCATGAGAGAGACACAAATGCTACCCCGAGAAGTTGTCCTCTCCTCTGGTTATCCTCCATCACCCTGCCTGTGTTTTCTCCATCCCTGCGACTCTCTTCATGGCCCTTTGGCTCCGTGACCCCTGTGTCGGCTGCCATTTCTCAGCCCGGCCCTGTCACTCTCCTCCCCGGCCCGCATGCAGCCCACACCGGAGGGTCGAGTGTCGTCAGCGGAGCTTGAACCTCACACCGCTGTTGTAAGACAGAGCAGATCCTGTGACGGACTAAATGTGACAGTTGAGCTGCTGACCTTTGGTCCCGGAGACGACAGACAGCGAGCGGCAGCCGGAGCGGCAACGCCCATGCACACATGGGTACTCCATCAATACAAAGAGAAACACAACCAAAGACAAACACACAAACTCACAGACGGAGCATTATCTGTGTATGGATGTGTGTAGAATTCCCTTAAAGGTGCTCTATATGATATCCAGAGCATTGATATAGCAGCAAACAACTATTTGCTATGTAAAGACATAGTGGAGTAATGTCTACCTGAGCAGAGAATGAAGTCGCTCTCCCTCTTTGTGTGTTGTAATCCGGGCTTCTCTGTGCTTCGTTGACCTCGCCGTATCTGCTTTTAGTGCATGTTCATGCATGTGAGCGTGCTAGCTCATGGCCGCTGCCCCGTACCGCTCTCATACGACAGCTGATAACGCAGTCCCGACCGACAGCGCTGTTGCGCAAGCGTAGCACCCACCCTCTTGTTTCCCCCCAGGTTAACACTGTGTGCTCTGTAAGCAGTGTTGCCTTTGTTGTCACTGTTAACTGCGAGCCACCAGCTCAGCCATGTTGAGAGCCGTGCTGAGGCAATAACAATCCTCTAAATCTTGCATTTAGCACCTTAAACATACATGATTAAAATGTAGCAGTACCATATGCTTTTATAATAGATGGGTTAGGGTAAGTGCACAAGGTATAACAATGTAGTGTGAAATAGTGTGTGTGTTTGAGCATATGATATACTTATATAATAACATTTCAAATTAGGAAAAACCTTGTGCTTCCCGCAACAATAACCCCACTATGAGCAAATCAGTTTTACATGTGCATTGTTCAACCCAGTGCCCAGAAAAGGAGAAAAGGAAATTAGTACATCATTAAAAGATGTGAGAATAATCACAGTAAAGAACTGCACAAAATATCCATCTTAAGAAAGTTACAACCAAAATCACTAATCTGTATTAGTTCTTTATTTCTTTGTTATTATTATTTTTTTATTATTACTTTTTCATCTAATGAGCTTTACTGAGTGGTAAAGTTTGTATTTCTTTATAACAAGAAAGATTTCTTTTTAAAAATATAATAAAAAAAACACATGTATCATGAAAGTATCTTACATGGAAATTTTTCTCATTAAAATTTAAGAAACTAAGCTGTTTTTTTTCCTTCTCGTGGTGGCAGCAATGAAATTATTGAACCAAAAAGGAATAGTTAAACATTTGGGGAAATATGTCTTTTTTCCCACTTTCTTGCAGAGAGTTAAGAGAATATGAATAACACTCTCATGTCTGTACACTAAAGCCAGGACAAGATTAATTTAGCTCAACATAAAGCCTGGAAACAGGGAGGAAACGTCTAGCTGTCCAAAGTTAAGGAATCCACCTACCAGTGCCTCTAAAGCCCATTATAGCATGCTGTATCTTTCTATTGAATCCAAACACAAACAGAAATTTGAAAATGTGGTACATGTTATGTGATACAAAATAGCCCATTGTGTTGTATTATCTTTTATGAATAGTCAGGTTGTTCTCATACACCGTTCGTGGCTGTACCTACAAAAAGTAATGCACTGTAACTCGTATATATCCCACAAAATCATTTGGTATGTAATCCACGTAATCGTGAACTAGGAAGTATAAAGAGTGACAAACGCAGCGTAGGGAGGAGGTCGGGTGCAAAAAATACCGGACTTTGCTGTGTTCGTACCCATGTGATTTGTCATGTAACTTCCGTACTTAATTTACGCCACTTCTGTAGTTTTTTTTAACCCAAACCACGATCTTTTCCTAAACTTAAATAAGTAGTTTTGTTGCCCATGTTGTTTCCTGTGAAGACAGAATTTTATTTTGAAAAGACTGTACGACAAGCAGCAACTGACACGTGCTGCTGGACATTCGTAGGAAAACGCACGAAAAAGTAGGAGCAACTTTTTGTATAGATATCATACGAACTGTTGTATGAGGATACGTTGGAATAGTCTGAGCAACATAAATAGACTAGAATGGCACTCGGGGATTGCATGACTTTAAAAACAGATCACAGCTCACAACTGCCAGTATCGTGAGGTGGTCGGCTTATTATTAACACGGTGTGTTTCCGTGTAACGTATCGGCGGATGCCTCTCTCATTCAGCAGCCTTGTTGTGTCTGTATAACGTTACACTACGTTGTCTCTCATCCCGTCATCTGCCGCTTTATTTTTTCTCATCGCGAACTTTTGGAGTAATCCTGCTAACAGACAAACAAACAAACAAACAAACCAACTTGGCTTTGAAAGGAGGTAATAATGGACATGTTGGAAGTTGTCACCTTGCATCTGTAACTTCTCTTTGGGATCGGGTCAAAGACTTTTAAAATCCTCTGAAATTTGCATGAGCTAGAGAAGTTGACTTACTTATGTTCTGAATTGTAGATGTACCAGTATATGCATATGTATAATGTAAATTAATAACCCATGCACTGTGTAAGAAACAAAGGTCTTTATTTTATGAAATTGTATTCTATATTATATATCTAGGGATGGTGGTTCAGAAACCAACCACATCTGCACTAAAAGCTCTAAAGCAAAAAGTGACTCCTAACATTAGCGAGAGGTGTAAGAACAGCTGGATGTGAAAAGCTCACATCTTAAGCACAGTCATTTAAGTTAAACTACCATTTGTTTTTGTAAATGTCAGTTGGTTTTAATAGGTTGGATAATCCCTGTAGAGTCATGACACTGGCTCCTCACGTAGCAGACCGTGCCAACGCCGGCTGAAGTGAATATGGAAATTACCGGGGATTGGAGGTAAAAGGTTTTCCTGTCACAGCGGCGTTCTGTGAGTTAAGGCTGAAGCGGTCCCTGAGGCATTTTTTCCCCCCCTCTGGCAGTCATCGTTTCTGTTTCCATCGATTCACTCTCCTCAGTCACTTACTATTTCTCCCTCTGTTTTGCCACATTTTATGCCAGCCACATTTCACCTTCATTGCCTCCATCTTTTAAAAAACGCTCCACCTCTGAGTCCAATTTTCTACGGTCTGGATCGTAATCTGTCTCTTTATCTCTTCTTTTTATTTTTTTTTTGGTCACACACATCATCTACAGTACCTCACTTTCTTTACCTCTCGGTCTATCTCCTTAATGCCTCTTCTTCTTCTTCTGCCTTACTTAAAAAATAGCCTGCCTCCACTCTCTTCCCTTTCTTTTCTTTTGCTTTGTTTCTCCCCCGGGGGGCCCGATCGCTCATTTCCCCCCCTCCTGCTCTCTTGCAGTGTTTATTTAAGCAGTTTCACAGTCACTGCACCCTTCTCTGACTGTGTCGAACGACCAGCCCTCCCTCTCCCCATCTCTCATGGACACACTTTGTATTTGTGTCTCTATCTCTGTATCTCTGTACTCCTCTCTCAGTCCTTTTTATGCTTGTACCCTTCTCATTTGCTTTATCCCTCTCTTCCTTTCACTCTTCCTCCCGGTGCTCCCTGCCTCTTTAGACATTTGGAGATTCAGAGTTGCTTTAAAGACTTCACAGCCCCCCTCTGTCGTTGGAGCTTTTTTAGATCTGAGAGGTGCAGGCGGCAGAAATCTGGGCCAGATAGAGCCAGGCATGGGCAGGAGAAAATATATATCTTTACACTTAGACAATCTCCGAGACATTTAATTGTTAAATAAAAGAAAGAGCTTTCCAGGCAGTTCGTAATTATCAGAGAAGATTGATGCCCTCAATGGGCAGTTTAATAACCTGGAGAGGGCAGGGACTGTCGGATCTAGCTAATGTTTGAAAAGAGCAGCGTTAAGACACTAATCCCATTCATCTCAAGTTCTATATTCATTTTTCTTGTGTTAATAATAGCTGCGCAAGGACATGCGAGCACTTCAGTACCCCCGTCTCTTTCATCTTTTCAGTTTTAAAATGAGTTTGTAATGAAATTATATATATCATATCTCAAATACCTGCTGAGAGTAATAATGATTATAAGAAAAGCGTTGGCTTCAGCCAGACCTTTTCATCAGTAGGCTGACATGAAGCTGGTACTGTTGTGTCCCAACACGTACATTTAATCTGCTCCCTGCCATATTAACACTAATAAATCACTCGTAGAGTGCAGGCTTAAAGGGGAACTACATCAGTTTTACACATTAGAATCTACCTACAGGTCTTGAGGAGTACTACTACATACGGGGAAATAGTTGTATAAAGCCTTTTTGTGACTCCATGATAAATTGCCCCAAGTGATGCACTTGAGTCAGAGTTGGTCGGGAATGAAACTACAAGTTTTGAAAATGAAAAAAATCTGGGGAACATGGTAGAAAGAAGTGAGTTTACCAGACCACTGTAGCCCACTCCTCATCTCGGTTGGAGTCTAGCAGCTCGAGGCTACATTAATCGCTACTAACATAACACACCTAAATCTCCAACTGAATTGTTGGTGCAGGGTCTGAAATTAGCACACGCCACCCGCCAAATGCGGGTAAATTGTTGGCAGTGGCGGGTAAAATCGTCAGGCCAGCCGCCACTTTGGAGGACACGGAAAATGCTACGGATGGGTATCAAGAATAGGTTCCTGTTGAGAAGGTTCCTAGTTGTGATGCCTACGTCACTATCGATTCCTCTTATCGATGCTTTTCGACAGTTACGTATGCACAATGATGTAACACCATATGCACCCTGTATCACATTTCAGTTTGTTTGGGACTGGAGCCATGGCGAAGAGAAAAAAAGCTCAACAGCGTGGCGCTAATAAACCTGAGGGATGCACCCTATTTTTACCCTGATAATGCTGCACTGTGAACAATAGCAGGAGGAGAGCTAGTTAACGTTAGCTGTTAGCAGCAGGTGGGCAGCACAGTCGTGCTTGACTAAATAACTGATCTACTAACGTTAACGAAGATTCCATAGAGTTACATTATGATGCGTTCAAGCTGTTGGGCGAAGGTAAATTACAATTTTATCATGATTTGTTCAAATGTAATCTTGTAAAATGTAGTTTTTGGCGAGAAACTTGAATAAATCTGAAGGAGATGTTTTCACAGCAATATAAATTAGATAATAGAGAGGGAATTAAGACCTGTTTAACTTCCTAACACTAGCTCTAAGCAGCTTATAATGCATTGTTAAAACTACTAATGCAAAGATTTTTTTTAATCAAATTAATTTTTTAAATAAAAATACAATCATTTATTTCCTAATCATTTTTGTTTTAATGCAAATAACCACTATAGATGACAATAACAAAGTACAGTTCTGTATACAGTACCCTCCTAACCCTGAAAAATAGGGTTGCCCCGGAAGCTACGGTGTAATTCGAACATTGTAATTTACTATGCATATGTTTTTTGTGTAAAATATATCGAACATTGAACATCAGATCTAAAACGATATTCTTTCATTTAGCTCAAAGATTTCAAAAGTGGCAGAAAACATTTCTGAGTGGCAGAAAAAATACTTGCCTGCCATAGTGGCAGGCAGTGAAAAAAGTTGATTTCAGACCCTGCGTCGGTGGTCGTGTTGCATTGTGGGCTATGTAGGTGCCAGGTTTTGACAAGGAAGAAGAATATGTGAAATAAAAAAGAATACCTTCATATCTTCGTTCAGCTGCATCGATTTATATCCTTTTTGTCAACGAGTGTCCATCGTGAGTTTTGACAGTTTTATAGGAGGGCAACGCTGCATCAGTGGAGTGCTCTATTATAGCAATAGTTCAACATTTTGGAAAATACACTTATTTGCTTTCTTGCAAGAAGAAGAAGTTCAATACCGCTCTCATATCTGACCATTCAATATGAAGCTGGAGCCAGCAGCCCGTTAGCTTAGCTTAGAACAAAGACTAGACACGGGGGGAAACATCTAGCCTGGCTCCGTCCAGTCCTAAAATGTCTAACTATTGTTTTTAGCGGAGCCTCTACAGTTTCTAATTCTTGCTCAAGGACTCTCCAGCAGAACTGAGGTTACTTAGTTCAAGGTGTTCGTCTCTATTTCACTCTGTTACTCAATTTTGGCCTCAGTATTTCTTGACTTCCACTCGTGCTTTAGAAATGAGGCAGACACTCCTAAATGAAAGCTATTCAAGTATTCAACCACTCATTCATCAGTGAGATCACATTTGTTATTGTAATTCATTACTACGAGCCTCTACAGTATGTGGCTCTACTGCACCACCACCCACCACTACACACACACACACACACACCTCAGCCCATCCCCTACATCATTCACGGCCGCATTGACAGCTAGAACACTTTGTAGTTCCATAGAATAGGTTGTGTTCTGCGTTCCCCCTCGCTCTCAAGACTACTTTCTAGCCCTGTGAGTCGGGGGAGCTGTGCCGTCGATGACAGTAATGTATTCTGGCCCTCCCCGCGGGCCTCCGTGGACCTGGCTCCCTTCCTCTTCTTTTCCTCCTGGGACTTCCTTGATGTTGCGGGAGCCGAGGCCTGTTGACTACCTCCCCACCCATCCTTTTATAATGTGTTGATTCCCGTCTTCCCGCCTTTTATTATGGGTTAATGTCTTCTCTCGTAGACCCCGGCAAACTCGGATCGGATAAACTGCAAGAGAGAAACCATGAGGCAGAGAGAGAGTGCAATATATTCTCATAAAACTGAAATGCAGATTATGCGCCGTGGACCCGAATAATGCCAAGATTACATTTCAGGCGCCAAAAATTGGATTATGTGACAATGGCATGATTTGGATTATGAAAAAGTGGCACAAATTGGATGAGCCCTTTTTTCATCAGTGTGTCGCATGAACAGCTGGATAAGTGTTGAGTCTAGGCAAGAAAAACAACATTTATTAAGGCTGGTGATGAGTTTAGGAACTAAAATGTGGTTGGGCTTAACTAAGAACAGAGAAATTTACCTGTCAACCAAATTTCTGCACCATATCTGTTTCTTTCTGGTCATTGAACCTGCTTTCTTTTGCTTTCACTATGAAGAGCTCACACTTGCAGATCAATTAGGGCTGTCAGTCTAAATATTTAATTAATCACGATTAGTCGCTTGGTTGTCTGTAGTTAATCGTGATTAATCGCAAATTAATCACACATTTTGTATCTGTTCACAATGTACCTTAGACTCTAAGGTACATTGTGAACAGATACAAAATGTGTGACAAATCTCCCTCTAAGGCTTAGAGGGAGATTTGTCAAGTATTTATGTATTCTTATCAACATGGGAGGGGGCAAATATGCTTGCTTTATGCAAATGTATGTATATATTTATTATTGGAAATCAATTAACAACACAAAACAATGACAAATATTGTCCAGAAACCCTCACAAGTACTGCATTTAGCATAAAAAATATGCTCAAATCATAACATGGCAAACTGCAGCCCGACAAGCAACAACAGCTGAGACTCGTGGGTACCCATAGAACCCATTTTCATTCACATTTCTTGAGGTCAGAGGTCAAGGGACTCCTTTGAAAATGGCTATGCCAGTTTTTCCTCGCCAAAATTTAGCGTAGGTTTGGAGTGTTATTTAGCCTTCTTCCTGACAAGCTAATATGACATGGTTGGTACCAATGGATTCATTAGGTTTTCTAGTTTCATATTGTGTCATTATTTTCACTTTAACTTTAAAACCCGCTACACCGTAAAAAACGCAAGTTGCCTCGCAAGTTGTGGCGGTAAAACAAATTTGCGTTAAGGCATTATTAACGCGTTAACTTTGACAGCTTTAATATAAACACATCATGGTGTTCATTTCAGGACATTTCAGGAAACCAGGCACTTGACAGCATGTAAATAATAAACTACAGTACACTGTATATTGGCATCACAGCAATACAGTTGTCACTCCTCAAGAGTTGTGCTAAATACAGTTCTCACTTTGAAAAGAGTGACACCTCCATTGTAACTGAATATTTCATGTAGTTACTATCAAATCTGACTGCACACTTGGTCGCTATCTGCAATGCATATTAGATTTGTACCAGACAGCTGGAAGTTGCACACACTGGAGATGGAGATAAGAGAGATGTGACATTCTCACATTTTCCAATTCACTGTGGTCCCACCAGTTTTTTGGGCTCTACACGTGAAAATGATGAATTCATTGGAAGAAAAAGCTTTTTAAAATAGAAAAAAAGAAAAAGAAAAATTGGTGTCAATTTGTCACATAAGCTGATGGAGAAACCCACACCTGTCAGCACTCTCCCAAGCTGCTGAAGTCACCACCTTTTGTCTGCACTAAACGTTGCCATGGCTACGGACCTTAATCACAGCTAAGGCATGATTCATTGGTTAAGGGAGCTAACAGCGTTTACCTGTTCACACGCACACGCCGCTCCTAGTTTCATTCTGCTCCGCTGTGCACCGCAAATTGAAATTCACTCTCATTAGCGGATAGCTGGGTGTAAATGTAGCCACAGACGCACAGCGGGGTGAGCCTATAGGAGGACAAACAACAGAAAACAAACATTGTGGCACGCTAGAGACTCTAAAGCAAATCTGTTTCATCTTTTTGTCAGCCAGTCATCATGTCAGGCCTGTCTGCTGTGACACGATCAGCTGCCACACTGCCAACAATTTGTAATACTAGCATGCACGAAGAGAGAGAGCAGTGGCGTTTCTAGCTGCTGGCTGCACCCAGATGGCCTGTTTGTATCTATACTAAACAAAGAATGAATGTTTGCACGGAAGAAGAGGCATCAGGAGAGTAATGGCGGTGTCTTTTCCTCTTCCTTTATTTTCTTCATATCTTTGTTTGTGCTCTCTTGCTGCCTGCCGTGTCCCTGTGTTTGTCCTCTAAACTGAATGATCACATTGACACATGAGGAACTGTACCTCCAATGCAAACACATATACAGCACAGACATGCACACATTCATAATGTACATTAATGACATGTAGATGAACACACACAAAGACACAATCAGACACCAAGAGGGAAACTTTACTCGGTATCTTGGGTAAATCTGTCTCGCAGAAGTTGAATTTGGCAGAGCAGATCCTCCAAGGCGAATAAAAACTAAAACTAATGAGTTCATCTCTTCCACTCCTCTTTTCTCTCCGTCTCCCTCTTTGCTCCACGTTTGCACTCTTGTTCTCTCCCTTCTCCTGCCCTCTGTCTCGATCTGCCTCACTCCTCCTCTTCATTTGCTACGCTACTGTTTTCTCTCTTTCTCTCCACTTCTCTATCGACCCTCTTGGACATCCTCTCTTTTACCTGCACAGATGGTTTTGGTGACTCCTCCGAGTCTTAATTATTCCGTCAATTACTGTGGGGAAAATGTGCAATTAAAGTGGACAGTTATTTTGCATGGCGCGGCTCCATATTTATTAGGGTTACACCTGATTCCGGGAGCTCTGGAGTCTTTCCGATGCTCCGTGCCATCTTTCCTGTCGCCTCTAGGTATGTGTGAGGGACATCTTGGGGGAATTAGCGCATTTTATTTCCCTAATCTTTTTCTCTGTAGGGAGTCCCACTAATGGATGAAATAGTGTTGTGAGCATATGGCCTATGAACAATTAGATCAGCGGTTCCCAATCTATTTTCCTTGAAACCCGCCCCTGCTTGTATCTGAGAAAAGCTGACCCCACGTCATCACCCTAAATATAATTACAAATTCTCGAACAAAATCCTCAATTTCAATAAGGTGATTCAATGTGATGCAAATGAGTTAGTCTTTTTTCATTAAATCAACTTTCTTTAATGAGTAGAACTCGTCAGTTTCATCAAAAAAGTGATGACATCTTGACGGAGTTGCCAAATGAATGCAGATACATAATATGATCTCTTTTTTGTGACAACTTAATTGATTTACTATAATAGTGTTAGAGACAAAATAGTTTTTTTTTAAGGTTATTGTGGTTAAATAAATGTAATTTGTGGTGTTGTTAAATTGCTGCTAGACCGCCCCTTTAATACAGGTGCCTCCCTTTGTGTGCGGCAAGAGGGAGAGCAAATAGCTTTTTGACTGCAGTGAAAAATGTTATTTTTGAAAGGCTAAACGCCAACAAATAGGGATCGAAGCAGAATATTTCATCAGATTTTGCAACTAAGCAAAAAAATTAGGTCTGTCAATCGATTAAAATATTTAATCGCAATTAATCGCATGATTGTCCATGATTAATCACAATTAATCGACAATTAATATATTAAAATAACATTTATATTAATATTTAATACTCTTATCAACATAGGAGTGGACAAATGTGCTTGCTTTATGCAAATGTATGGATATATTTATTATTGGAAATCCATTAAAAACACAAAACAATGACAAATATTGTCCAGAAACCCTCACAGGTACTGCATTTAGCATAGAAAATATGATTAAATCATAACATGGCAAACTGCAGCCCAACAGGCAACAACAGCTGTCAGTGTGTCAGTGTGCTGACTTGACTATGACTTGCCCCAAACTGCATGTGATTATCATAAAGTGGGCATGTCTGATAAGGGGAGACTCGTGGGTACCCATAGAACCCATTTTCATTCACATATCTGGAGGTCAGAGGTCAAGGGACCCCTTTGAAAATGGCCATGACAGTTTTTCCTCTCCAAAATTTAGCGCAAGTTTCGGACATTATTTAACCTCCTTCACGATGAGCTACTATGACATGGTTGGTACCAATGGATTTCTAGGTTTTCTATTTTCATATGATACCAGTATCTTCACTCTAGCTTTAAAACTGGGCCCGCTACAACCTCGGGAAGATTGATTCTGTTAATGCGTTAAAGAAATTAATGGCGTTAAAAAGAATTTGCGTTTGACAGCCCTAAAAAAAATATATCTTTTTAAATAGTTTTTAATATACCGACTTTTGTATAAATTATCCAGTAAGTGTGTTATTTTGATTTTAGTTATAAAAAAAACAAATCTAATTTTGACAACCTCAGAGCAGACAAATCCCTGTGATCTTTGTCACCGTCTTAATGGGGGGCCCGGACCCCAGATCAGATTGGGAACCACTGAATTAGGTGACACCCCACAGACTGGATTGCTTTACAGCCTATAGTTTAGTGTTGAAACAAGGAAGTTTAGTTTAGTGTTGAAACAAGGAACCACATTGACATGTCACACACATTCAGATTAGGAATGGCATCGATCTGTTTTCTCGATGTGCCAATCTCACTCAGGCTCGCCGCGCTCATTGCTGGCTTTCGCCGCAACCCACAGAGAGCATTTCCCTGGGAATGAGTTTGTCAAATCACGCGCTGTGGTGCAACCAAACACTTATGTGCTGCGTTAATCCGTTGGAGTACTGTTCTGCCCCCCAACCTTTGGGGCCCGCGGCGCTCCCTCAGCTCTTCATTACGAGGCCTTAATCCTGACAGTGACACTCCACACACACAGGGCAGCGAGGAGACGGACGGACAACAGGAGACCTGCTTAGAAAGGCCCAAAGCAAACAGTGCAGCTGCTGCTACGGGCGGGTGATGCTGACAGCTAGAGCACCGTGTGTGTGGGGGGTTTAGAGAGAGTGATAGGTGTGGGATATGTACACCTGTACACAAGTGTGGCGATCTAGATTAGCATCCATTGTAATGACACCCACAGAATGAGATGGATACAGATATGGAGAGAAGATGTGAAGGAGATGCTTGGCTGATGAGGAGAAAAGACTCCGAAGAGGAAGCTGAAGAGAACAGCGAATAAAAAAAGAGAGAGAGAGCGAGAGAGAAGTGGGAGGAAGGGGAAGAAAGAGAAGGAAGTGAAAGACGGAGACGGAGGATGGTGGTTGAGTAGAGTGAAGGGCCCATGGCGCCACTCTAAGCCATCCTAACCAATGAGGACCTGGATGCTGAGAGGGCTTGTTCACAGCAGGCAGCTGCTAGCACATCATTTTGAAACCTCTCTCGCCTCCCTCTTCTCCCCCACCACCACCATGTCTTTCCTGCTCACCCGCTTCCTTTTGCTGAGATTGCACGTCACTTATTATGAATTGTTTATTTTATTGTCGGTGTCTTATTGGCTCAAAATGAAGCTGCCTGTCTTGGCTTGTAAATGAGATCCTGGATCATAGTGGGAGTAAGTTGGATTAAAAAAAAAAAAAGGTTGATTAAAATAAAAAGATAAAAATCTCTCCTCTTCTTTTTCTCTCTCCATCTGTAGACTGGCAGTAAACGTACCTCCTCCTCCTGCTCATTAAGGAAAAGATGTGAAGGAAGCCGACAATAACACAACATGATACGTGAATATATTCCTCTCTGGCTTGAGGGATGTTTTAAGCCTTTACAAGTTAATGTTAAACCTGCAGTAGGCAGAATGTTTTTGGCATCAATGGGTGAAAAATCCATAATAACCTATCAGCATATTGTAATTCAAAAGTTCTGAGAGATAACTAGACTTCTGCACCTCCTCATGGCTCTGTTTTCAGGCTTTAAAAAATCTAGCCCGTGACGGGAGAGAGCGTTCCTATTGGCTGTTCATTCAACGGAGGCAGCTGTCAATCACTCGCGAACTCTGATCAAACAGTCAAACTAGGCAGCGCTGATCTAATATGAATCAATATTCTGTTACTGTAATGCTTTTTCTTACCTCAAATGTTTTCAGAATCGTCTTGTAGTGTACTGTTTTTCTGTAAAATTGAGAAAGTTTTCTCCGGCTGGTGGGCGGTGCTTGGTATTTCCTCAACTGATCTCAGCATGGCTGCCTGGTCTTTCTCATTTTACAGCTAAACAGTACACTACAAGATGTTTCTGAAAACATTTGAGGAGAGAAATAGGCATTACAGTAACAGAATATTGATTCATATTTGATCAGCGCTGCCTCGTTTGACCGTTTGATCAGAGTTCGTGAGTGATTGACAGCTGCTCAGAGACAGCAAGGCTCCAGCTCGGCTCTGATTGGTTGTTTTCCTCCGGTCTGTGAAATCTTGCAGATGCCATTAGGAGCACCGGAGGACACAGAGTCACATTATTTTTTTTCAGATTACCCGTCTCATGCCCTACTGTCAGGATATAGTGACCGTTTTATAAAAATAACTTTTTTGTAATCATATTTGCTCCATTTCTACCCACTGCTGCTTTAAGCTGATGGAAAACAATCTGTCTTTGGTGAGCCAACTTCAGTCTCATCACAGTGATTGACAGCTTGACAGGGGCCACGTTGTGTCAGTTCACTGTGATGTCAAACATTAGGTCTATACTATCACTCCATTGAAGTTCAATAGTAAAGAGGGAAAATGCAATCGCACACTGATAATTCACAGTTAATGGGGAAGCAAGAAGAGCAGCGGGGGAACTTATCAGCCGCGTGATGTAATGTTTACCGGCTTTTTAATTAATTATGAAAATTAGCCGAAGCGGTAGGCACGCTGAGAAGTGAAATCAGATCTTTTACGCTTATCGCAGCCTCGCAGCACTCGCAGTGCGCCGCTTGAATGACATCTCGTGCACAGTCCCACACACAGTCCCTCACAAGCCCTCGCACAAATATATCTTTGTACACAGAGACACAAAAGCATCTCTTACTTATAAAGTTCACAGATTGACATTAATGTATGCAAACATTAAAACACACACACACAATGCCACAAAAAAATGCAATTGATTGGATTTTTCAAGGTGTGAATAAAATTAGATTTTGCCCTTTGATCCTTGAATGATGACAGAGTACTCCTCATTATATTCATCTGTCAAAATGGACTGCAACTGTGAGCTCGCCTGATCTATATTTGAAAGCATTGATCTGTAAAAAAAAAATAGGTGAGCCAAATATTCACAGAGTAACACAAACAAGCAATTACTCCAGTGGCTGACATGACATTTCTGTGTTGTTGGTTTATTCAAAAAACATCTTTTTCTTTGTGTCTCCGATCAGCAATCAGTTGCCTCAGCGTTTAAGACTTAAAGGAGTGTTTTTCTACATTTTTTTTTGCAGAGGAGAAAAAAACGTTCCAAGAATATGTGGGCCGTGCGTGGCAGTGTAGTAGTATCACTGGCATGGTGTCATTGTTTCAGTTTGTAGTGTTTCTCATTAACTGTGCGGTGCTGTAGCAGGGAATCTCCTCTCTGTTCGGTCTTCATTACTCATCACACAAAGTTGGTCCCTGCAGGATGAGGATGGGCAACAGGCAGAATCCAATATTCCACCTTGGAAGACAACCTGCTCTGTTCCCATCATCTCCAGCCGGATTAGGGAGCAGGATATTTTCGGAAATGAGAGTGAGAGAGAGGGAAGCCGCACTGCCAAGTTTCCTCCTCCTCCTCCTCCTCCACCACCTCCTCATCCTTGTTCGTGGAGAAGTAGTGGACAAGAGATGAGGCTTTTTTTTCCTCCTGCAACTTCAGCTCAAAGGAGGGGAGCCAAGAGACACAAGGTGTCTGCGGGGAGAGGCAGGATTAGCTGGATTAGCCGAGACGCACAAGTGATAGGACTGGGCCCTCCTGGACATAGAGGGAAACTCTGGCAGCTGCGCCTGTTTGCAGCAGCCAGATGAACGAGGACCAGCATTGTCTTAATAAAACCTTGCTCAGGAATGACTTTCATAGACTGCTGAATTGAGCTTGTCATTTTTGGAATCTGATATCATATTTTTAAAGAAAAGCCTGAATTATATCCGTGTTTTTTCTCAAAACTGGTTCTTTAAACGAGCCAAACAATATTGGTCACGGTCACCCACTCCCACTGCAGCCGGTTTGACTGTTATCAGGTGGTTATATAGTGGTTATAAGCATCATAGATGTGGGTCAGAAGGGGCCTGCTACACCCACTAGTAGGTGTTGTAATGTGGTTATTTTAAACCAAAACACGATCTTTTTCTCTAAACTTAACTAAGTGGTTCTGTTGCCTAAACCTAAACAAGCTGTTTTGTTTGTTTCCACTGACTGCTGTGATGCGATGTGATTTTTACGGCGCCGTCCGTAGTACTGAAACGGAGCAGAGGAGATCGACAGACAGAACACGTCACTTAGTTTGGTTTCTTAGCCTGCTTGCTTTTTATGGTTGTAAAGAGAGCGATAGGAGAGAGAGAGAGCTGCAAGCTGCCGTTTCTACGTGCCTCACCCTGCTGATTTTTGACAGAGAATCTTTAATAAGTTAAAAAAATATTTAGCGCTCTGATAGTGCTACATTCTTGTATGAGTGCTCTGACTAATGAATGTATTCTTTGATTTTGAAAGAATCTTGGAATCGACTGCATTTTTACATGGTCTTGTCTCAATCTCAGACAAAGAGGACTCAGGATATTATTTCAACACCGGGTCAAGACCACAACTCACCACAATATCACTAAATTCCCTGTGTGTTGTCTGATTTAGACAGAGAGGAAGCTTCATTTGTTTTCTGTGGGTGTTTTTTATGGGAATGTGGATCAGTCAGATGCTTCTAGTTTTGCATGTTCCACATTTTATCTAAGTGTGTCATGCAGTGTGGGACTCGCACTGGTCTGGTCTTGGTCATGACTCCTCGATACACTCTGGTCTTGGTCATGACTTGGTCTCGGTTTAGTTGGTCTTGATTAAAACACTGCCCTTCAGTCACTGTATCCTGGCACCTGGCAGGGCGTCGGACTGAAAAAGTGTTCTGTAACGTTACTCACTCCTCCTACATCAGTAGTATAGGCCTACGTCTGTTTCAACGCACAGGCCCCCCTCCCCTCGCATCCCGTGGTCCTTGCTGAGTTCAAATCAGAGAAGCCTTCATCCACTGTTTCCCTCCCTCCTGTGTTTGTTTATCGATGATAAAACGGACAAGCTTTTGCTGTCAGGTTCAATAAATTCTAGTTTGGGTCCATAAGTAGCTCTTTCACCTCCTCTTCTTTAGAGAATTTCCTGTTTTCAGCTTCACTGCTTTACAGGCTCTCGCTGATAAAGTGTTGTGAATTTGCATTGCATAATCTTATATTCTCAACTGGCGGTCCCAATACTGAGAAGAAGCACCGCTATTAATCACAGAATTATTAGAAATTTATACAAGGATAAATAATAAATGAACAAATAAAGTAGGTGGCCAAAACATAAACCAGTAATTCATTTGGTTGATCGGCCTTGTGAGACTGCATTAGCGATACACTGTCATTGCACCCTACGCTCCTTTGATTTAACACAATGTTTCCCTCGTAGGACATTACATTTCCCTTCTTTTCACCGTGCTTTATGTATATTTTTGTACACAGGCATTTACAGTGCAGATGCTTTGTTGCAGGCATAATCCCCATAAGTCCTCTGTGGCAGCCCGCGCTGCACACTGCTCAACATAAGTACTCCATATCTATATGCATCTTGTGTGATATGATCCTGGCATTCATTTCTCTGGATGTTGCCTCAAGGGCTCCCCGCGGAATAGGTTTCCTGCATCTATGACTGAAATCACAGAGGAGAGAGGAAAAAGAACAAAACAGGGAGCAGCAGAGAGGAAGCGAGAGAGCTAAAAAGGAGGAAGAGAGCAGTGAAAAGATGGGAGGGGAGCAATTAAACGAGTGCCAAAATGGGAAAGTGAGAAAGGGAGAGATGTGGAGCTGTGAAGAAGGGGAGGGGGGGATTGCATGTTATTAGCGATGCTGGTGTCACATTACAGCGCAGCGGAGTTTGTAAAGCGGCGAGATAACTCTCACCTGAGGCCGTGCGCCGCCGCCGCCATCACTCACAAGGACAATCATGCGGCGAGACTAATGTTGCCGTGGCCAGTGTTACCACTGTGGCACGCGTGTGTTTGTGTAGCTGTGCACGAGTTTGTGTGTATATTCATCTATGTCTGGGTCATTGTGTGTACATTGGGGCTGGGACGATACACCTATCTCCCGATTCGATACTATCACGATACTTGGGTGCCGATTCGATATGTATTGCGATTCAATATTATGATTTATTGCGATTTTTGTTAACTTTTTTAACACTAGACCATGGGGAAAAAGTTGAATTATACACTTCTAGGGACTTTTAATTTGAAAAAATATCTAAATAAATCCAATAAAATGTTTGATTTTCAGCATGTATGTAGTCAGAGATGTCTTGAAGTCAAATATATCTCTTTGAATTGAATATATGTATTTTATATATACAGTTCCCTTTGTTAACAACTTATTTTGAAAACTGGACGTAGTCACACGTGTATACTTAAGCTAACTTCACCAAGTCCGTCGCTATCTTTTAGCGTCAGTTCCGTTCAATTTATACATCCATGGTCAGCTCCATCGGGGTCGTTTGAATGCATTTAACATAAATGTCAGTATATGGGTGCTCTACAGTTGTAGCGTCGGACGATTTGACCACAGAGATGAGAGTGACGGCCGGCTTGACTGCACGTTACCGCAATACAATAACATTTCCTGGGCAGGACAGAGTTAGCATGCAGCTCTGGCCGTGATGTCTAGCTCTGCTTTCCCTGGTAATGTGTGAAACCCAAAGTGTTTCCATACTTTACTGTATGTGTATTGTTACAGTACACGCGGACCCTCCGCTGTTTTGTAATTCCTCGTTTTGGCCAACTGCGGTTTGTTTTGGTTGACGGATACGGAATGCATATGACGTCACGTCATACAATAAAAGCTGTAACCTCCTTCTACCTCCGCATAGACTCAAATGAAGCAAATATATCGATTCTGCCGGTTAAAAAATCAATTTCAAAATTGTAAAAAAAAAAAAAACACAATACGTAGTGAATCGATTTTTTTCCCCCACGCCTAGTGTACATGTGATTGAATGTATTGCATGTCGAGGAGGACCAGAACTACAACCGAGCAGCTCCTGCAAGCAGGCCTCAGCTGCTCTGCAGGACCTCAAGTAGCGCCCGTGATTAATACTCCAGTTCGCATGGCGTCCAAGGAGTCAAGCATGTACCGTTATTTATCTGCTCCTTTGGTTTGTCCCTGGGAGGGCTCCCCCTCTTTGGTCCCCGGTGACACCGTGGGCTGTATGAGACGCTCTCGTTGTTGTTCGCTGCTGTCTTATCTGCAGTCTTGTCAGGAAAGACAGAGGGAGCAAGGGAAGAGGGGGAAGGAAGGGGGCAGAGCTTTACCCGGATTGTCTGTACTCCAGCTTTGCGAAGAGAGATTGAAAGTAAAGGGATACTGCCCGCCGATCCCCGGGCTCAAATACTCCAGGCTAATGGAAGCTGTCATAAATCTGAATGTAGATTACATTTTTTTTTTCTTCTCTCGCCGTCTGAGTGTCTTGGATGACAACTCGATGAAACGGTATATCAGACACTCCAGATGTAACACCCCGCTGTATGCATGTCAGGTGTAGCGTATGTAGATATCATACACGCATATTATTGAGATTTACTAGTGGAAGTTCACGTGAAAGCATCCCACACATGGTGTTTTACATGTGCTGCGTCTCAGGTGTGCGGTATTGTATATATGTGTGATTGATGGAGACAAAGACAGAGCCACAGGGGAGAAAAGAGACGTATAGAGACTGTTTGTTACAGTACATTAGAAAACATTATGGCTCCTGTAGCAGAGCCTCGACGATGAAAGAACAACAACAGCAAAAGACACGCACACTCGCACACACCTAGTAATCACCATCACACAGCCAAAGGGTAATTGCACATGGTAAGGAAAGTGCCGCAGCTCTTAACAGTATGTGCAGCACGTACTGGTACAGGAGAAATGACCTCTACGTTCCATGTTTCCGTCTCGCCTTTTTTTTTGTCTTCGCTCTGCCAACATTATCACCTACCCCGCCGTAGTAAAGGTGGGCTGTAACTGCTCGTGATTTTACACAGCGAGGCTCTGGAAGCTTCTCACAGTAAAAAAGAGGGAAGGATGGAATCGCTCCCCCAGCAGGGTAAAACTACAGACCAATCACAGAATTATAGTGCCCAAGGGAGCACGACCTGCTTTCTGCTTGTGTTTAAAGAAAAGTGATGTGTGTGTGTGTGAGCGTTTTCTTTTTTTTCCCTCTTCTTCTTTTTTGATTCCAGACAACCTCTTGAGTTTTTTATCTTTTAAAATTTAACAGCCAGTCTTTCCCCGTGTTCTCCGCCTCTGTCTCTCTTAGCCTGATTCTAGTGATGCTGGTAAATGGTGGCCCAGTTTGTCCCCCCTCCTCCTCCTCCTCCCCGGCGCTCCCGCTAGTGAAATTACCAGTTGGTTACTATAGAGACGTGTTTATAAATGCAGTTTATGACTCCCTGTCTGCCCTTTCTCTCGCTGTGTTTACCTCCTCATTTTCCACACCCCTATCTTCCCGTCTCCTCTAAAATGACATCTTTCTATTTTCTTTTTTTTTCTCTCTTTCCTGTCTGTCTCTCTGTTTATCTGTCTCACTGCTTTCTCCTTCATCTGCCCCTTCCATCAGGTTCTCTTTTGCCCTTTCTCTCCTTCTCCTTTTGTCGAAATCTCATTATTTTGTTAATTTCGCCGGGGCCAGCCGCCGTCAACGTGACTCTCATTGCACAGAATTAATACCTAATTTACCTCAATACTCAAATGGGCTCCACTCTAGCAGCTTCCCAATCTAGGTGTTTACAATACCACAGGGCTTCCATTTGTGTCCTGCTCGGGGCTCTAAACTCTCCTTTTTCTTCCTATATAGGGCTCTTCTTTATGATAATGCATCTGTGTGGGTACGCGCCATACATCACTGTTTGCAAAGCAAGCACCCTTCTACCTTTGCGAGGTAAATGTAAAAGAAATAAAAATCTGTGGGTTGTCTTTTCTGCTCCCTCATGAAAGTCTAATGGAGAGCTGATTCATTCTTGTATCCATCTACCCAAGAAGACAATGGACGTACAGTATAGGCGTATTGAGACCACTCAAAGCAAAGTGCTGCTGAGGCTACAGTTTTACTCCCACTGGGTTCAGGTGTGGAGGGGAGCTAATGCACAACAAAGGGTTACGCTTATGTAATTATGTAATAACCAACCTACCTCCACTGGCTCTAAGCGAAACACTTATCTCCGGGTTGATTTTTCCACAATTTCTAAGTGCTTGTTTAAAACCACATTTTCTCTCCTTGTAGCGAGGCATCCTCGCCTATGTTTGCTTCTGTGATTGACAGATTTTCTTCAGCGATAATGATTGGCTGTGCTCTGGTCATTTCAGTAAAATGTCACTCTTCTCTGCAGCTTTGAGGAGTTTCTAACAGGGACGATTTGCATGCTTCCTTCTGTTGCCTGTCTGTTCAGCTGTAGTACCACTTTCATTCCGGCAGTATCACAGCGTACCAGTCTATTGTGAGTAGAAGGTAAGGTATATAGGCTGTCACCTTGTAACTTCATCAAAAGGAAGGAAAGATGTGTGTGAAAACAGTTTCAAGAAGACATAAAAAGCATTCTCGGGTATTCACTTTTACGGTAATGTAGGTTTTGATTTTTAGCGTATCTGTTTTCCTCCCACGAGCCTCTCTTCACTTCTAATTTATGGATTGTATTTTTCTGTTTCTCAGTGAACTTGCCTGCATTTAGCCGCACATTTAACTTCAATCTTCTCCTCAGTGTGTTTGTTTTAGAGGTGTATGTGGCAGGGGAAAGCAGTTGTGAAAGTCAAACGTGGTAACAGGAAGAAAGATTCATTCTTCCTCCCCATAAAAATCTCTCGATCAAACACCAGATATTGTGTGACTGCATTGTGTTCTGGTCTATTTACACGATTGTGAAAATATTGTGCTGGCACAAATGTCCTCCTGTATCAATGATGAACTGATTAGATTTTGGTTGTCGAAGGTCAAAGTCACAGTGACCTTACTTCCGTACCATTGTCGTGATATTTTGTGAACGTTTTGAACGAATTTCTTCAAATTTGGCATGAACGTCCACTTGGTATCAAGGGTGAACTGATTTAATTTTGGTGGTCAAAGATCACTCTGACATCACAAAACATGTTTTTGGCCATAAATCAAGAATTCATATGTTAACTATGACAATTTTACACAGATGTCGAATGAAGAAGTGATGACATGTTGGACAAACATGGATGTGAACTGCAACTTGACTGGTTGGAGGACGCATACAACCGCGAGGCGGTAATTTTTCTCTGCATAAAGGCCATTACACACCGGCGTAATATCTTTAGTGCTATTAAGCTGCACATCAATATATTTTTTCGAATTGTTTGTATGACAACGTGAATGTTACATGTTGTTTATTTGTCACGCTTAACTGACATGAAAACATCCAAATGGTGAATGTATAAAAAAGAATCCTGCTGACTCTGTTGGAGCCAAGTTTGAGCCAACATTTAACCATTTCTGGCATCAAACTTTATTGTAGCAGCACTGCAAATGATCTTAATGTGATTTTATTAGGGCTGTCAATTGATGTTATTTAATCGCGATTAATCGCATGATTGTCCATAATGAATCTTGATTAATCTCAAATATTTAATACACTTATGGGAGTGGGCAAATATGCTTGCTTTATGCAAATGTATGTATATATTTATTATTGGAAATCAATTAACAACACAAAACAATGACAAATATTGTCCAGAAACCCTCACAGGTACTGCATTTAGCATAAAAAATATGCTAAATCATAACATGGCAAACTGCAGCCCAGCAGGCAACAACAGCTGTCAGTGTGTGAGTGTGCTGACTTGTATGACACGGTTGGTAAAAATGGATTCATTAGGTTTCCTAGTTTCATATGATACCAGTATCTTCACTCTCGCTTTAAAACTGAACTCGGTACAACCTCTGGAAGATCGATTGCGTTAACGCGTTAAAGGAATTAGTGGCATTAAACCAAATTTGCGTTAACACGTTATTATCTCGTTAACTTTGACAGCCATAGACTTTATACCATTATGTTTGGCCATTTATCTGCATATTAGAAAAATATTACACCAAACTACATAATGGATCTGGAATTACAAACCTATTCAACATAATTCAGTTTCAGATGGATATAACTGTGTGTGTGTGTGTGTGTAGTATAGAGTTTGTGCATCATGTCTGCATCGTGTCCCTGATTTTCTCTGCCTTGTCATTGCAACTCCATTCCAAGGAGCCACGTTGGCACGGCAGAAAAAGCCTGTCTTAACACCCAGGCTGGTTAGATTATACCGTACGAGACAGCGGGACGCGCTGCCATGACATCGATGACACGACGCGTGTCACCCCTCCGCTGTCTCTCTGCCATTTAGCGATGTGGCACTGTGTGTGGGGCCCTCGCTGCATCTCTCTCCCTCTCTCTCTCTCTCTCCTTGTGGGTGATGTGATGAGGTGCAGTAATATATAAGAAATGACTTGGTGGCAACTCATCTAATGTGATTTGTGTAGGAGCTCATAAAACCTCGCCGAGCGTAACTTTAAAAGAATGAAATGGAAGGGCCGGGTGTTGATTCGGCTCCCTCTGTCGCATTGCAGGGGATCATAAATGCGTTGAGAATCGGGCTGTGGGATGAGGATTTTCTGTGGATTTCTATCAAGGCTAATGACGACCATATCATATTGTCATAAAATGTGCGAGTGCAGCCACTTTGACTACAAAGACCTCTACCTGGGTGACTCTCCTTCAGCCTGTGTCGCCCTCTAAGGAGGCAGCGAGACAACGGCTCCGGAAATAAATAATAAACACGTTTAATTAAAATGAGAATGCGTTGCATTTCCACGTTAATCCTAATTTATTCGCCTTAATTGCGCTTCCATTTGCTTTGCTGATGGTTGGCACAAGTGTTAATGAATAAGCCATTGTCTAGATGCCATGAAGCATTTAGCTGAGCAAATCCTAATATACTGTAGCACTTCACCTGCCTAATAAGCAGGAAGAAAACTCCTCAATGTCATAAACTTCACTACGCACACACACGTATGCATGCCTGAGCTACACGTATGCACACCCACCCCGGCAATTCTTCTGCAATAATTACATCCTATTCATATTTGAGACCCACCCCAACATTAATTATAACAGTATAATGCAATCATAGCAAACTGTGTGTTGTATAACGTGCTGTGATCATATTTCCTCACTCATTTATCTTTTTCGCTCGCCCCAACGTTGGGTCCTTGGTCGGACAATCGATCTATTTGTCCCTGTGTTCCTCGGCTCTCTGCGTTGCTTATTAGTGTCATTTGGTAAGAGGATATCTCTCCGATGGCAGCCTTTACTCCCCGCTCATCATCTCTCCCACCTCGTCTCCCCACTTTCTTTTACATGATGAAAAGCGAGCTTTCTTTCTCTCAGGGCTCGAATAATCATTTTTTCCAAAGCGGGGATTTAATTGCATGTTAAAAGTCCTCGTCGGAGTCTTTCGCTGTTCTTGAACTATGCTCCTTTGACTGTCACCGAACCGGAATGGAAGTAAACTCTCTCTCTCTCTCTCTCCCTCCTTCTGTGTCTCTCTTTCTCATTAGCGAAGTTTTGCCTTCATTACCCTAATGTCACAATTTTGTCTCTTTCTTCTTCTTTTCAGAAAATGTAATTGGGCCTTTGCGTGTTGGTGATTGTCTCTGTATCCGCTGCATGTAAAAATCACCAAGAGTGAAATTTCACCTTGGGCATATTTTCACCGTCTTTTAACCTCCCTCTTGGCTTCCTCGGACTCCTGTTGGGAGGCGATGAATAATTTTTTGGGAGGGCGGTATATTCAGAGAGCATGAAAGAAAAGGTTCAACATCGTTCCCTTTCTCTGCCCCTCCAAATGTTCCTCAATCTAATACAGGCAGGCCCGGCGAAATACGCTCCATGCATTCAAAGCAGTGTTTATTCGGAGCATCTGATTAGAGTCCATGTGTTTTTCTAGGGGCGCAGCAGATATCTGGTGTATATATATCAAGTGGCATGGTCCTCTTCCATGTGGCTCCAGGCGCAGCATCTGCACACATCTGCAGAGTGCAGAGTATCCCCCGTTGCCTCGTTATCTCCTCCAGAGCTGCTTAGTGATTTATTTACCTGCTCGCCACATGCCGCTCAGGCAAAAAAAAAAAAAGGACGAGGGGAATAAAGGGAGAAAATGGGGAGAAAAGGGGTGGGGGAGAGTGGTTGAGGACAGGTGACGAGAGACAGAGGAGAGGGGAGAGAAAGGAGGCAATGAGCGAGAAAGAGTGTTGAGGCGATGATAACACGCTGATGATGAGAGGAGCAGGTGGAGAGAGCCATTCAGACGTCGTTTACAGACTGACAGAGCCAATGAAGGGCCGGGGCGAGAGGAGGAAAACAACAGGACTGAGATTCTTAATTCTAATCAGGAGATTTGGTTTGAAGAAAAATAAAAATCCATGCAAACCCCGAGGATGCCATTTCACATTAGTGAGGACGCTGTCATCCACAAGAAGACATCAACAGCTGAGACACCAGGTGGTGGCGGACAAAAGATATCAGTCAATGAAAAGTGACTGGTTTGTAATAAATGTGTTTGTTTGAATATGTAAACATACACTGACATACACATAATTACATTTCAGAGACAATTGCGCCAGTATAAATGGGAGACGCAGAAAGGTGTGATCCAAATGCAAACAAAACCTTGAATGTAAACATCAACCCACCAGCGGAATCCAAAGCTCTTTCAGCTTCAAATTGATTGACAGGTATTTTAATACAGGGACCACAACACTATCTAAATTATTAATATTTTCTGAGGCTAGTAAAGTGTTGTTTACATCAGTTATTTTTGTAATCATTGTGGTAAAATTGCAGTGATGACACCTTCTGTGTCTCTGAAACCCGTAAGGACGCCGTAAACTCACTATTGACGCATCCAGGGGACGCACCCTATTTCTTCCCTGATAATGCTACATCGTGAACAACAAATCTGTGTTGAAATCATAGAAATAAACAAAAGAAATTTTGCTATGAAAAAAAAAATAATCATCCACTGACCTTGACCATTCTTCTTACCATCTGAGCATCTATCTTGCACAGATGAGATCCAGGCTGCGTTCCAAATCACATACTTTTACTTTTTACTTTTAGTACATACTGAAGCTGCCCTTACAAAGTGCATACTGTTGCATGCAGTATGCATACAACTGGGACATATATCAGAGGATTGTGAGTCAGAATAGCCAGAAAAGCATGCTGGCTTGCATACTGCAAAATGCAACCAGATGTAGTAGGACAACCTGATATTTTTGGCTTACTGCATTTGATATATCATGTATTGGGACTTACTACCACTGTTCATAGTCTCAATCATGGCGGGAGAGACTAAATGTCCTTGCTGCAACAAGACCCATTCACACCACACAGATTTCATTTCAACAATCAAGGCTACAACCTTGGTATTGTAAATAAACTCACGTGGCCACTGATCAATGCTGTGTTCGCTTATGCCGATGATGACACCTACAATGCTGGGAATGCGCCGTGTTGAAAGAATATTTTCACCGGCGGCCGCCATATTCTTACCGTCTGCGCATATATCCCACGCATGTCATCTTTTTATATTATTATCTTAATCAAGTTTCATGTGTGTGATAAAAGTTTCACAATTTCTGACTTGATTCTTTTTCTTATTATATCACATTTTATTTGTATAATGTTTTGGAAATACATTTTCAGATTTGGGATTTTATTTGCGTAAAGGACCAGTGTGTAACATTTAGGCGGCTCGATTGGTAGAAATTGAATATTATATTGATAAGTCTGTTTTCTTTAGTTTATAATCACCTGAAAATAAGAATTGTTGTGTTTCTACCATGTTGCACCACCATGTTTCTACAGTAGCCCAGAACGGAAAAGCCAAACACTGTTAACTTTTCCTGCTTGGGATGGAGTCAATAACGTTACTCGCTGCCATCGCCACCGCTCTCTCTCTCTTGCTTCACCACTCACTTCCCACGCACACACGCACTCTGTGCACTCTACTCTTACAACAACTGGCTCTAGAGATGGCTGTTCACGTTTTTGCGTCGGCCACCGTAGTTCTTTTACACACTTGGTATACGGGAGAGGCTTCAGTCGGCTGCAATCTGCAACCTCACCGCCAGATACCTCCAGATCCTACACACTGCACCTTTAATTTTCAGATACATTTTCAACATACATGATAATTACCATAATTCTAACCATATATCATCAAACACAAGTTTAACACCACACAGTTTTTATTAGGGACCCTCTCAAATGACCATCACAGGACTGCATTGAAAGTGGTGAATCACTGAAATTGTCCTATAGTTTCAGTGATGATCACGTGACAAACACACTAAATGCAGTCATATGATTTAGAAAAAACCCTCTTTAATTATGTGTCTGAATTTAGCTTAAATGCATATGATAAAGAAAGAATTGGGCATTAAGAATTCAAGTTTATTGTTCGGTAGCTGTACCTACAGTAGGCCTACAGTATATAGTCGGTACTGAGTCCTGGGAAACTTGGTGACAAATCTTCAGTCTAACATGAAATATTCACGACTCAAAAAGCGACAATCGAAGTTAAAGTTCACATCTTTATTTATTATTTATGAAGAGTTTAACAGCTAAGCTGCTACATCGGGACCGTGTGGGTGTAGTTTGATCGGATTTTAGCGACAGCTTCCAAACAAGCCACCACCTGTGATCACATTCTGATTCATTTACATTTTGACTGGTTCACAGAATTATGTAACATCACCCAGACAAAAGAAAAAATAGATAAATCTGTCATGTGAAATTGTTACATATATCACAGTTACATTCATTGTACTGTAATAAGTAGTTGTTTTTCACACTGTATCATATTTATGTGTATTCATATTGCACATATTGATTTATTGCCCAGTATGTCTATATGCACTTTGCACCATCTGGTCAGATGCTAAACTGCATTTCATTGGACTGGTACTGTACTCACTCTGTGCAATGAAAGGAAGTTGAATCTAATTGAATCAAATCTAACATTATTTCAGTTTTAAGATTTTTTTGATTTTCTAATTTATGATTTTACACCGATTTTTCACTAACAAACATGTAATAACTGGTATAACTGACTTACTGCCATAACCATTACATCTCTATAACAAGCAGATGGGTTGGCAGTGAGGGCAGGCTTGCCAAGGTCAACCCCGGGGTACTCAGAGATATCGCCGCCTGTGCGGCAGCACTTTCATCCACCGCCAAGACTCACGCTGCTCCCGGGAGCTGTGCCTCTCCTCCCCATGCCACCCCCTCCGTCCCCTCTGGATCTGCAGGCTTAGCTAACTCAACCGTGTAAGCACATCTCCCCCACCGCTGGAACCAGCCTCCGTGGGGGAACCTCGCTCGCTTTGCCACACAGCACGCACCAGGCACGCACCGCCAGTTTCACTGGAAGCCAGACAGACGTTCATGGAGAATTCCCCCACAGCCACCCCCCTGCGCTCTCAGCCCTTTCCCCAAACCAGCGTGGCGGTTTTACCCCAGAGGTTCAGTGCCAGTCATGTCGCAGCCAAGCCCTAAACCGTCTGGGGGTCTGAGGTCTTGCTACCACATTGCTATCTGCAGCAGTTCAGGATGGGGGGAGGGGGGGACCTTGTTCAGCCCAATCAGGATTTTCGGAGCTGGAGTGCTAAATGACCCTCTTAATGTCACTGGGGAGAAAAATGGGCAATCTCTCAATTTGGCATGAGCCGGTCCGTGGCAGCGAGGCAAGAACTTGATAGAGTGTGGAGGTTTTAAGCGGCAGGAAACCTGGTGACCTTTCCCTGTTTTCTGACGCGCTGACTCGATTGCCCTTTTGAAAATGCTAATACCAAATGGTTCTCTACAAAACAGGTCCTCCGAGAAGGCCCTCGGCGTGTCGAATAAAAGGGTGGAAGACGACCACAAGCAGTGTGTGTTCAGAGGGCACCGTGTCAAGTTTCGGGGTTAAAGCCCTGTGTAATGTGAAACCGGCTGCATTCATTATAGAGTGTGTTCTTTTACGGAGGAAGAACTTCTCGGTAAATAACTTCACTCAATTAAGTTCCTGCACAAAACAAAACTGAATTGCTCTCCCAAAATTCCAGCATCTGAAGGGCCAATTTATTTTTTATGGAACGGTTATGAAATCACCTGCAGTTTATGATAAAGTCTTGCTTCTCCACTGAGAAAGCATTTAGTTCCCTCCTTTTAGCACCTGCGCAACCTCGTGCATGGCACGTAGCTGCTTAGTTTGTCGAGCTCTGCAAAAAAAAAAAAAAAATCACATAAAGAGCAACTTAATTATTTGCTTAATTTTATTCATTCCACCGCCACAGAGGTGTGCAAAAGGCGATAGAAAGCATAATTATCTTAATGGAAGACTGAGATGCATGCCCTTTGTAACACAAGCACCTCTTAACAGCCAAATCAATAGCACGCTACGGCTGCGCCCTCGGCCCAGGAGTGGATCACCTCCATCTCCACTATCGAGCACTGATGATCATAATAAGCTGCTTTGATGCGATTCACATCGCCGCAAATAATGAGGCGTCCTCAGTCGAGAGAGCGCTATTACCTTTTCCATCTCTCTCTCTCTCTCTCTCTCTCTCTCTCTCTCTCGTTCAGCAAAGTTCAACATTAATGTAGCTAAACAAGTTTCTCTCCAGGGTTTTAAAACCCCACTCAATCATTTACTTTCTCTTTCCTTCTTTTGCAGTTTGAGTGGCGTTTTTCAAAAGATGAATTGACATGTGGAAAAATCACGCCGTCATGAGACACTCAGTCCGGCAGCGTGATAGAGAAAATAGAACAATAGAATCTGATGACCGCCTCAGCACAAGTGTCGCCCTTGTCGACTATCAGCTCATCAGAGAGCACAGGAAAAGAAACCAACATGGCTGCCATACATCTGGGTACACTTGGTTTAAAAACAGATGCAGCTCCACTCAAAATCCCTGCTGAGGTTTGTATAACCACATATGTGACTACGTCAGCGGTGTGTCACTGGAGCTATCAGCAAGTAACACTGATTGCTTGGTTCATTAGTCCTCCTCACTGGACTACTGAATAACAATACTCCTCTGAGGCATTGCACTTGGCCTTCGCACAAGTGCTTACAGCGGAGCGGACTGTGCGGCTTGCTGAAATAGCTCTCCGAGCATCAGCTGATCCTTCTGTGGCTCATACTGACGCTCACAAAAAAAAAGAAAAAGCAAGACAAGGGTGTTTGGGGAGAAGCCAGAACAAGGGGCTTTAAATGGAGGCAGATATTGCTTCGGGACTCCCAGTTGGGACTCGTGTCGATCAGGTCAGTCAAGAAGAACTGTCTTGACATGTGATCAGGAGCAGAGCAAAAGGCGTGAGCTCTCCTAACGGGGACGTCGTGTGTGCTGTTGGTTGACCCCTCTGTACACATGAGTCTGTCGGCTGATTTATGTGTTGTGTAAGCGCCGCTGCCATTACTGCCGTGACATGAACTGAAGGCATTTACACTGACAGTGGAGGCGTTTGGGATGTTTGTCCCCTATGAAGGGTTAGTTTGTGTTAGTCTCAAAGCTCTACTAAATCACTAAATCAGTTATGATACAGGCTTTGGGAAAAAATAACATTAACATACAGCTTCTGTCTAACCTCCGCAGTGTGGATGTGAAAGTGCTGTGTGGAACAGCTGGCTGATTAAACCCAGCAGGAATTACTTGCTAGCTAATGATTTACATCATCAAACTCCCAAGTCGTCAAACTGCAGCTTGGTCAGCGGCTCTATGCGTCACACTATGACGCTCCACGTACTCCTCTAGCGCACACATGGCTGCCTCCGGTGTCCTGTGTGAAACCAAAAGACAACGTTGACTTATTTAACTTATATACATAAGTTAAAGGCTCTATAAACAAGATTCAGAATATTGATATACTGTAGCATCAAACAACTCTTTGCTATGTAAAGATACAGAGGAGTAATGTCTACCTGAGCAGAGAATGAAGTCACTCTCCCTCTGTGTGTGTTGTAATCTGAGTTTCTCTGTGCTTTGTTTACATAGCCGGGCCGCCCTTTGAATCACTGTTGTGCCCCACTGGATAGCTAATCGCCGCCACTCTGCACTGCGCTCATATGGCAGTTACAGTTGATAACGCCGTCTCGATAGCCCACCCTCCGGTAACAAAATATATTTAACAAATATACTTACAGCATTTTAACCCAAACCATGATCTTTTCCTAAACCTAACCAAGTCGTTTTGTTTCAATTCACAACGTTAACCATGTGTGTCTATCAGACTACCCTGCACGTGGAAAATTGACGCTAAAACGGTGCGTAGTGCGTTACAAAGTGACGCCAAAGGGTCCTGACCGAGCGTCTGTATGTGAAGAGTTGGGAGTGAGAATGTGTGTGTTGTAATCTGAAGAAATGCATCATTTCATACAAATTGGAAACGCATGATACTGTAAAAATGGAATTCCAGCCAGGAAACAAGCTCGCAAAAGATGCTATACGCGGTGGTGGCTCACCATCAGTCCCGTCTAGACAGATTGCTTGGTCTTTAGCGATCCCTGGATGGCTCAGAATGTGAACGAAACACAAGGGTTTAATGGAGAAATATAGAAGTGAAATAGATTTCATGGAGCAGAGGCATGTGGTTTTCACTTTCCCTTTTTTTCCAGAGTTGAAGTGGATTTTTTGTGCAGGAGATTACAATACAAAAGAGAAAAGACGTCTAGCTGTCTGATAAAACTGGACTACATTTTGTTAAAAAGTTTTAATTTAGTAGATTATAACCGTTATTTTAATGGCATTTGGTGACTATATCTTCAGCATGTAACAGGTTATACTGCATATCTTGGACAGATTTCCTGGCAAATCCTCTTAAAAAGTGAAATCCTTTACATGTACATATATCGCAGTGTTATATGTGTGTTAACAAGTGGGGTGTGAACAAGTGAGTAATGGAGGCTTGTCTACTATTGCCTGCAACCCTGATTTGTCTATAGCAATAAATGAAAATGTTTCATTTTAGCCCAGCGTGTCCTCACTATCACTCCCTCTGTTACGCACACACACTCGCATACATCCATATCAGCCAAATGCCAGACAGTACGGCAATTATTCAAACAGCTAATTAGGTCAGTCAGCTCCTTCGGCCCTGCAGGCGGAGGGTTGTGCAAGATGGTCGGGCCTGACATAGTGACCTCATGACGGCTTGCCTGGGCATCACTGGCTGGGATTGGTCCAAAGCCAAAGGGATGAGTGACCCGAGCGTCAGTTGGACTCGTGATTGAAATCCCGAGCATCAAGTACAGGCCTTCTGGGCATCCTGCCATGTGTCGCTGTGATACTCTACTCTACGGATATAAGACGACCAGGAGTAAAGTCCTTTTGAACAGTTGGACAGGGTCTCCTTTTTCACCCAGTAGACAAACACTTGAATCCATGATTGATCTGATTTCAGGAGATAAACACAGACCATTCACAGACATCTGTGGAGGAATTTACTCAGACCTAGGTTAAACTGTATTTGCATACAATTACTAGCTTTTACTTGAACCTGCATGAAGTGCCAGATGGAGTTTGCAACATGGTGCAATATGACAATGAGAGTGATGAAACAATTACAAAAAAGGATACAGTGTTTTCTCTAAGTGCATTCAGTTACAGCCAAAGACAGTAGTTTCCAACATTTTCTGTGTGCAAACCTCCAAAATTATCCAGTGATTCACAAGAAAAATAATATTAAAATAATAATAATATACATTTATACAAGTTTTTGAGCTTGCGGATTATTGACCTTGGAAACTGCAGTTGATAAACCAATCTCAACTCTGTTTTGTTCAGTAGCTTGTTGCTTTTTCTAGCACAACTTTTAGCCAACATGGACAAGATGCCCTAGGTGTGTTTAAAATAATGGAAGGTTTAAATATATTTCCTGCTATCCTGTCCTGTTAAACTTGTCTGTGAGCCAGAAAATTGCCTGGAAGTTGATCCTTAACTGCAGTTAGCTACAGAAGCTAATACGTAACTAATTTCTCAGTTACTATCATTTTGACTGGACATTTTGGAGTGTTTGATTCCTCTAAAATTTCAGGCTGTTCTCATACACGGTTTGTAGCTATACCTACAAAAAAGTAATGCACTGTAATTCGTATATATCCCACGTAATCAACTCCTATGTAATCCACATAATCCTGAACCAGGAAGTATAAAGAGCGTCCAACACTCTATAGAAAAAAGGTCATGGTGGAGGGGTGGGTCAAAAAACACTAGACTTTCGTCCAGGAGACAGGCGTTCGTACCCCGTGTGAAACCAGAAGTCAACATTGATTTTTTTTGTCACATA